>NW_027327558.1:0-300000 GCF_047675955.1 Chlorocebus sabaeus
AAAGTGATATTTGGAAGCCCGTAGAGTGCTATGGTGAAAAAGGAAATATCTTCTGTTAAAAACTGGAAAGAAGCATTCTGAAAAATTGCCGTGTGTTGTGTTGATACATCTCACCGACTTACAGCTTTCCCCTCAAGAAGCCTTTCGCTAAGACTGTTCTTGTGATATTTGCAAAGTGATATTTGGAAGCCCTTAGAGGGCAATGGTGAAATAGGACATATTACCATTACAAACTGGAAAGAAGCTTTCTGAGAAAGTGCCCTGTGTTCGTGTAAGACATCTCACCGAGTTACAGCTTTTCGCTGAAGAAGACTTTAGCTAAGACTGTTCTTGTGGAATTTGCCAAGTGATATTTGGAAGCCCATAGAGGGCTAAGGTAAAAAAGGAAATATCTTCCATTAAAAACTGGAAAGAAGATTTCTGAGAGACTGCTTTGGGTTCTGTTAATTCATCTCACAGAGTTAGAGCTTTCCCCTCATGAGGCCTTTCGCTAAGACTGTTCTTGTGGAATTTGCAAAGTGATATTTTGAAGCCCTTAGAGGGCTATGGTGAAAAAGGAAATATCTTTCTTTAAAAACTGGAAAGAAGCTTTCTGAGAAACTGCTTTGTGTTCTGTTAATTCATCTAACAGAGTTACAGCTTTCCCTTCAAGAAGCCGTTCGCTAACGCTGTTCTTGTGGAATGTAAAGTGTGATATTTGGAAGCCCATAGAGGGCTATGGGGAAAAAGGAAGTATCTTCAGTTAAAAACTGGAAAGAAGCTATCTGAGAAATTGCTTTGTGTTCTGTTAATTCATCTCACAGAGTTACAGCTTTTCCCTCAAGAAGCCTTTCGCTAAGCCTGTTCATGTGGAATATCCACAGTGATATTTGGCAGCCCATAGCAGGCTATGGTGAAAAAGGAAATATCTTCCGTTAAAAACTGGAAGGAAGCTTTCTGAGGAACTGCTATGTGTTCTGTTAATTCTTCTCTCAGAGTTACAGCTTTTCCCTGAAGAAATGTTTCGGTAAGACTCTTCTTGTGGAATTTGCAAAGTGATATTTGGAAGCCCATAGAGGGCTATGGTGAAAAAGGAAATATCTTCAGTTAAAACCTGGAAAGAATCTTTCTGAGAAACTGCTTTGTGTTCTGTTAATTCATCTCACAGTGTTACAGCTTTCCCCTCAAGAAGCTTTTCGCTAAGACTGTTCTTGTGGAATTTGCAAAGTGATATTTTGAAACCCATAGAGGACTATGGTGAAAAAGGAAATATCTTCCGTTAAAAACTGGAAAGAAGCTTTCTGAGAAACTGCGCTGTGTTCTCTTAATTCATCTCACAGAGTTACAGATTTCCTTTCAAGAAGCCTTCGCTAAGTCTGTTCTGGTGGAATTTGAAAAGTGGTATTTGGAAGCCCTTAGAGGCCTATGGGGTAAAAGGAAGTATCTTCAGTTAAAAACTGGAAAGAAGCTTTCTGAGAAACTGTTTCGTGTTCTGTTAATTCATGTAACAGAGTTACCGCTTTCCCTTCAAGAAGTCTTTCGCTAAGACTGTTCTTGTGGAATTGGCAAAGTGATATTTGGAAGGCTAGAGAGGGCTGCGGTGAAAAAGGCAATATCTTCCGTTAAAAACTGGAAAGAAGCTTTCTGAGAAACTGCTTTGCGTTCCATTAATTCATCTCACAGACTTACAGCATTCCCTTCAAGAAGCCTTTCGCTAAGGCTGTTCTTGTGGAATTGGCAAAGTGATATTTGGAAGCCCTTAGAGGGCTACGGTGAAAAAGGAAGTATCCTAAGATAAAAACTGAAAAGAGGCATTCTGAGAAACTGCTTTGTGTTCTGATAATTCATCTCACAGAGCTTCAGCTTTCCCTTAAAGAAGTATTTCACTGAGGCTGTTCTTGTGGAATTTGCAAAGTGATATTTGGAAGCCCGTAGAGGGCTATGGTGAAAAAGGAAATATCTTCCGTTAAAAACTGTAAAGAAGCTTTCTGAGAAACTGCTTTCTGTTCTGTTAATTCATCTCACAGATATACAGCTTTCCCGTCAAGAAGCCTTTCACTAAGGCTGTTCTTGTGGAATTCGCAAAGTGATATTTGGAAGCCCATAGAGGGCTATGGTGAAAAAGGAAATACCTTCTGTAAAAAACTGGAAAGAATCTTTTTAAGAAACTGCTTTGTGTTCTGTTAATTCTTCTCACAGAGTTACTGCTTTCCTCTCAAGAAGCCTTTCGCAAAGACTGTTCTTGCGGAATTTGCAAAGGGATATTTGGAAGCCCCTAGAGAGCTATGGTGAAATAGGAAATATGTTTCATTAAAAACTAGAATGAAGCTTTCTGAGAAACTGCTTTGTGCTTTGTTAATTCATCTCACAGAGTCACTCTGTTCCCCTCAAGAACACTTTCGCTAAGACTATTCTTGAGGAATTTACAAGTTGATATTTGAAAGCCCATACAGGGCTATGGTGAAAAAGGAAATATCTTGTGTTATAAACTGCAAAGAAGCTTTCTGAGAAACTGCTTTCTGTTCTGTTAATTCATCTCACAGAGTTACAGCTTTCCCCACAAGAAGCCTTTCTCTAAGACTGTTCTTGTGGAATTGGCAAAGTGATATTTGGAAGCCCATAGAGGGTTATGGTGAAAAAGGAAATATCCTAAGATAAAAACTGAAAAGAAGCGTTCTGAGAAACTGCGTTGTGTTCTTTTAATTCATTTCATAGAGTTACAGCTTTCCCCTCAATAAACCTTTCGCTAACAGTGTTGTTGTGCAATTTGGAAAGTGATATTTGAAAGCCCATAGAGTGCAATGGTGAAGAAGGAAATACCTTCCGTTAAAAAGTGAAAAGAAGCTTTCTGAGAAACTGCTTTGTGTACTGTTAATTCATCTCAAAGAGTTACAGCTTTCCCCTCAGTAAGCCTTTTTCTAAGACTGTTCTAGTGGAATTTGCAAAGTGATATTTGTAAGCCCATAGAGGGCTACGGTGAAAAGGAAATATCTTTCGTTAAAAATTGGAAGGAAGCTTTCTGAGAAACTGCTTTGTGTTCTGTTCATTCTTCTCAGAGAGTTACAGCTTTCCCCTCAAGGCTCTGATCAATAAGACTGTTCTTGTGGATTTTGCAAAGTGACATTTGGATGCCCATAGAGGGCTACGGTGAAAAAGGAAATATCCTAAGATAAAAACTGGATAGAAGCTTTCTGAGAAACTGCTTTGAGTTCTGTTATATCATCTCAAATAGTTACGGCTTTCCCCTCAAGAAGCCATTTGCTAAGACTATTCTTGTGGAATTTGCAAACCGATATTTGGAAGCCCATAGAGGGCTATGGTGAAAAAGGAAATACCCTAAGATAAAAACTGGAAAGAAGCTTTTTGAGAAACTGCTTTGTGTTGTGTTTATTCATCTCAGAGAGTTACAGCGTTCCCCTCAAGAAGCCTTTCGCTAAGATTGTTCTTGTGGAATTTGCAAAGTGATATTTGGAAGCCCATAGAGGGCTATGGTGAAAAAGGAAATATCTTCCGTTAAAAACTGGAAAGAAACTTTCTGAGAAACTGGTTTGTTTTCTGTTAATTCATGTCACAGAGTCACAGCTTTCTCCTCAAGAAGTCGTTCACTAAGACTGTTCTTGTGATTTTTGCAAAGTGATATTTGGTAGCCCATAGAGGGCTATGGTGAAAAAGGAAATATCTTCAGTTAAAAACGGCAAAGAAGATTTGTGAGGAACTGCTTTGTATTCTGTTAATTCATCTCACAGACTTAGAACTTTCACCACTTGAAGCCTTTCGCTTAGACTTTTCCCGTGGAATTTGCAAAGTGATAGTTGGAAGGCCACAGAGGGCTATCGTGAAACAGGAATTATCTTCAGTTAAAAAGTGGGAAGAAGCTTTCTGAGAAGCTGCTTTGTGTTCTGTTAATTCATCTCACAGAGTTACAGCATTCCCCTCAAGAAGCCTTTCGCTATGACTGTTCTTGTGGAAATTGTAAAGTGATATTTGGAAGCCCAAGAGGGCTATGGTTAAAAAGGAAATATCTTCAGTTAAGAACTGGAAAGAAGCTTTCTGAGAAACTGCTTTGTGTTCTCTTAATTTATGTCACAGAATTGCAGCTTTCCCCTCAAGAATCCGTTCATTAAGACTGTTCTTGTGGAATTTGCAAAGTGATAGTTGGAAGACCGTAGAGGGCTATGTTGAAAAAGGAAGTAGTTTCCGTTAAAAACTGGAAAGAAGCTTTCTGGGAAACTTTGTGTTCTGTAAATTCATCTCATAGAGTTACAGCTTTCCCCTCAAGAAGCCTTTCCATAAGACTCTACTTGTGGAATTTACAAGATGATATTTTGAAGCCCATAGAGGTCTATGGTGAAAAAGGAAATATCTTCCGTTAAATCCTGGAAAGAAGCTTTCTTAGAAAGTGCTTTGTGTCCTGTTAATTCATCTCACAGAGTTATATCTTTCTCCACAAGCAGCCTTTCGCTAAGACTGTTCTTGGTGATTTTGCAAAGTGATATTTGGAAGCCCATAGAGCTATGGTGAAAAAGGAAATATCCTAACATAAAAAGCGAAAAGAAGCTTTCTGACAAACTGCTTTGTGTTCTGTTAATTCATCTCACAGAGTTAGAGCTTTCCCCTCAAGAAGACTTTCGCTAAGAGTGTTCTTGTGGAATTTACAAAGTGATATTTGGCAGCCCATAGAGGGCTGTGGTGAAAAAGGAAACATCCTCACTTAAAAACTTGAAAGAAGCTTTCTGAGAGACTGCTTTTTGTTCTGTTAAATCATCTCAGAGTTACAGCTTTTCCCCTAGAAGCGTTTCGCTAAGACTGTTCTTGTGGAATTTGCAAAGTGATATTTGGAAGCCCATCGAGGCTTATGCTGAAAAAGGTAATATCTTCCGTTAAAAACTAGAAAGAAGCTTTCTGAGAAACTGGTTTATGATCTGTTAACTCAACTCACAGAGTTACAGCTTTCCCCTCAATAAGCATTTTGCTAAGACTGTTCAAGTGGAATTTTCAAAGTGATATTAGTAAGCCGATAGAGGGCTATGGTGATAATGAAATATCTTCCGTTAAAAACTTGAAAGCAGCTTTCTGAGAAACTGCTTTGTGTTCTGTTAATTCATCTCACAGAGTCCAGCTTATGCCTCAAGACGCCATTTGCTAAGACTGTTCTTGTGGAATTTGCAAAGTGATATTTGGAAGCCCATAGAGGGCTAGGGTGAAAAAGCAAATATCCTAAGAGAAAAACTGGAAAGAAGCTTCCTGAGAAAGTGCTTTGTGTTCTGTTAATTCATCTCACAGAGTAACAGCTTTCCACTCAAGAAGACTTTCGCTAAGACTGTTCTTGTGTAATTTGCAAAGTGATAATTGGAAGCCCAGAGAGGGCTATAGTGAAAAAGTAAATATCCTAAGATAAAAACTGAAAAGAAGCTTTCTGACAAACTGCTTTGTGTTCTGTTAATTCATCTCAAAGAGTTACAGCTTTCCCCTCAAGAAACCTTTCGCTAAGACTGTTCTTGTGGAATTTGAAAAGTGATATTTGGAAGCCCGTAGAGGGCTATGGTGAAAAAGGAAATATCTTCGGTAAGAAACTGAAAAGAAGCTTTCTGAGAAATTGCTTTGTGTTCTGTTAATTCATCTCACATTATTACAGCTTTCCCCTCAAGAAGCCATTCGTTAAGACTGTTCTTGTGGAATTTGCAAAGTGATATTTGGAAACCCTTTGAGGGCTACGGTGAAAAAGGGAATATCTTCCATTAAAAACTGGAAAGAAGTTTTCTGAGAAACTGCATTGTGTTCTGTTAATTCATCTCACAGAGATATAGCTTTTCCTTCAAGAAGTCTTTCGCTAAGACTGTTCTTGTGGAATTTGCAAATTGATATTTGGAAGCCCATAGAGGGCTATGGTGAAAAAGGAAATATCTTGAGTTAAAAACTGGAAAGAAGCCTCCTGAGAAACTGCTTTGTGTTCTGTTAATTCATCTCCCAGAGTTACTCCTTTCCCCTCAAGAAGTCTTTGGCTAAGACTGTTCTTGTGGAATTTGCAAACTGATATTTGGAAGCCCATAGGTGTCTATGGTGAAAAAGGAAATATCTTCAGTTAAAAACTGGAAAGAAGCTTTCTGAAAAACTACTTTGTGTTCTGTTAATTCATCTGACAGAATTACAGCTTTCCCCTCAAGAAGCCTTTCGCTAATATTGTTCTTGTGGAATTTGCAATGTGATATTTGGAAGCGCATAGAGAGCTATGGTGAAAAAGGAAATATCCTAAGATAAAAACAGAATAGAAGAATTCTAAGAAACTGCTCTGTGTTCTGTTAATTCGTCCAGCAGAGTTACAGCTTTCCCCTCAAGAAGCCTTTCACTAAGACTGTTCTTGTGGAATTTGAAAAGTGATATTTGGAAGCCCATAGAGGGCTATGATGAAAAGGAAATATCTTCCGTTAAACACTGGAAGGAAGGTTTCTGAGATACTGCTTTGTGTTCTGTTAATTCATCTCACAGAGTTACAGCTTTCCCCTGAAGACACCGTTCACTACGACTATTCTTGTGGAATTTGCAATGTGATATTTGGATGACCAAAGAGGGCTATGGTGAAAAAGGAAATATTCTAAGATAAAAACTGAAAAGAAGCTTTCTGAGAAACTGCTTTGGTTTCTGTTATATCATCTCACAGAGTTACAGCTTTCCCCTTTCACCTCAAGAAGCCTTTCGCTAAGACGATTCTTCTGGAATTTTCAAAGTGATATTTGGAAGCCCTTAGAGGGCTATGGTGAAAAAGGAAATATCTTCCATGTAAAACAGGAAAGAAGCTTTCTGAGAAACTGCTTTGTGTTCTGTTAGTTCATCTCACAGAGTTTCTGCTTTCCCCTCAAGAAGCCTTTCGCTAAGACTGTTCTTGTGCTATTTGCAAAGTGGTATTTGGAAGCCCTTAGAGGCAATTTTGAAAAAGGAAATATCTTCCGTTAAAAAGTGGAAAGAAGCTTTCTGAGAAACTGCTTTGCATTCTGTTAATTCATCTCACAGTGTTACAGCTTTCCCCTCAAGAAGCCTTTCGCTAAGACTGTTCTTGTGGAATTTGCAAAGTGATATTTTGAAGCCCATATGGGGCTATGCTGTAAAAGGAAATATCTTCCGTTAAAAACTGGAAAGACGATTTCTGAGAAACTGCTTTGTGTTATGTTTTTTCATCTCACAGGTTTACAGCTTTCCCTTCCAGAAGCCTTTCGCTAAGACTGCTCTTGTGGAAATGGCGAAGTGATATTTGGAAGCCCAGAGAGGGCTATGGTGAAAATGGAAATATCCTAAGATAAAAACCAAAAAGAAGCTTTCTGAGAAACTGCTTTGTGTTTTGTTAGTTCATCTCACAGAGTTACAGCTTTCCCCTCAAGAAGCCGTTCACTAAGACTGTTCTTGTGAAATTTGCAAAGTGATATTTGGAAGCCCATAGAGGGCTTTGGTGAAAAAGGAAATATCTTCCGTTAAAAACTGGAAGGAAACTTTATCAGAAACTGCCGTGTGTTCTGAAAATACATCTCTCCAAATCACAGCTTTCCCCTCAAGAAGCCTTTCGCTAAGACCGTTCTATTGGAATTTTCAAAGTGATATTTCGAAGCCCCTAGAGGGCTATGGTGAAAAAGGAAATATCTTCCGTTAAAAAGTGGAAAGAAGCTTTCTGAGACACTGCCGTGTGTTCTGTTAATACACCTCACCGAGTTTCAGCTTTTCCCTCAAGAAGCCTTTCGCTAAGACTATTCTTGTGGGATTTGCAGAGAGATATTTGGAAGCCCAAAGTGGACTACGGTGAAAAAGGAAATATCTTCAGTTAAAAACTTGAAAGAAACTTTCTGAGAAACTGCTTTGTGTTCTGTTAATTCATCTCACAGAGTTACTGCTTTCCCCTACAGAAGCCTTTACCTAAGACTGTTCTTGTGGAATTTGCAAACTGATATTTGGAAGCCCATAGAGCGCTATGGTGAAAAAGGAAATATCTTCGGTTAAAAACTGGAAAGAAGCATTCTGAGAAACTGCTTTGTGTTCTGTTATTTCATCCCACAGGGTTACAGCTTTCCCTTCCAGAAGCCTTTCACTAAGACTGTTCCTGTGGGATTTGCAAAGTGATATTTGGAAGCCCATAGAGGGCTATGGTGAAAAAGGAAATATCTTCAGTTAAAACCTAGAAAGAGGCTTTCTGAGAAAATGCTTTGTGTTCTGTTAATTCATCTCGGAGAATTACACCTCTCTCCTCAAGAAGCCCTTCGCTAAGACTGTTCTTGTGGAATTTGCAAAGTGATATTTTGAAGCCCCTAGGTGCTATGGTGTTAAAGGAGATATCTTCCGTTAAAAACTGGAAAGAAGATTTCTTAGAAACTGCTTTTTGTTCTCTTAATTCGTCTCTCAGAGTTAGAGCTTTCTCCTCCACAAGCCTTCCGCTAAGCCTGTTCTTGTGGAATTTGCAAAGTGATATTTGGAAGTCCATAGAGGGCTATGGTGAAAATGGAAATATCCTAAGATAAAAACCGAAAAGAAGCTTTCTGAGAAACTGCTTTGTGTTCTGTTAATTCATGTAACAGAGTTACAGCTTTCCCCTCAAGAATCCGTTCACTAAGGCTGTTCTTGTGAAATTTGCAAAGTGATATTTGGAAGCCCATAGAGGGCTATGGTGAAAAAGAAAATATCTTCCGTTAAAACTGGAAAGAAGCATTCTGAGAAATTGCCGTGTGTTGTGTTAATACATCTCACGGACTTACAGCTTTCTGTCAACAATCCTTTCGCTAAGACTGTTCTTGTGAAATTTGCAAAGTGATATTTGGAAGCCCATACAGGGCTACGGTAAAAAAGGAAATATCTACCGGTAAAAACTTCAAAAATGCTTTCTGAGAAACTGCCGTGTGGTTCGCGTAATACATCTCACCGCGTTACAGCTTTGCGCTCAAGAAACCTTTCGCTAAGACTGTTCTTGTGGGATTTGCAAAGTGATATTTGGAAGCCCATAGAGGACTATGGTGAAAATGGAAATATCCTAAGATAAAAACTGAAAAGAAGCTTTCTGAGAAAATGCTCTGTGTTCTGTTAGTTCATCTCACAGAATTACAGCCTTCCCGTCAATAATCCGTTCACTAAGACTGTTCTTGTGAAATTTGCAAAGTGATATTTGGAAGCCCGTAGAGTGCTATGGTGAAAAAGGAAATATCTTCTGTTAAAAACTGGAAAGAAGCATTCTGAAAAATTGCCGTGTGTTGTGTTGATACATCTCACCGACTTACAGCTTTCCCCTCAAGAAGCCTTTCGCTAAGACTGTTCTTGTGATATTTGCAAAGTGATATTTGGAAGCCCTTAGAGGGCAATGGTGAAATAGGACATATTACCATTACAAACTGGAAAGAAGCTTTCTGAGAAAGTGCCCTGTGTTCGTGTAAGACATCTCACCGAGTTACAGCTTTTCGCTGAAGAAGACTTTAGCTAAGACTGTTCTTGTGGAATTTGCCAAGTGATATTTGGAAGCCCATAGAGGGCTAAGGTAAAAAAGGAAATATCTTCCATTAAAAACTGGAAAGAAGATTTCTGAGAGACTGCTTTGGGTTCTGTTAATTCATCTCACAGAGTTAGAGCTTTCCCCTCATGAGGCCTTTCGCTAAGACTGTTCTTGTGGAATTTGCAAAGTGATATTTTGAAGCCCTTAGAGGGCTATGGTGAAAAAGGAAATATCTTTCTTTAAAAACTGGAAAGAAGCTTTCTGAGAAACTGCTTTGTGTTCTGTTAATTCATCTAACAGAGTTACAGCTTTCCCTTCAAGAAGCCGTTCGCTAACGCTGTTCTTGTGGAATGTAAAGTGTGATATTTGGAAGCCCATAGAGGGCTATGGGGAAAAAGGAAGTATCTTCAGTTAAAAACTGGAAAGAAGCTATCTGAGAAATTGCTTTGTGTTCTGTTAATTCATCTCACAGAGTTACAGCTTTTCCCTCAAGAAGCCTTTCGCTAAGCCTGTTCATGTGGAATATCCACAGTGATATTTGGCAGCCCATAGCAGGCTATGGTGAAAAAGGAAATATCTTCCGTTAAAAACTGGAAGGAAGCTTTCTGAGGAACTGCTATGTGTTCTGTTAATTCTTCTCTCAGAGTTACAGCTTTTCCCTGAAGAAATGTTTCGGTAAGACTCTTCTTGTGGAATTTGCAAAGTGATATTTGGAAGCCCATAGAGGGCTATGGTGAAAAAGGAAATATCTTCAGTTAAAACCTGGAAAGAATCTTTCTGAGAAACTGCTTTGTGTTCTGTTAATTCATCTCACAGTGTTACAGCTTTCCCCTCAAGAAGCTTTTCGCTAAGACTGTTCTTGTGGAATTTGCAAAGTGATATTTTGAAACCCATAGAGGACTATGGTGAAAAAGGAAATATCTTCCGTTAAAAACTGGAAAGAAGCTTTCTGAGAAACTGCGCTGTGTTCTCTTAATTCATCTCACAGAGTTACAGATTTCCTTTCAAGAAGCCTTCGCTAAGTCTGTTCTGGTGGAATTTGAAAAGTGGTATTTGGAAGCCCTTAGAGGCCTATGGGGTAAAAGGAAGTATCTTCAGTTAAAAACTGGAAAGAAGCTTTCTGAGAAACTGTTTCGTGTTCTGTTAATTCATGTAACAGAGTTACCGCTTTCCCTTCAAGAAGTCTTTCGCTAAGACTGTTCTTGTGGAATTGGCAAAGTGATATTTGGAAGGCTAGAGAGGGCTGCGGTGAAAAAGGCAATATCTTCCGTTAAAAACTGGAAAGAAGCTTTCTGAGAAACTGCTTTGCGTTCCATTAATTCATCTCACAGACTTACAGCATTCCCTTCAAGAAGCCTTTCGCTAAGGCTGTTCTTGTGGAATTGGCAAAGTGATATTTGGAAGCCCTTAGAGGGCTACGGTGAAAAAGGAAGTATCCTAAGATAAAAACTGAAAAGAGGCATTCTGAGAAACTGCTTTGTGTTCTGATAATTCATCTCACAGAGCTTCAGCTTTCCCTTAAAGAAGTATTTCACTGAGGCTGTTCTTGTGGAATTTGCAAAGTGATATTTGGAAGCCCGTAGAGGGCTATGGTGAAAAAGGAAATATCTTCCGTTAAAAACTGTAAAGAAGCTTTCTGAGAAACTGCTTTCTGTTCTGTTAATTCATCTCACAGATATACAGCTTTCCCGTCAAGAAGCCTTTCACTAAGGCTGTTCTTGTGGAATTCGCAAAGTGATATTTGGAAGCCCATAGAGGGCTATGGTGAAAAAGGAAATACCTTCTGTAAAAAACTGGAAAGAATCTTTTTAAGAAACTGCTTTGTGTTCTGTTAATTCTTCTCACAGAGTTACTGCTTTCCTCTCAAGAAGCCTTTCGCAAAGACTGTTCTTGCGGAATTTGCAAAGGGATATTTGGAAGCCCCTAGAGAGCTATGGTGAAATAGGAAATATGTTTCATTAAAAACTAGAATGAAGCTTTCTGAGAAACTGCTTTGTGCTTTGTTAATTCATCTCACAGAGTCACTCTGTTCCCCTCAAGAACACTTTCGCTAAGACTATTCTTGAGGAATTTACAAGTTGATATTTGAAAGCCCATACAGGGCTATGGTGAAAAAGGAAATATCTTGTGTTATAAACTGCAAAGAAGCTTTCTGAGAAACTGCTTTCTGTTCTGTTAATTCATCTCACAGAGTTACAGCTTTCCCCACAAGAAGCCTTTCTCTAAGACTGTTCTTGTGGAATTGGCAAAGTGATATTTGGAAGCCCATAGAGGGTTATGGTGAAAAAGGAAATATCCTAAGATAAAAACTGAAAAGAAGCGTTCTGAGAAACTGCGTTGTGTTCTTTTAATTCATTTCATAGAGTTACAGCTTTCCCCTCAATAAACCTTTCGCTAACAGTGTTGTTGTGCAATTTGGAAAGTGATATTTGAAAGCCCATAGAGTGCAATGGTGAAGAAGGAAATACCTTCCGTTAAAAAGTGAAAAGAAGCTTTCTGAGAAACTGCTTTGTGTACTGTTAATTCATCTCAAAGAGTTACAGCTTTCCCCTCAGTAAGCCTTTTTCTAAGACTGTTCTAGTGGAATTTGCAAAGTGATATTTGTAAGCCCATAGAGGGCTACGGTGAAAAGGAAATATCTTTCGTTAAAAATTGGAAGGAAGCTTTCTGAGAAACTGCTTTGTGTTCTGTTCATTCTTCTCAGAGAGTTACAGCTTTCCCCTCAAGGCTCTGATCAATAAGACTGTTCTTGTGGATTTTGCAAAGTGACATTTGGATGCCCATAGAGGGCTACGGTGGAAAAGGAAATATCCTAAGATAAAAACTGGATAGAAGCTTTCTGAGAAACTGCTTTGAGTTCTGTTATATCATCTCAAATAGTTACGGCTTTCCCCTCAAGAAGCCATTTGCTAAGACTATTCTTGTGGAATTTGCAAACCGATATTTGGAAGCCCATAGAGGGCTATGGTGAAAAAGGAAATACCCTAAGATAAAAACTGGAAAGAAGCTTTTTGAGAAACTGCTTTGTGTTGTGTTTATTCATCTCAGAGAGTTACAGCGTTCCCCTCAAGAAGCCTTTCGCTAAGATTGTTCTTGTGGAATTTGCAAAGTGATATTTGGAAGCCCATAGAGGGCTATGGTGAAAAAGGAAATATCTTCCGTTAAAAACTGGAAAGAAACTTTCTGAGAAACTGGTTTGTTTTCTGTTAATTCATGTCACAGAGTCACAGCTTTCTCCTCAAGAAGTCGTTCACTAAGACTGTTCTTGTGATTTTTGCAAAGTGATATTTGGTAGCCCATAGAGGGCTATGGTGAAAAAGGAAATATCTTCAGTTAAAAACGGCAAAGAAGATTTGTGAGGAACTGCTTTGTATTCTGTTAATTCATCTCACAGACTTAGAACTTTCACCACTTGAAGCCTTTCGCTTAGACTTTTCCCGTGGAATTTGCAAAGTGATAGTTGGAAGGCCACAGAGGGCTATCGTGAAACAGGAATTATCTTCAGTTAAAAAGTGGGAAGAAGCTTTCTGAGAAGCTGCTTTGTGTTCTGTTAATTCATCTCACAGAGTTACAGCATTCCCCTCAAGAAGCCTTTCGCTATGACTGTTCTTGTGGAAATTGTAAAGTGATATTTGGAAGCCCAAGAGGGCTATGGTTAAAAAGGAAATATCTTCAGTTAAGAACTGGAAAGAAGCTTTCTGAGAAACTGCTTTGTGTTCTCTTAATTTATGTCACAGAATTGCAGCTTTCCCCTCAAGAATCCGTTCATTAAGACTGTTCTTGTGGAATTTGCAAAGTGATAGTTGGAAGACCGTAGAGGGCTATGTTGAAAAAGGAAGTAGTTTCCGTTAAAAACTGGAAAGAAGCTTTCTGGGAAACTTTGTGTTCTGTAAATTCATCTCATAGAGTTACAGCTTTCCCCTCAAGAAGCCTTTCCATAAGACTCTACTTGTGGAATTTACAAGATGATATTTTGAAGCCCATAGAGGTCTATGGTGAAAAAGGAAATATCTTCCGTTAAATCCTGGAAAGAAGCTTTCTTAGAAAGTGCTTTGTGTCCTGTTAATTCATCTCACAGAGTTATATCTTTCTCCACAAGCAGCCTTTCGCTAAGACTGTTCTTGGTGATTTTGCAAAGTGATATTTGGAAGCCCATAGAGCTATGGTGAAAAAGGAAATATCCTAACATAAAAAGCGAAAAGAAGCTTTCTGACAAACTGCTTTGTGTTCTGTTAATTCATCTCACAGAGTTAGAGCTTTCCCCTCAAGAAGACTTTCGCTAAGAGTGTTCTTGTGGAATTTACAAAGTGATATTTGGCAGCCCATAGAGGGCTGTGGTGAAAAAGGAAACATCCTCACTTAAAAACTTGAAAGAAGCTTTCTGAGAGACTGCTTTTTGTTCTGTTAAATCATCTCAGAGTTACAGCTTTTCCCCTAGAAGCGTTTCGCTAAGACTGTTCTTGTGGAATTTGCAAAGTGATATTTGGAAGCCCATCGAGGCTTATGCTGAAAAAGGTAATATCTTCCGTTAAAAACTAGAAAGAAGCTTTCTGAGAAACTGGTTTATGATCTGTTAACTCAACTCACAGAGTTACAGCTTTCCCCTCAATAAGCATTTTGCTAAGACTGTTCAAGTGGAATTTTCAAAGTGATATTAGTAAGCCGATAGAGGGCTATGGTGATAATGAAATATCTTCCGTTAAAAACTTGAAAGCAGCTTTCTGAGAAACTGCTTTGTGTTCTGTTAATTCATCTCACAGAGTCCAGCTTATGCCTCAAGACGCCATTTGCTAAGACTGTTCTTGTGGAATTTGCAAAGTGATATTTGGAAGCCCATAGAGGGCTAGGGTGAAAAAGCAAATATCCTAAGAGAAAAACTGGAAAGAAGCTTCCTGAGAAAGTGCTTTGTGTTCTGTTAATTCATCTCACAGAGTAACAGCTTTCCACTCAAGAAGACTTTCGCTAAGACTGTTCTTGTGTAATTTGCAAAGTGATAATTGGAAGCCCAGAGAGGGCTATAGTGAAAAAGTAAATATCCTAAGATAAAAACTGAAAAGAAGCTTTCTGACAAACTGCTTTGTGTTCTGTTAATTCATCTCAAAGAGTTACAGCTTTCCCCTCAAGAAACCTTTCGCTAAGACTGTTCTTGTGGAATTTGAAAAGTGATATTTGGAAGCCCGTAGAGGGCTATGGTGAAAAAGGAAATATCTTCGGTAAGAAACTGAAAAGAAGCTTTCTGAGAAATTGCTTTGTGTTCTGTTAATTCATCTCACATTATTACAGCTTTCCCCTCAAGAAGCCATTCGTTAAGACTGTTCTTGTGGAATTTGCAAAGTGATATTTGGAAACCCTTTGAGGGCTACGGTGAAAAAGGGAATATCTTCCATTAAAAACTGGAAAGAAGTTTTCTGAGAAACTGCATTGTGTTCTGTTAATTCATCTCACAGAGATATAGCTTTTCCTTCAAGAAGTCTTTCGCTAAGACTGTTCTTGTGGAATTTGCAAATTGATATTTGGAAGCCCATAGAGGGCTATGGTGAAAAAGGAAATATCTTGAGTTAAAAACTGGAAAGAAGCCTCCTGAGAAACTGCTTTGTGTTCTGTTAATTCATCTCCCAGAGTTACTCCTTTCCCCTCAAGAAGTCTTTGGCTAAGACTGTTCTTGTGGAATTTGCAAACTGATATTTGGAAGCCCATAGGTGTCTATGGTGAAAAAGGAAATATCTTCAGTTAAAAACTGGAAAGAAGCTTTCTGAAAAACTACTTTGTGTTCTGTTAATTCATCTGACAGAATTACAGCTTTCCCCTCAAGAAGCCTTTCGCTAATATTGTTCTTGTGGAATTTGCAATGTGATATTTGGAAGCGCATAGAGAGCTATGGTGAAAAAGGAAATATCCTAAGATAAAAACAGAATAGAAGAATTCTAAGAAACTGCTCTGTGTTCTGTTAATTCGTCCAGCAGAGTTACAGCTTTCCCCTCAAGAAGCCTTTCACTAAGACTGTTCTTGTGGAATTTGAAAAGTGATATTTGGAAGCCCATAGAGGGCTATGATGAAAAGGAAATATCTTCCGTTAAACACTGGAAGGAAGGTTTCTGAGATACTGCTTTGTGTTCTGTTAATTCATCTCACAGAGTTACAGCTTTCCCCTGAAGACACCGTTCACTACGACTATTCTTGTGGAATTTGCAATGTGATATTTGGATGACCAAAGAGGGCTATGGTGAAAAAGGAAATATTCTAAGATAAAAACTGAAAAGAAGCTTTCTGAGAAACTGCTTTGGTTTCTGTTATATCATCTCACAGAGTTACAGCTTTCCCCTTTCACCTCAAGAAGCCTTTCGCTAAGACGATTCTTCTGGAATTTTCAAAGTGATATTTGGAAGCCCTTAGAGGGCTATGGTGAAAAAGGAAATATCTTCCATGTAAAACAGGAAAGAAGCTTTCTGAGAAACTGCTTTGTGTTCTGTTAGTTCATCTCACAGAGTTTCTGCTTTCCCCTCAAGAAGCCTTTCGCTAAGACTGTTCTTGTGCTATTTGCAAAGTGGTATTTGGAAGCCCTTAGAGGCAATTTTGAAAAAGGAAATATCTTCCGTTAAAAAGTGGAAAGAAGCTTTCTGAGAAACTGCTTTGCATTCTGTTAATTCATCTCACAGTGTTACAGCTTTCCCCTCAAGAAGCCTTTCGCTAAGACTGTTCTTGTGGAATTTGCAAAGTGATATTTTGAAGCCCATATGGGGCTATGCTGTAAAAGGAAATATCTTCCGTTAAAAACTGGAAAGACGATTTCTGAGAAACTGCTTTGTGTTATGTTTTTTCATCTCACAGGTTTACAGCTTTCCCTTCCAGAAGCCTTTCGCTAAGACTGCTCTTGTGGAAATGGCGAAGTGATATTTGGAAGCCCAGAGAGGGCTATGGTGAAAATGGAAATATCCTAAGATAAAAACCAAAAAGAAGCTTTCTGAGAAACTGCTTTGTGTTTTGTTAGTTCATCTCACAGAGTTACAGCTTTCCCCTCAAGAAGCCGTTCACTAAGACTGTTCTTGTGAAATTTGCAAAGTGATATTTGGAAGCCCATAGAGGGCTTTGGTGAAAAAGGAAATATCTTCCGTTAAAAACTGGAAGGAAACTTTATCAGAAACTGCCGTGTGTTCTGAAAATACATCTCTCCAAATCACAGCTTTCCCCTCAAGAAGCCTTTCGCTAAGACCGTTCTATTGGAATTTTCAAAGTGATATTTCGAAGCCCCTAGAGGGCTATGGTGAAAAAGGAAATATCTTCCGTTAAAAAGTGGAAAGAAGCTTTCTGAGACACTGCCGTGTGTTCTGTTAATACACCTCACCGAGTTTCAGCTTTTCCCTCAAGAAGCCTTTCGCTAAGACTATTCTTGTGGGATTTGCAGAGAGATATTTGGAAGCCCAAAGTGGACTACGGTGAAAAAGGAAATATCTTCAGTTAAAAACTTGAAAGAAACTTTCTGAGAAACTGCTTTGTGTTCTGTTAATTCATCTCACAGAGTTACTGCTTTCCCCTACAGAAGCCTTTACCTAAGACTGTTCTTGTGGAATTTGCAAACTGATATTTGGAAGCCCATAGAGCGCTATGGTGAAAAAGGAAATATCTTCGGTTAAAAACTGGAAAGAAGCATTCTGAGAAACTGCTTTGTGTTCTGTTATTTCATCCCACAGGGTTACAGCTTTCCCTTCCAGAAGCCTTTCACTAAGACTGTTCCTGTGGGATTTGCAAAGTGATATTTGGAAGCCCATAGAGGGCTATGGTGAAAAAGGAAATATCTTCAGTTAAAACCTAGAAAGAGGCTTTCTGAGAAAATGCTTTGTGTTCTGTTAATTCATCTCGGAGAATTACACCTCTCTCCTCAAGAAGCCCTTCGCTAAGACTGTTCTTGTGGAATTTGCAAAGTGATATTTTGAAGCCCCTAGGTGCTATGGTGTTAAAGGAGATATCTTCCGTTAAAAACTGGAAAGAAGATTTCTTAGAAACTGCTTTTTGTTCTCTTAATTCGTCTCTCAGAGTTAGAGCTTTCTCCTCCACAAGCCTTCCGCTAAGCCTGTTCTTGTGGAATTTGCAAAGTGATATTTGGAAGTCCATAGAGGGCTATGGTGAAAATGGAAATATCCTAAGATAAAAACCGAAAAGAAGCTTTCTGAGAAACTGCTTTGTGTTCTGTTAATTCATGTAACAGAGTTACAGCTTTCCCCTCAAGAATCCGTTCACTAAGGCTGTTCTTGTGAAATTTGCAAAGTGATATTTGGAAGCCCATAGAGGGCTATGGTGAAAAAGAAAATATCTTCCGTTAAAACTGGAAAGAAGCATTCTGAGAAATTGCCGTGTGTTGTGTTAATACATCTCACGGACTTACAGCTTTCTGTCAACAATCCTTTCGCTAAGACTGTTCTTGTGAAATTTGCAAAGTGATATTTGGAAGCCCATACAGGGCTACGGTAAAAAAGGAAATATCTACCGGTAAAAACTTCAAAAATGCTTTCTGAGAAACTGCCGTGTGGTTCGCGTAATACATCTCACCGCGTTACAGCTTTGCGCTCAAGAAACCTTTCGCTAAGACTGTTCTTGTGGGATTTGCAAAGTGATATTTGGAAGCCCATAGAGGACTATGGTGAAAATGGAAATATCCTAAGATAAAAACTGAAAAGAAGCTTTCTGAGAAAATGCTCTGTGTTCTGTTAGTTCATCTCACAGAATTACAGCCTTCCCGTCAATAATCCGTTCACTAAGACTGTTCTTGTGAAATTTGCAAAGTGATATTTGGAAGCCCGTAGAGTGCTATGGTGAAAAAGGAAATATCTTCTGTTAAAAACTGGAAAGAAGCATTCTGAAAAATTGCCGTGTGTTGTGTTGATACATCTCACCGACTTACAGCTTTCCCCTCAAGAAGCCTTTCGCTAAGACTGTTCTTGTGATATTTGCAAAGTGATATTTGGAAGCCCTTAGAGGGCAATGGTGAAATAGGACATATTACCATTACAAACTGGAAAGAAGCTTTCTGAGAAAGTGCCCTGTGTTCGTGTAAGACATCTCACCGAGTTACAGCTTTTCGCTGAAGAAGACTTTAGCTAAGACTGTTCTTGTGGAATTTGCCAAGTGATATTTGGAAGCCCATAGAGGGCTAAGGTAAAAAAGGAAATATCTTCCATTAAAAACTGGAAAGAAGATTTCTGAGAGACTGCTTTGGGTTCTGTTAATTCATCTCACAGAGTTAGAGCTTTCCCCTCATGAGGCCTTTCGCTAAGACTGTTCTTGTGGAATTTGCAAAGTGATATTTTGAAGCCCTTAGAGGGCTATGGTGAAAAAGGAAATATCTTTCTTTAAAAACTGGAAAGAAGCTTTCTGAGAAACTGCTTTGTGTTCTGTTAATTCATCTAACAGAGTTACAGCTTTCCCTTCAAGAAGCCGTTCGCTAACGCTGTTCTTGTGGAATGTAAAGTGTGATATTTGGAAGCCCATAGAGGGCTATGGGGAAAAAGGAAGTATCTTCAGTTAAAAACTGGAAAGAAGCTATCTGAGAAATTGCTTTGTGTTCTGTTAATTCATCTCACAGAGTTACAGCTTTTCCCTCAAGAAGCCTTTCGCTAAGCCTGTTCATGTGGAATATCCACAGTGATATTTGGCAGCCCATAGCAGGCTATGGTGAAAAAGGAAATATCTTCCGTTAAAAACTGGAAGGAAGCTTTCTGAGGAACTGCTATGTGTTCTGTTAATTCTTCTCTCAGAGTTACAGCTTTTCCCTGAAGAAATGTTTCGGTAAGACTCTTCTTGTGGAATTTGCAAAGTGATATTTGGAAGCCCATAGAGGGCTATGGTGAAAAAGGAAATATCTTCAGTTAAAACCTGGAAAGAATCTTTCTGAGAAACTGCTTTGTGTTCTGTTAATTCATCTCACAGTGTTACAGCTTTCCCCTCAAGAAGCTTTTCGCTAAGACTGTTCTTGTGGAATTTGCAAAGTGATATTTTGAAACCCATAGAGGACTATGGTGAAAAAGGAAATATCTTCCGTTAAAAACTGGAAAGAAGCTTTCTGAGAAACTGCGCTGTGTTCTCTTAATTCATCTCACAGAGTTACAGATTTCCTTTCAAGAAGCCTTCGCTAAGTCTGTTCTGGTGGAATTTGAAAAGTGGTATTTGGAAGCCCTTAGAGGCCTATGGGGTAAAAGGAAGTATCTTCAGTTAAAAACTGGAAAGAAGCTTTCTGAGAAACTGTTTCGTGTTCTGTTAATTCATGTAACAGAGTTACCGCTTTCCCTTCAAGAAGTCTTTCGCTAAGACTGCTCTTGTGGAATTGGCAAAGTGATATTTGGAAGGCTAGAGAGGGCTGCGGTGAAAAAGGCAATATCTTCCGTTAAAAACTGGAAAGAAGCTTTCTGAGAAACTGCTTTGCGTTCCATTAATTCATCTCACAGACTTACAGCATTCCCTTCAAGAAGCCTTTCGCTAAGGCTGTTCTTGTGGAATTGGCAAAGTGATATTTGGAAGCCCTTAGAGGGCTACGGTGAAAAAGGAAGTATCCTAAGATAAAAACTGAAAAGAGGCATTCTGAGAAACTGCTTTGTGTTCTGATAATTCATCTCACAGAGCTTCAGCTTTCCCTTAAAGAAGTATTTCACTGAGGCTGTTCTTGTGGAATTTGCAAAGTGATATTTGGAAGCCCGTAGAGGGCTATGGTGAAAAAGGAAATATCTTCCGTTAAAAACTGTAAAGAAGCTTTCTGAGAAACTGCTTTCTGTTCTGTTAATTCATCTCACAGATATACAGGTTTCCCATCAAGAAGCCTTTCACTAAGGCTGTTCTTGTGGAATTCGCAAAGTGATATTTGGAAGCCCATAGAGGGCTATGGTGAAAAAGGAAATACCTTCTGTAAAAAACTGGAAAGAATCTTTTTAAGAAACTGCTTTGTGTTCTGTTAATTCTTCTCACAGAGTTACTGCTTTCCTCTCAAGAAGCCTTTCGCAAAGACTGTTCTTGCGGAATTTGCAAAGGGATATTTGGAAGCCCCTAGAGAGCTATGGTGAAATAGGAAATATGTTTCATTAAAAACTAGAATGAAGCTTTCTGAGAAACTGCTTTGTGCTTTGTTAATTCATCTCACAGAGTCACTCTGTTCCCCTCAAGAACACTTTCGCTAAGACTATTCTTGAGGAATTTACAAGTTGATATTTGAAAGCCCATACAGGGCTATGGTGAAAAAGGAAATATCTTGTGTTATAAACTGCAAAGAAGCTTTCTGAGAAACTGCTTTCTGTTCTGTTAATTCATCTCACAGAGTTACAGCTTTCCCCACAAGAAGCCTTTCTCTAAGACTGTTCTTGTGGAATTGGCAAAGTGATATTTGGAAGCCCATAGAGGGTTATGGTGAAAAAGGAAATATCCTAAGATAAAAACTGAAAAGAAGCGTTCTGAGAAACTGCGTTGTGTTCTTTTAATTCATTTCATAGAGTTACAGCTTTCCCCTCAATAAACCTTTCGCTAACAGTGTTGTTGTGCAATTTGGAAAGTGATATTTGAAAGCCCATAGAGTGCAATGGTGAAGAAGGAAATACCTTCCGTTAAAAAGTGAAAAGAAGCTTTCTGAGAAACTGCTTTGTGTACTGTTAATTCATCTCAAAGAGTTACAGCTTTCCCCTCAGTAAGCCTTTTTCTAAGACTGTTCTAGTGGAATTTGCAAAGTGATATTTGTAAGCCCATAGAGGGCTACGGTGAAAAGGAAATATCTTTCGTTAAAAATTGGAAGGAAGCTTTCTGAGAAACTGCTTTGTGTTCTGTTCATTCTTCTCAGAGAGTTACAGCTTTCCCCTCAAGGCTCTGATCAATAAGACTGTTCTTGTGGATTTTGCAAAGTGACATTTGGATGCCCATAGAGGGCTACGGTGAAAAAGGAAATATCCTAAGATAAAAACTGGATAGAAGCTTTCTGAGAAACTGCTTTGAGTTCTGTTATATCATCTCAAATAGTTACGGCTTTCCCCTCAAGAAGCCATTTGCTAAGACTATTCTTGTGGAATTTGCAAACCGATATTTGGAAGCCCATAGAGGGCTATGGTGAAAAAGGAAATACCCTAAGATAAAAACTGGAAAGAAGCTTTTTGAGAAACTGCTTTGTGTTGTGTTTATTCATCTCAGAGAGTTACAGCGTTCCCCTCAAGAAGCCTTTCGCTAAGATTGTTCTTGTGGAATTTGCAAAGTGATATTTGGAAGCCCATAGAGGGCTATGGTGAAAAAGGAAATATCTTCCGTTAAAAACTGGAAAGAAACTTTCTGAGAAACTGGTTTGTTTTCTGTTAATTCATGTCACAGAGTCACAGCTTTCTCCTCAAGAAGTCGTTCACTAAGACTGTTCTTGTGATTTTTGCAAAGTGATATTTGGTAGCCCATAGAGGGCTATGGTGAAAAAGGAAATATCTTCAGTTAAAAACGGCAAAGAAGATTTGTGAGGAACTGCTTTGTATTCTGTTAATTCATCTCACAGACTTAGAACTTTCACCACTTGAAGCCTTTCGCTTAGACTTTTCCCGTGGAATTTGCAAAGTGATAGTTGGAAGGCCACAGAGGGCTATCGTGAAACAGGAATTATCTTCAGTTAAAAAGTGGGAAGAAGCTTTCTGAGAAGCTGCTTTGTGTTCTGTTAATTCATCTCACAGAGTTACAGCATTCCCCTCAAGAAGCCTTTCGCTATGACTGTTCTTGTGGAAATTGTAAAGTGATATTTGGAAGCCCAAGAGGGCTATGGTTAAAAAGGAAATATCTTCAGTTAAGAACTGGAAAGAAGCTTTCTGAGAAACTGCTTTGTGTTCTCTTAATTTATGTCACAGAATTGCAGCTTTCCCCTCAAGAATCCGTTCATTAAGACTGTTCTTGTGGAATTTGCAAAGTGATAGTTGGAAGACCGTAGAGGGCTATGTTGAAAAAGGAAGTAGTTTCCGTTAAAAACTGGAAAGAAGCTTTCTGGGAAACTTTGTGTTCTGTAAATTCATCTCATAGAGTTACAGCTTTCCCCTCAAGAAGCCTTTCCATAAGACTCTACTTGTGGAATTTACAAGATGATATTTTGAAGCCCATAGAGGTCTATGGTGAAAAAGGAAATATCTTCCGTTAAATCCTGGAAAGAAGCTTTCTTAGAAAGTGCTTTGTGTCCTGTTAATTCATCTCACAGAGTTATATCTTTCTCCACAAGCAGCCTTTCGCTAAGACTGTTCTTGGTGATTTTGCAAAGTGATATTTGGAAGCCCATAGAGCTATGGTGAAAAAGGAAATATCCTAACATAAAAAGCGAAAAGAAGCTTTCTGACAAACTGCTTTGTGTTCTGTTAATTCATCTCACAGAGTTAGAGCTTTCCCCTCAAGAAGACTTTCGCTAAGAGTGTTCTTGTGGAATTTACAAAGTGATATTTGGCAGCCCATAGAGGGCTGTGGTGAAAAAGGAAACATCCTCACTTAAAAACTTGAAAGAAGCTTTCTGAGAGACTGCTTTTTGTTCTGTTAAATCATCTCAGAGTTACAGCTTTTCCCCTAGAAGCGTTTCGCTAAGACTGTTCTTGTGGAATTTGCAAAGTGATATTTGGAAGCCCATCGAGGCTTATGCTGAAAAAGGTAATATCTTCCGTTAAAAACTAGAAAGAAGCTTTCTGAGAAACTGGTTTATGATCTGTTAACTCAACTCACAGAGTTACAGCTTTCCCCTCAATAAGCATTTTGCTAAGACTGTTCAAGTGGAATTTTCAAAGTGATATTAGTAAGCCGATAGAGGGCTATGGTGATAATGAAATATCTTCCGTTAAAAACTTGAAAGCAGCTTTCTGAGAAACTGCTTTGTGTTCTGTTAATTCATCTCACAGAGTCCAGCTTATGCCTCAAGACGCCATTTGCTAAGACTGTTCTTGTGGAATTTGCAAAGTGATATTTGGAAGCCCATAGAGGGCTAGGGTGAAAAAGCAAATATCCTAAGAGAAAAACTGGAAAGAAGCTTCCTGAGAAAGTGCTTTGTGTTCTGTTAATTCATCTCACAGAGTAACAGCTTTCCACTCAAGAAGACTTTCGCTAAGACTGTTCTTGTGTAATTTGCAAAGTGATAATTGGAAGCCCAGAGAGGGCTATAGTGAAAAAGTAAATATCCTAAGATAAAAACTGAAAAGAAGCTTTCTGACAAACTGCTTTGTGTTCTGTTAATTCATCTCAAAGAGTTACAGCTTTCCCCTCAAGAAACCTTTCGCTAAGACTGTTCTTGTGGAATTTGAAAAGTGATATTTGGAAGCCCGTAGAGGGCTATGGTGAAAAAGGAAATATCTTCGGTAAGAAACTGAAAAGAAGCTTTCTGAGAAATTGCTTTGTGTTCTGTTAATTCATCTCACATTATTACAGCTTTCCCCTCAAGAAGCCATTCGTTAAGACTGTTCTTGTGGAATTTGCAAAGTGATATTTGGAAACCCTTTGAGGGCTACGGTGAAAAAGGGAATATCTTCCATTAAAAACTGGAAAGAAGTTTTCTGAGAAACTGCATTGTGTTCTGTTAATTCATCTCACAGAGATATAGCTTTTCCTTCAAGAAGTCTTTCGCTAAGACTGTTCTTGTGGAATTTGCAAATTGATATTTGGAAGCCCATAGAGGGCTATGGTGAAAAAGGAAATATCTTGAGTTAAAAACTGGAAAGAAGCCTCCTGAGAAACTGCTTTGTGTTCTGTTAATTCATCTCCCAGAGTTACTCCTTTCCCCTCAAGAAGTCTTTGGCTAAGACTGTTCTTGTGGAATTTGCAAACTGATATTTGGAAGCCCATAGGTGTCTATGGTGAAAAAGGAAATATCTTCAGTTAAAAACTGGAAAGAAGCTTTCTGAAAAACTACTTTGTGTTCTGTTAATTCATCTGACAGAATTACAGCTTTCCCCTCAAGAAGCCTTTCGCTAATATTGTTCTTGTGGAATTTGCAATGTGATATTTGGAAGCGCATAGAGAGCTATGGTGAAAAAGGAAATATCCTAAGATAAAAACAGAATAGAAGAATTCTAAGAAACTGCTCTGTGTTCTGTTAATTCGTCCAGCAGAGTTACAGCTTTCCCCTCAAGAAGCCTTTCACTAAGACTGTTCTTGTGGAATTTGAAAAGTGATATTTGGAAGCCCATAGAGGGCTATGATGAAAAGGAAATATCTTCCGTTAAACACTGGAAGGAAGGTTTCTGAGATACTGCTTTGTGTTCTGTTAATTCATCTCACAGAGTTACAGCTTTCCCCTGAAGACACCGTTCACTACGACTATTCTTGTGGAATTTGCAATGTGATATTTGGATGACCAAAGAGGGCTATGGTGAAAAAGGAAATATTCTAAGATAAAAACTGAAAAGAAGCTTTCTGAGAAACTGCTTTGGTTTCTGTTATATCATCTCACAGAGTTACAGCTTTCCCCTTTCACCTCAAGAAGCCTTTCGCTAAGACGATTCTTCTGGAATTTTCAAAGTGATATTTGGAAGCCCTTAGAGGGCTATGGTGAAAAAGGAAATATCTTCCATGTAAAACAGGAAAGAAGCTTTCTGAGAAACTGCTTTGTGTTCTGTTAGTTCATCTCACAGAGTTTCTGCTTTCCCCTCAAGAAGCCTTTCGCTAAGACTGTTCTTGTGCTATTTGCAAAGTGGTATTTGGAAGCCCTTAGAGGCAATTTTGAAAAAGGAAATATCTTCCGTTAAAAAGTGGAAAGAAGCTTTCTGAGAAACTGCTTTGCATTCTGTTAATTCATCTCACAGTGTTACAGCTTTCCCCTCAAGAAGCCTTTCGCTAAGACTGCTCTTGTGGAAATGGCGAAGTGATATTTGGAAGCCCAGAGAGGGCTATGGTGAAAATGGAAATATCCTAAGATAAAAACCAAAAAGAAGCTTTCTGAGAAACTGCTTTGTGTTTTGTTAGTTCATCTCACAGAGTTACAGCTTTCCCCTCAAGAAGCCGTTCACTAAGACTGTTCTTGTGAAATTTGCAAAGTGATATTTGGAAGCCCATAGAGGGCTTTGGTGAAAAAGGAAATATCTTCCGTTAAAAACTGGAAGGAAACTTTATCAGAAACTGCCGTGTGTTCTGAAAATACATCTCTCCAAATCACAGCTTTCCCCTCAAGAAGCCTTTCGCTAAGACCGTTCTATTGGAATTTTCAAAGTGATATTTCGAAGCCCCTAGAGGGCTATGGTGAAAAAGGAAATATCTTCCGTTAAAAAGTGGAAAGAAGCTTTCTGAGACACTGCCGTGTGTTCTGTTAATACACCTCACCGAGTTTCAGCTTTTCCCTCAAGAAGCCTTTCGCTAAGACTATTCTTGTGGGATTTGCAGAGAGATATTTGGAAGCCCAAAGTGGACTACGGTGAAAAAGGAAATATCTTCAGTTAAAAACTTGAAAGAAACTTTCTGAGAAACTGCTTTGTGTTCTGTTAATTCATCTCACAGAGTTACTGCTTTCCCCTACAGAAGCCTTTACCTAAGACTGTTCTTGTGGAATTTGCAAACTGATATTTGGAAGCCCATAGAGCGCTATGGTGAAAAAGGAAATATCTTCGGTTAAAAACTGGAAAGAAGCATTCTGAGAAACTGCTTTGTGTTCTGTTATTTCATCCCACACGGTTACAGCTTTCCCTTCCAGAAGCCTTTCACTAAGACTGTTCCTGTGGGATTTGCAAAGTGATATTTGGAAGCCCATAGAGGGCTATGGTGAAAAAGGAAATATCTTCAGTTAAAACCTAGAAAGAGGCTTTCTGAGAAAATGCTTTGTGTTCTGTTAATTCATCTCGGAGAATTACACCTCTCTCCTCAAGAAGCCCTTCGCTAAGACTGTTCTTGTGGAATTTGCAAAGTGATATTTTGAAGCCCCTAGGTGCTATGGTGTTAAAGGAGATATCTTCCGTTAAAACCTGGAAAGAAGATTTCTTAGAAACTGCTTTTTGTTCTCTTAATTCGTCTCTCAGAGTTAGAGCTTTCTCCTCCACAAGCCTTCCGCTAAGCCTGTTCTTGTGGAATTTGCAAAGTGATATTTGGAAGTCCATAGAGGGCTATGGTGAAAATGGAAATATCCTAAGATAAAAACCGAAAAGAAGCTTTCTGAGAAACTGCTTTGTGTTCTGTTAATTCATGTAACAGAGTTACAGCTTTCCCCTCAAGAATCCGTTCACTAAGGCTGTTCTTGTGAAATTTGCAAAGTGATATTTGGAAGCCCATAGAGGGCTATGGTGAAAAAGAAAATATCTTCCGTTAAAACTGGAAAGAAGCATTCTGAGAAATTGCCGTGTGTTGTGTTAATACATCTCACGGACTTACAGCTTTCTGTCAACAATCCTTTCGCTAAGACTGTTCTTGTGAAATTTGCAAAGTGATATTTGGAAGCCCATACAGGGCTACGGTAAAAAAGGAAATATCTACCGGTAAAAACTTCAAAAATGCTTTCTGAGAAACTGCCGTGTGGTTCGCGTAATACATCTCACCGCGTTACAGCTTTGCGCTCAAGAAACCTTTCGCTAAGACTGTTCTTGTGGGATTTGCAAAGTGATATTTGGAAGCCCATAGAGGACTATGGTGAAAATGGAAATATCCTAAGATAAAAACTGAAAAGAAGCTTTCTGAGAAAATGCTCTGTGTTCTGTTAGTTCATCTCACAGAATTACAGCCTTCCCGTCAATAATCCGTTCACTAAGACTGTTCTTGTGAAATTTGCAAAGTGATATTTGGAAGCCCGTAGAGTGCTATGGTGAAAAAGGAAATATCTTCTGTTAAAAACTGGAAAGAAGCATTCTGAAAAATTGCCGTGTGTTGTGTTGATACATCTCACCGACTTACAGCTTTCCCCTCAAGAAGCCTTTCGCTAAGACTGTTCTTGTGATATTTGCAAAGTGATATTTGGAAGCCCTTAGAGGGCAATGGTGAAATAGGACATATTACCATTACAAACTGGAAAGAAGCTTTCTGAGAAAGTGCCCTGTGTTCGTGTAAGACATCTCACCGAGTTACAGCTTTTCGCTGAAGAAGACTTTAGCTAAGACTGTTCTTGTGGAATTTGCCAAGTGATATTTGGAAGCCCATAGAGGGCTAAGGTAAAAAAGGAAATATCTTCCATTAAAAACTGGAAAGAAGATTTCTGAGAGACTGCTTTGGGTTCTGTTAATTCATCTCACAGAGTTAGAGCTTTCCCCTCATGAGGCCTTTCGCTAAGACTGTTCTTGTGGAATTTGCAAAGTGATATTTTGAAGCCCTTAGAGGGCTATGGTGAAAAAGGAAATATCTTTCTTTAAAAACTGGAAAGAAGCTTTCTGAGAAACTGCTTTGTGTTCTGTTAATTCATCTAACAGAGTTACAGCTTTCCCTTCAAGAAGCCGTTCGCTAACGCTGTTCTTGTGGAATGTAAAGTGTGATATTTGGAAGCCCATAGAGGGCTATGGGGAAAAAGGAAGTATCTTCAGTTAAAAACTGGAAAGAAGCTATCTGAGAAATTGCTTTGTGTTCTGTTAATTCATCTCACAGAGTTACAGCTTTTCCCTCAAGAAGCCTTTCGCTAAGCCTGTTCATGTGGAATATCCACAGTGATATTTGGCAGCCCATAGCAGGCTATGGTGAAAAAGGAAATATCTTCCGTTAAAAACTGGAAGGAAGCTTTCTGAGGAACTGCTATGTGTTCTGTTAATTCTTCTCTCAGAGTTACAGCTTTTCCCTGAAGAAATGTTTCGGTAAGACTCTTCTTGTGGAATTTGCAAAGTGATATTTGGAAGCCCATAGAGGGCTATGGTGAAAAAGGAAATATCTTCAGTTAAAACCTGGAAAGAATCTTTCTGAGAAACTGCTTTGTGTTCTGTTAATTCATCTCACAGTGTTACAGCTTTCCCCTCAAGAAGCTTTTCGCTAAGACTGTTCTTGTGGAATTTGCAAAGTGATATTTTGAAACCCATAGAGGACTATGGTGAAAAAGGAAATATCTTCCGTTAAAAACTGGAAAGAAGCTTTCTGAGAAACTGCGCTGTGTTCTCTTAATTCATCTCACAGAGTTACAGATTTCCTTTCAAGAAGCCTTCGCTAAGTCTGTTCTGGTGGAATTTGAAAAGTGGTATTTGGAAGCCCTTAGAGGCCTATGGGGTAAAAGGAAGTATCTTCAGTTAAAAACTGGAAAGAAGCTTTCTGAGAAACTGTTTCGTGTTCTGTTAATTCATGTAACAGAGTTACCGCTTTCCCTTCAAGAAGTCTTTCGCTAAGACTGTTCTTGTGGAATTGGCAAAGTGATATTTGGAAGGCTAGAGAGGGCTGCGGTGAAAAAGGCAATATCTTCCGTTAAAAACTGGAAAGAAGCTTTCTGAGAAACTGCTTTGCGTTCCATTAATTCATCTCACAGACTTACAGCATTCCCTTCAAGAAGCCTTTCGCTAAGGCTGTTCTTGTGGAATTGGCAAAGTGATATTTGGAAGCCCTTAGAGGGCTACGGTGAAAAAGGAAGTATCCTAAGATAAAAACTGAAAAGAGGCATTCTGAGAAACTGCTTTGTGTTCTGATAATTCATCTCACAGAGCTTCAGCTTTCCCTTAAAGAAGTATTTCACTGAGGCTGTTCTTGTGGAATTTGCAAAGTGATATTTGGAAGCCCGTAGAGGGCTATGGTGAAAAAGGAAATATCTTCCGTTAAAAACTGTAAAGAAGCTTTCTGAGAAACTGCTTTCTGTTCTGTTAATTCATCTCACAGATATACAGCTTTCCCGTCAAGAAGCCTTTCACTAAGGCTGTTCTTGTGGAATTCGCAAAGTGATATTTGGAAGCCCATAGAGGGCTATGGTGAAAAAGGAAATACCTTCTGTAAAAAACTGGAAAGAATCTTTTTAAGAAACTGCTTTGTGTTCTGTTAATTCTTCTCACAGAGTTACTGCTTTCCTCTCAAGAAGCCTTTCGCAAAGACTGTTCTTGCGGAATTTGCAAAGGGATATTTGGAAGCCCCTAGAGAGCTATGGTGAAATAGGAAATATGTTTCATTAAAAACTAGAATGAAGCTTTCTGAGAAACTGCTTTGTGCTTTGTTAATTCATCTCACAGAGTCACTCTGTTCCCCTCAAGAACACTTTCGCTAAGACTATTCTTGAGGAATTTACAAGTTGATATTTGAAAGCCCATACAGGGCTATGGTGAAAAAGGAAATATCTTGTGTTATAAACTGCAAAGAAGCTTTCTGAGAAACTGCTTTCTGTTCTGTTAATTCATCTCACAGAGTTACAGCTTTCCCCACAAGAAGCCTTTCTCTAAGACTGTTCTTGTGGAATTGGCAAAGTGATATTTGGAAGCCCATAGAGGGTTATGGTGAAAAAGGAAATATCCTAAGATAAAAACTGAAAAGAAGCGTTCTGAGAAACTGCGTTGTGTTCTTTTAATTCATTTCATAGAGTTACAGCTTTCCCCTCAATAAACCTTTCGCTAACAGTGTTGTTGTGCAATTTGGAAAGTGATATTTGAAAGCCCATAGAGTGCAATGGTGAAGAAGGAAATACCTTCCGTTAAAAAGTGAAAAGAAGCTTTCTGAGAAACTGCTTTGTGTACTGTTAATTCATCTCAAAGAGTTACAGCTTTCCCCTCAGTAAGCCTTTTTCTAAGACTGTTCTAGTGGAATTTGCAAAGTGATATTTGTAAGCCCATAGAGGGCTACGGTGAAAAGGAAATATCTTTCGTTAAAAATTGGAAGGAAGCTTTCTGAGAAACTGCTTTGTGTTCTGTTCATTCTTCTCAGAGAGTTACAGCTTTCCCCTCAAGGCTCTGATCAATAAGACTGTTCTTGTGGATTTTGCAAAGTGACATTTGGATGCCCATAGAGGGCTACGGTGGAAAAGGAAATATCCTAAGATAAAAACTGGATAGAAGCTTTCTGAGAAACTGCTTTGAGTTCTGTTATATCATCTCAAATAGTTACGGCTTTCCCCTCAAGAAGCCATTTGCTAAGACTATTCTTGTGGAATTTGCAAACCGATATTTGGAAGCCCATAGAGGGCTATGGTGAAAAAGGAAATACCCTAAGATAAAAACTGGAAAGAAGCTTTTTGAGAAACTGCTTTGTGTTGTGTTTATTCATCTCAGAGAGTTACAGCGTTCCCCTCAAGAAGCCTTTCGCTAAGATTGTTCTTGTGGAATTTGCAAAGTGATATTTGGAAGCCCATAGAGGGCTATGGTGAAAAAGGAAATATCTTCCGTTAAAAACTGGAAAGAAACTTTCTGAGAAACTGGTTTGTTTTCTGTTAATTCATGTCACAGAGTCACAGCTTTCTCCTCAAGAAGTCGTTCACTAAGACTGTTCTTGTGATTTTTGCAAAGTGATATTTGGTAGCCCATAGAGGGCTATGGTGAAAAAGGAAATATCTTCAGTTAAAAACGGCAAAGAAGATTTGTGAGGAACTGCTTTGTATTCTGTTAATTCATCTCACAGACTTAGAACTTTCACCACTTGAAGCCTTTCGCTTAGACTTTTCCCGTGGAATTTGCAAAGTGATAGTTGGAAGGCCACAGAGGGCTATCGTGAAACAGGAATTATCTTCAGTTAAAAAGTGGGAAGAAGCTTTCTGAGAAGCTGCTTTGTGTTCTGTTAATTCATCTCACAGAGTTACAGCATTCCCCTCAAGAAGCCTTTCGCTATGACTGTTCTTGTGGAAATTGTAAAGTGATATTTGGAAGCCCAAGAGGGCTATGGTTAAAAAGGAAATATCTTCAGTTAAGAACTGGAAAGAAGCTTTCTGAGAAACTGCTTTGTGTTCTCTTAATTTATGTCACAGAATTGCAGCTTTCCCCTCAAGAATCCGTTCATTAAGACTGTTCTTGTGGAATTTGCAAAGTGATAGTTGGAAGACCGTAGAGGGCTATGTTGAAAAAGGAAGTAGTTTCCGTTAAAAACTGGAAAGAAGCTTTCTGGGAAACTTTGTGTTCTGTAAATTCATCTCATAGAGTTACAGCTTTCCCCTCAAGAAGCCTTTCCATAAGACTCTACTTGTGGAATTTACAAGATGATATTTTGAAGCCCATAGAGGTCTATGGTGAAAAAGGAAATATCTTCCGTTAAATCCTGGAAAGAAGCTTTCTTAGAAAGTGCTTTGTGTCCTGTTAATTCATCTCACAGAGTTATATCTTTCTCCACAAGCAGCCTTTCGCTAAGACTGTTCTTGGTGATTTTGCAAAGTGATATTTGGAAGCCCATAGAGCTATGGTGAAAAAGGAAATATCCTAACATAAAAAGCGAAAAGAAGCTTTCTGACAAACTGCTTTGTGTTCTGTTAATTCATCTCACAGAGTTAGAGCTTTCCCCTCAAGAAGACTTTCGCTAAGAGTGTTCTTGTGGAATTTACAAAGTGATATTTGGCAGCCCATAGAGGGCTGTGGTGAAAAAGGAAACATCCTCACTTAAAAACTTGAAAGAAGCTTTCTGAGAGACTGCTTTTTGTTCTGTTAAATCATCTCAGAGTTACAGCTTTTCCCCTAGAAGCGTTTCGCTAAGACTGTTCTTGTGGAATTTGCAAAGTGATATTTGGAAGCCCATCGAGGCTTATGCTGAAAAAGGTAATATCTTCCGTTAAAAACTAGAAAGAAGCTTTCTGAGAAACTGGTTTATGATCTGTTAACTCAACTCACAGAGTTACAGCTTTCCCCTCAATAAGCATTTTGCTAAGACTGTTCAAGTGGAATTTTCAAAGTGATATTAGTAAGCCGATAGAGGGCTATGGTGATAATGAAATATCTTCCGTTAAAAACTTGAAAGCAGCTTTCTGAGAAACTGCTTTGTGTTCTGTTAATTCATCTCACAGAGTCCAGCTTATGCCTCAAGACGCCATTTGCTAAGACTGTTCTTGTGGAATTTGCAAAGTGATATTTGGAAGCCCATAGAGGGCTAGGGTGAAAAAGCAAATATCCTAAGAGAAAAACTGGAAAGAAGCTTCCTGAGAAAGTGCTTTGTGTTCTGTTAATTCATCTCACAGAGTAACAGCTTTCCACTCAAGAAGACTTTCGCTAAGACTGTTCTTGTGTAATTTGCAAAGTGATAATTGGAAGCCCAGAGAGGGCTATAGTGAAAAAGTAAATATCCTAAGATAAAAACTGAAAAGAAGCTTTCTGACAAACTGCTTTGTGTTCTGTTAATTCATCTCAAAGAGTTACAGCTTTCCCCTCAAGAAACCTTTCGCTAAGACTGTTCTTGTGGAATTTGAAAAGTGATATTTGGAAGCCCGTAGAGGGCTATGGTGAAAAAGGAAATATCTTCGGTAAGAAACTGAAAAGAAGCTTTCTGAGAAATTGCTTTGTGTTCTGTTAATTCATCTCACATTATTACAGCTTTCCCCTCAAGAAGCCATTCGTTAAGACTGTTCTTGTGGAATTTGCAAAGTGATATTTGGAAACCCTTTGAGGGCTACGGTGAAAAAGGGAATATCTTCCATTAAAAACTGGAAAGAAGTTTTCTGAGAAACTGCATTGTGTTCTGTTAATTCATCTCACAGAGATATAGCTTTTCCTTCAAGAAGTCTTTCGCTAAGACTGTTCTTGTGGAATTTGCAAATTGATATTTGGAAGCCCATAGAGGGCTATGGTGAAAAAGGAAATATCTTGAGTTAAAAACTGGAAAGAAGCCTCCTGAGAAACTGCTTTGTGTTCTGTTAATTCATCTCCCAGAGTTACTCCTTTCCCCTCAAGAAGTCTTTGGCTAAGACTGTTCTTGTGGAATTTGCAAACTGATATTTGGAAGCCCATAGGTGTCTATGGTGAAAAAGGAAATATCTTCAGTTAAAAACTGGAAAGAAGCTTTCTGAAAAACTACTTTGTGTTCTGTTAATTCATCTGACAGAATTACAGCTTTCCCCTCAAGAAGCCTTTCGCTAATATTGTTCTTGTGGAATTTGCAATGTGATATTTGGAAGCGCATAGAGAGCTATGGTGAAAAAGGAAATATCCTAAGATAAAAACAGAATAGAAGAATTCTAAGAAACTGCTCTGTGTTCTGTTAATTCGTCCAGCAGAGTTACAGCTTTCCCCTCAAGAAGCCTTTCACTAAGACTGTTCTTGTGGAATTTGAAAAGTGATATTTGGAAGCCCATAGAGGGCTATGATGAAAAGGAAATATCTTCCGTTAAACACTGGAAGGAAGGTTTCTGAGATACTGCTTTGTGTTCTGTTAATTCATCTCACAGAGTTACAGCTTTCCCCTGAAGACACCGTTCACTACGACTATTCTTGTGGAATTTGCAATGTGATATTTGGATGACCAAAGAGGGCTATGGTGAAAAAGGAAATATTCTAAGATAAAAACTGAAAAGAAGCTTTCTGAGAAACTGCTTTGGTTTCTGTTATATCATCTCACAGAGTTACAGCTTTCCCCTTTCACCTCAAGAAGCCTTTCGCTAAGACGATTCTTCTGGAATTTTCAAAGTGATATTTGGAAGCCCTTAGAGGGCTATGGTGAAAAAGGAAATATCTTCCATGTAAAACAGGAAAGAAGCTTTCTGAGAAACTGCTTTGTGTTCTGTTAGTTCATCTCACAGAGTTTCTGCTTTCCCCTCAAGAAGCCTTTCGCTAAGACTGTTCTTGTGCTATTTGCAAAGTGGTATTTGGAAGCCCTTAGAGGCAATTTTGAAAAAGGAAATATCTTCCGTTAAAAAGTGGAAAGAAGCTTTCTGAGAAACTGCTTTGCATTCTGTTAATTCATCTCACAGTGTTACAGCTTTCCCCTCAAGAAGCCTTTCGCTAAGACTGTTCTTGTGGAATTTGCAAAGTGATATTTTGAAGCCCATATGGGGCTATGCTGTAAAAGGAAATATCTTCCGTTAAAAACTGGAAAGACGATTTCTGAGAAACTGCTTTGTGTTATGTTTTTTCATCTCACAGGTTTACAGCTTTCCCTTCCAGAAGCCTTTCGCTAAGACTGCTCTTGTGGAAATGGCGAAGTGATATTTGGAAGCCCAGAGAGGGCTATGGTGAAAATGGAAATATCCTAAGATAAAAACCAAAAAGAAGCTTTCTGAGAAACTGCTTTGTGTTTTGTTAGTTCATCTCACAGAGTTACAGCTTTCCCCTCAAGAAGCCGTTCACTAAGACTGTTCTTGTGAAATTTGCAAAGTGATATTTGGAAGCCCATAGAGGGCTTTGGTGAAAAAGGAAATATCTTCCGTTAAAAACTGGAAGGAAACTTTATCAGAAACTGCCGTGTGTTCTGAAAATACATCTCTCCAAATCACAGCTTTCCCCTCAAGAAGCCTTTCGCTAAGACCGTTCTATTGGAATTTTCAAAGTGATATTTCGAAGCCCCTAGAGGGCTATGGTGAAAAAGGAAATATCTTCCGTTAAAAAGTGGAAAGAAGCTTTCTGAGACACTGCCGTGTGTTCTGTTAATACACCTCACCGAGTTTCAGCTTTTCCCTCAAGAAGCCTTTCGCTAAGACTATTCTTGTGGGATTTGCAGAGAGATATTTGGAAGCCCAAAGTGGACTACGGTGAAAAAGGAAATATCTTCAGTTAAAAACTTGAAAGAAACTTTCTGAGAAACTGCTTTGTGTTCTGTTAATTCATCTCACAGAGTTACTGCTTTCCCCTACAGAAGCCTTTACCTAAGACTGTTCTTGTGGAATTTGCAAACTGATATTTGGAAGCCCATAGAGCGCTATGGTGAAAAAGGAAATATCTTCGGTTAAAAACTGGAAAGAAGCATTCTGAGAAACTGCTTTGTGTTCTGTTATTTCATCCCACAGGGTTACAGCTTTCCCTTCCAGAAGCCTTTCACTAAGACTGTTCCTGTGGGATTTGCAAAGTGATATTTGGAAGCCCATAGAGGGCTATGGTGAAAAAGGAAATATCTTCAGTTAAAACCTAGAAAGAGGCTTTCTGAGAAAATGCTTTGTGTTCTGTTAATTCATCTCGGAGAATTACACCTCTCTCCTCAAGAAGCCCTTCGCTAAGACTGTTCTTGTGGAATTTGCAAAGTGATATTTTGAAGCCCCTAGGTGCTATGGTGTTAAAGGAGATATCTTCCGTTAAAAACTGGAAAGAAGATTTCTTAGAAACTGCTTTTTGTTCTCTTAATTCGTCTCTCAGAGTTAGAGCTTTCTCCTCCACAAGCCTTCCGCTAAGCCTGTTCTTGTGGAATTTGCAAAGTGATATTTGGAAGTCCATAGAGGGCTATGGTGAAAATGGAAATATCCTAAGATAAAAACCGAAAAGAAGCTTTCTGAGAAACTGCTTTGTGTTCTGTTAATTCATGTAACAGAGTTACAGCTTTCCCCTCAAGAATCCGTTCACTAAGGCTGTTCTTGTGAAATTTGCAAAGTGATATTTGGAAGCCCATAGAGGGCTATGGTGAAAAAGAAAATATCTTCCGTTAAAACTGGAAAGAAGCATTCTGAGAAATTGCCGTGTGTTGTGTTAATACATCTCACGGACTTACAGCTTTCTGTCAACAATCCTTTCGCTAAGACTGTTCTTGTGAAATTTGCAAAGTGATATTTGGAAGCCCATACAGGGCTACGGTAAAAAAGGAAATATCTACCGGTAAAAACTTCAAAAATGCTTTCTGAGAAACTGCCGTGTGGTTCGCGTAATACATCTCACCGCGTTACAGCTTTGCGCTCAAGAAACCTTTCGCTAAGACTGTTCTTGTGGGATTTGCAAAGTGATATTTGGAAGCCCATAGAGGACTATGGTGAAAATGGAAATATCCTAAGATAAAAACTGAAAAGAAGCTTTCTGAGAAAATGCTCTGTGTTCTGTTAGTTCATCTCACAGAATTACAGCCTTCCCGTCAATAATCCGTTCACTAAGACTGTTCTTGTGAAATTTGCAAAGTGATATTTGGAAGCCCGTAGAGTGCTATGGTGAAAAAGGAAATATCTTCTGTTAAAAACTGGAAAGAAGCATTCTGAAAAATTGCCGTGTGTTGTGTTGATACATCTCACCGACTTACAGCTTTCCCCTCAAGAAGCCTTTCGCTAAGACTGTTCTTGTGATATTTGCAAAGTGATATTTGGAAGCCCTTAGAGGGCAATGGTGAAATAGGACATATTACCATTACAAACTGGAAAGAAGCTTTCTGAGAAAGTGCCCTGTGTTCGTGTAAGACATCTCACCGAGTTACAGCTTTTCGCTGAAGAAGACTTTAGCTAAGACTGTTCTTGTGGAATTTGCCAAGTGATATTTGGAAGCCCATAGAGGGCTAAGGTAAAAAAGGAAATATCTTCCATTAAAAACTGGAAAGAAGATTTCTGAGAGACTGCTTTGGGTTCTGTTAATTCATCTCACAGAGTTAGAGCTTTCCCCTCATGAGGCCTTTCGCTAAGACTGTTCTTGTGGAATTTGCAAAGTGATATTTTGAAGCCCTTAGAGGGCTATGGTGAAAAAGGAAATATCTTTCTTTAAAAACTGGAAAGAAGCTTTCTGAGAAACTGCTTTGTGTTCTGTTAATTCATCTAACAGAGTTACAGCTTTCCCTTCAAGAAGCCGTTCGCTAACGCTGTTCTTGTGGAATGTAAAGTGTGATATTTGGAAGCCCATAGAGGGCTATGGGGAAAAAGGAAGTATCTTCAGTTAAAAACTGGAAAGAAGCTATCTGAGAAATTGCTTTGTGTTCTGTTAATTCATCTCACAGAGTTACAGCTTTTCCCTCAAGAAGCCTTTCGCTAAGCCTGTTCATGTGGAATATCCACAGTGATATTTGGCAGCCCATAGCAGGCTATGGTGAAAAAGGAAATATCTTCCGTTAAAAACTGGAAGGAAGCTTTCTGAGGAACTGCTATGTGTTCTGTTAATTCTTCTCTCAGAGTTACAGCTTTTCCCTGAAGAAATGTTTCGGTAAGACTCTTCTTGTGGAATTTGCAAAGTGATATTTGGAAGCCCATAGAGGGCTATGGTGAAAAAGGAAATATCTTCAGTTAAAACCTGGAAAGAATCTTTCTGAGAAACTGCTTTGTGTTCTGTTAATTCATCTCACAGTGTTACAGCTTTCCCCTCAAGAAGCTTTTCGCTAAGACTGTTCTTGTGGAATTTGCAAAGTGATATTTTGAAACCCATAGAGGACTATGGTGAAAAAGGAAATATCTTCCGTTAAAAACTGGAAAGAAGCTTTCTGAGAAACTGCGCTGTGTTCTCTTAATTCATCTCACAGAGTTACAGATTTCCTTTCAAGAAGCCTTCGCTAAGTCTGTTCTGGTGGAATTTGAAAAGTGGTATTTGGAAGCCCTTAGAGGCCTATGGGGTAAAAGGAAGTATCTTCAGTTAAAAACTGGAAAGAAGCTTTCTGAGAAACTGTTTCGTGTTCTGTTAATTCATGTAACAGAGTTACCGCTTTCCCTTCAAGAAGTCTTTCGCTAAGACTGTTCTTGTGGAATTGGCAAAGTGATATTTGGAAGGCTAGAGAGGGCTGCGGTGAAAAAGGCAATATCTTCCGTTAAAAACTGGAAAGAAGCTTTCTGAGAAACTGCTTTGCGTTCCATTAATTCATCTCACAGACTTACAGCATTCCCTTCAAGAAGCCTTTCGCTAAGGCTGTTCTTGTGGAATTGGCAAAGTGATATTTGGAAGCCCTTAGAGGGCTACGGTGAAAAAGGAAGTATCCTAAGATAAAAACTGAAAAGAGGCATTCTGAGAAACTGCTTTGTGTTCTGATAATTCATCTCACAGAGCTTCAGCTTTCCCTTAAAGAAGTATTTCACTGAGGCTGTTCTTGTGGAATTTGCAAAGTGATATTTGGAAGCCCGTAGAGGGCTATGGTGAAAAAGGAAATATCTTCCGTTAAAAACTGTAAAGAAGCTTTCTGAGAAACTGCTTTCTGTTCTGTTAATTCATCTCACAGATATACAGCTTTCCCGTCAAGAAGCCTTTCACTAAGGCTGTTCTTGTGGAATTCGCAAAGTGATATTTGGAAGCCCATAGAGGGCTATGGTGAAAAAGGAAATACCTTCTGTAAAAAACTGGAAAGAATCTTTTTAAGAAACTGCTTTGTGTTCTGTTAATTCTTCTCACAGAGTTACTGCTTTCCTCTCAAGAAGCCTTTCGCAAAGACTGTTCTTGCGGAATTTGCAAAGGGATATTTGGAAGCCCCTAGAGAGCTATGGTGAAATAGGAAATATGTTTCATTAAAAACTAGAATGAAGCTTTCTGAGAAACTGCTTTGTGCTTTGTTAATTCATCTCACAGAGTCACTCTGTTCCCCTCAAGAACACTTTCGCTAAGACTATTCTTGAGGAATTTACAAGTTGATATTTGAAAGCCCATACAGGGCTATGGTGAAAAAGGAAATATCTTGTGTTATAAACTGCAAAGAAGCTTTCTGAGAAACTGCTTTCTGTTCTGTTAATTCATCTCACAGAGTTACAGCTTTCCCCACAAGAAGCCTTTCTCTAAGACTGTTCTTGTGGAATTGGCAAAGTGATATTTGGAAGCCCATAGAGGGTTATGGTGAAAAAGGAAATATCCTAAGATAAAAACTGAAAAGAAGCGTTCTGAGAAACTGCGTTGTGTTCTTTTAATTCATTTCATAGAGTTACAGCTTTCCCCTCAATAAACCTTTCGCTAACAGTGTTGTTGTGCAATTTGGAAAGTGATATTTGAAAGCCCATAGAGTGCAATGGTGAAGAAGGAAATACCTTCCGTTAAAAAGTGAAAAGAAGCTTTCTGAGAAACTGCTTTGTGTACTGTTAATTCATCTCAAAGAGTTACAGCTTTCCCCTCAGTAAGCCTTTTTCTAAGACTGTTCTAGTGGAATTTGCAAAGTGATATTTGTAAGCCCATAGAGGGCTACGGTGAAAAGGAAATATCTTTCGTTAAAAATTGGAAGGAAGCTTTCTGAGAAACTGCTTTGTGTTCTGTTCATTCTTCTCAGAGAGTTACAGCTTTCCCCTCAAGGCTCTGATCAATAAGACTGTTCTTGTGGATTTTGCAAAGTGACATTTGGATGCCCATAGAGGGCTACGGTGAAAAAGGAAATATCCTAAGATAAAAACTGGATAGAAGCTTTCTGAGAAACTGCTTTGAGTTCTGTTATATCATCTCAAATAGTTACGGCTTTCCCCTCAAGAAGCCATTTGCTAAGACTATTCTTGTGGAATTTGCAAACCGATATTTGGAAGCCCATAGAGGGCTATGGTGAAAAAGGAAATACCCTAAGATAAAAACTGGAAAGAAGCTTTTTGAGAAACTGCTTTGTGTTGTGTTTATTCATCTCAGAGAGTTACAGCGTTCCCCTCAAGAAGCCTTTCGCTAAGATTGTTCTTGTGGAATTTGCAAAGTGATATTTGGAAGCCCATAGAGGGCTATGGTGAAAAAGGAAATATCTTCCGTTAAAAACTGGAAAGAAACTTTCTGAGAAACTGGTTTGTTTTCTGTTAATTCATGTCACAGAGTCACAGCTTTCTCCTCAAGAAGTCGTTCACTAAGACTGTTCTTGTGATTTTTGCAAAGTGATATTTGGTAGCCCATAGAGGGCTATGGTGAAAAAGGAAATATCTTCAGTTAAAAACGGCAAAGAAGATTTGTGAGGAACTGCTTTGTATTCTGTTAATTCATCTCACAGACTTAGAACTTTCACCACTTGAAGCCTTTCGCTTAGACTTTTCCCGTGGAATTTGCAAAGTGATAGTTGGAAGGCCACAGAGGGCTATCGTGAAACAGGAATTATCTTCAGTTAAAAAGTGGGAAGAAGCTTTCTGAGAAGCTGCTTTGTGTTCTGTTAATTCATCTCACAGAGTTACAGCATTCCCCTCAAGAAGCCTTTCGCTATGACTGTTCTTGTGGAAATTGTAAAGTGATATTTGGAAGCCCAAGAGGGCTATGGTTAAAAAGGAAATATCTTCAGTTAAGAACTGGAAAGAAGCTTTCTGAGAAACTGCTTTGTGTTCTCTTAATTTATGTCACAGAATTGCAGCTTTCCCCTCAAGAATCCGTTCATTAAGACTGTTCTTGTGGAATTTGCAAAGTGATAGTTGGAAGACCGTAGAGGGCTATGTTGAAAAAGGAAGTAGTTTCCGTTAAAAACTGGAAAGAAGCTTTCTGGGAAACTTTGTGTTCTGTAAATTCATCTCATAGAGTTACAGCTTTCCCCTCAAGAAGCCTTTCCATAAGACTCTACTTGTGGAATTTACAAGATGATATTTTGAAGCCCATAGAGGTCTATGGTGAAAAAGGAAATATCTTCCGTTAAATCCTGGAAAGAAGCTTTCTTAGAAAGTGCTTTGTGTCCTGTTAATTCATCTCACAGAGTTATATCTTTCTCCACAAGCAGCCTTTCGCTAAGACTGTTCTTGGTGATTTTGCAAAGTGATATTTGGAAGCCCATAGAGCTATGGTGAAAAAGGAAATATCCTAACATAAAAAGCGAAAAGAAGCTTTCTGACAAACTGCTTTGTGTTCTGTTAATTCATCTCACAGAGTTAGAGCTTTCCCCTCAAGAAGACTTTCGCTAAGAGTGTTCTTGTGGAATTTACAAAGTGATATTTGGCAGCCCATAGAGGGCTGTGGTGAAAAAGGAAACATCCTCACTTAAAAACTTGAAAGAAGCTTTCTGAGAGACTGCTTTTTGTTCTGTTAAATCATCTCAGAGTTACAGCTTTTCCCCTAGAAGCGTTTCGCTAAGACTGTTCTTGTGGAATTTGCAAAGTGATATTTGGAAGCCCATCGAGGCTTATGCTGAAAAAGGTAATATCTTCCGTTAAAAACTAGAAAGAAGCTTTCTGAGAAACTGGTTTATGATCTGTTAACTCAACTCACAGAGTTACAGCTTTCCCCTCAATAAGCATTTTGCTAAGACTGTTCAAGTGGAATTTTCAAAGTGATATTAGTAAGCCGATAGAGGGCTATGGTGATAATGAAATATCTTCCGTTAAAAACTTGAAAGCAGCTTTCTGAGAAACTGCTTTGTGTTCTGTTAATTCATCTCACAGAGTCCAGCTTATGCCTCAAGACGCCATTTGCTAAGACTGTTCTTGTGGAATTTGCAAAGTGATATTTGGAAGCCCATAGAGGGCTAGGGTGAAAAAGCAAATATCCTAAGAGAAAAACTGGAAAGAAGCTTCCTGAGAAAGTGCTTTGTGTTCTGTTAATTCATCTCACAGAGTAACAGCTTTCCACTCAAGAAGACTTTCGCTAAGACTGTTCTTGTGTAATTTGCAAAGTGATAATTGGAAGCCCAGAGAGGGCTATAGTGAAAAAGTAAATATCCTAAGATAAAAACTGAAAAGAAGCTTTCTGACAAACTGCTTTGTGTTCTGTTAATTCATCTCAAAGAGTTACAGCTTTCCCCTCAAGAAACCTTTCGCTAAGACTGTTCTTGTGGAATTTGAAAAGTGATATTTGGAAGCCCGTAGAGGGCTATGGTGAAAAAGGAAATATCTTCGGTAAGAAACTGAAAAGAAGCTTTCTGAGAAATTGCTTTGTGTTCTGTTAATTCATCTCACATTATTACAGCTTTCCCCTCAAGAAGCCATTCGTTAAGACTGTTCTTGTGGAATTTGCAAAGTGATATTTGGAAACCCTTTGAGGGCTACGGTGAAAAAGGGAATATCTTCCATTAAAAACTGGAAAGAAGTTTTCTGAGAAACTGCATTGTGTTCTGTTAATTCATCTCACAGAGATATAGCTTTTCCTTCAAGAAGTCTTTCGCTAAGACTGTTCTTGTGGAATTTGCAAATTGATATTTGGAAGCCCATAGAGGGCTATGGTGAAAAAGGAAATATCTTGAGTTAAAAACTGGAAAGAAGCCTCCTGAGAAACTGCTTTGTGTTCTGTTAATTCATCTCCCAGAGTTACTCCTTTCCCCTCAAGAAGTCTTTGGCTAAGACTGTTCTTGTGGAATTTGCAAACTGATATTTGGAAGCCCATAGGTGTCTATGGTGAAAAAGGAAATATCTTCAGTTAAAAACTGGAAAGAAGCTTTCTGAAAAACTACTTTGTGTTCTGTTAATTCATCTGACAGAATTACAGCTTTCCCCTCAAGAAGCCTTTCGCTAATATTGTTCTTGTGGAATTTGCAATGTGATATTTGGAAGCGCATAGAGAGCTATGGTGAAAAAGGAAATATCCTAAGATAAAAACAGAATAGAAGAATTCTAAGAAACTGCTCTGTGTTCTGTTAATTCGTCCAGCAGAGTTACAGCTTTCCCCTCAAGAAGCCTTTCACTAAGACTGTTCTTGTGGAATTTGAAAAGTGATATTTGGAAGCCCATAGAGGGCTATGATGAAAAGGAAATATCTTCCGTTAAACACTGGAAGGAAGGTTTCTGAGATACTGCTTTGTGTTCTGTTAATTCATCTCACAGAGTTACAGCTTTCCCCTGAAGACACCGTTCACTACGACTATTCTTGTGGAATTTGCAATGTGATATTTGGATGACCAAAGAGGGCTATGGTGAAAAAGGAAATATTCTAAGATAAAAACTGAAAAGAAGCTTTCTGAGAAACTGCTTTGGTTTCTGTTATATCATCTCACAGAGTTACAGCTTTCCCCTTTCACCTCAAGAAGCCTTTCGCTAAGACGATTCTTCTGGAATTTTCAAAGTGATATTTGGAAGCCCTTAGAGGGCTATGGTGAAAAAGGAAATATCTTCCATGTAAAACAGGAAAGAAGCTTTCTGAGAAACTGCTTTGTGTTCTGTTAGTTCATCTCACAGAGTTTCTGCTTTCCCCTCAAGAAGCCTTTCGCTAAGACTGTTCTTGTGCTATTTGCAAAGTGGTATTTGGAAGCCCTTAGAGGCAATTTTGAAAAAGGAAATATCTTCCGTTAAAAAGTGGAAAGAAGCTTTCTGAGAAACTGCTTTGCATTCTGTTAATTCATCTCACAGTGTTACAGCTTTCCCCTCAAGAAGCCTTTCGCTAAGACTGCTCTTGTGGAAATGGCGAAGTGATATTTGGAAGCCCAGAGAGGGCTATGGTGAAAATGGAAATATCCTAAGATAAAAACCAAAAAGAAGCTTTCTGAGAAACTGCTTTGTGTTTTGTTAGTTCATCTCACAGAGTTACAGCTTTCCCCTCAAGAAGCCGTTCACTAAGACTGTTCTTGTGAAATTTGCAAAGTGATATTTGGAAGCCCATAGAGGGCTTTGGTGAAAAAGGAAATATCTTCCGTTAAAAACTGGAAGGAAACTTTATCAGAAACTGCCGTGTGTTCTGAAAATACATCTCTCCAAATCACAGCTTTCCCCTCAAGAAGCCTTTCGCTAAGACCGTTCTATTGGAATTTTCAAAGTGATATTTCGAAGCCCATACAGGGCTATGGTGAAAAAGGAAATATCTTGTGTTATAAACTGCAAAGAAGCTTTCTGAGAAACTGCTTTCTGTTCTGTTAATTCATCTCACAGAGTTACAGCTTTCCCCACAAGAAGCCTTTCTCTAAGACTGTTCTTGTGGAATTGGCAAAGTGATATTTGGAAGCCCATAGAGGGTTATGGTGAAAAAGGAAATATCCTAAGATAAAAACTGAAAAGAAGCGTTCTGAGAAACTGCGTTGTGTTCTTTTAATTCATTTCATAGAGTTACAGCTTTCCCCTCAATAAACCTTTCGCTAACAGTGTTGTTGTGCAATTTGGAAAGTGATATTTGAAAGCCCATAGAGTGCAATGGTGAAGAAGGAAATACCTTCCGTTAAAAAGTGAAAAGAAGCTTTCTGAGAAACTGCTTTGTGTACTGTTAATTCATCTCAAAGAGTTACAGCTTTCCCCTCAGTAAGCCTTTTTCTAAGACTGTTCTAGTGGAATTTGCAAAGTGATATTTGTAAGCCCATAGAGGGCTACGGTGAAAAGGAAATATCTTTCGTTAAAAATTGGAAGGAAGCTTTCTGAGAAACTGCTTTGTGTTCTGTTCATTCTTCTCAGAGAGTTACAGCTTTCCCCTCAAGGCTCTGATCAATAAGACTGTTCTTGTGGATTTTGCAAAGTGACATTTGGATGCCCATAGAGGGCTACGGTGAAAAAGGAAATATCCTAAGATAAAAACTGGATAGAAGCTTTCTGAGAAACTGCTTTGAGTTCTGTTATATCATCTCAAATAGTTACGGCTTTCCCCTCAAGAAGCCATTTGCTAAGACTATTCTTGTGGAATTTGCAAACCGATATTTGGAAGCCCATAGAGGGCTATGGTGAAAAAGGAAATACCCTAAGATAAAAACTGGAAAGAAGCTTTTTGAGAAACTGCTTTGTGTTGTGTTTATTCATCTCAGAGAGTTACAGCGTTCCCCTCAAGAAGCCTTTCGCTAAGATTGTTCTTGTGGAATTTGCAAAGTGATATTTGGAAGCCCATAGAGGGCTATGGTGAAAAAGGAAATATCTTCCGTTAAAAACTGGAAAGAAACTTTCTGAGAAACTGGTTTGTTTTCTGTTAATTCATGTCACAGAGTCACAGCTTTCTCCTCAAGAAGTCGTTCACTAAGACTGTTCTTGTGATTTTTGCAAAGTGATATTTGGTAGCCCATAGAGGGCTATGGTGAAAAAGGAAATATCTTCAGTTAAAAACGGCAAAGAAGATTTGTGAGGAACTGCTTTGTATTCTGTTAATTCATCTCACAGAGTTACTGCTTTCCCCTGAAGAAGTCTTTGGCTAAGACTGTTCTTGTGGAATTTCCAAAGTGATATTTGGAAGCCCATAGGTGGCTATGGTGAAAAAGGAAATATCTTCAGTTAAAAACTGGAAAAAAGATTTCTGAAAAACTGCTTTGTGTTCTGTTAATTCATCTCACTGAGTTACAGATTTCCCCTCAAGAAGCCATTTGCTAAGACTGTTCTTGTGGAATTTGCAAAGTGATATTTGGAAGCCCATAGAGGGCTAGGGTGAAAAAGCAAATATCCTAAGATAAAAACTGGAAAGAATCTTTCTGAGAAACTGCTTTGTGTTCTGTTAATTCATCTGACAGAATTACAGCTTTCCCCTCAATAAGCCTTTCGCTAATATTGTTCTTGTGGAATTTGCAATGTGATATTTGGAAGCACATAGAGGGCTATGGTGAAAAAGGAAATATCCTCAGATAAAAACTGAATAGAAAAATTCTAAGAAACTGATTTGTGGTCTGTTAATTCATCCACCAGAGTTACAGCTTTCCCCTCAAGAAGCCTTTCACTAAGACTGTTCTTGTGGTATTTGAAAAGTTATATTTGGAAGCCCATAGAGGGCTATGATGAAAAGGAAATATCTTCCGTTAAACAGTGGAAGGAAGGTTTCTGAGATACTGCTTTGTGTTCTGTTAATTCATCTCACAGAGTTAATGCTTTCCCCTCAAGAAGTCTTTGGCTAAGTCTGTTCTTGTGGAATTTTCAAAGTGGTATTTGGAAGCCCATAGAGGGCTATGGTGAAAAAGGAAATATCTTCCGTTAAAAACTGTAAAGAAGCTTTCTGAGAAACTGCTTTGTATTCTGTTAATTCATCTCAGAGAATTACAGCTTTCCCCTGTAGAAGCCTTTCGCTACGTCTGTTCTTGTGGAATTTGCAAAGCGATATTTGGAAGCCCATAGAGGGCTATGTTTAAAAAGAGAATATCTTTCTTTAATCCTGGAAAGAAGCTTTCTGAGAAATTGCTTTGTGTTCTGTTAATTCATCTCACAGAGTTACAGCTTTCCGCTCATGATGCCTTTCGCTAAGACTGTTCCTGTGGAATTTGAGGAGTGATATTTGGAATCCCATAGAGGGAAATGGTGAAAAAGGAAATATCTTCAGTTAAAAACTGAAAAGAAGCTTTCTGACAAACTGCACTCTGTTCTGTTAATTCATCTCAAAGAGTTACAGCTTTCCTCTCAAGAAGCCTTTCGTTAAGACTGTTCTTGTGGAATTTGAAGAGTGATATTTGGAAGCCCATAGAGGGCAATGGTGAAAAAGGAAATATCTTAAATTAAAAACTGGAAAGAAGCTTTCTGAGAAACTGCACTCTGTTCTGTTAATTCGTCTCACCGAGTTACAGCTTTCCCTTCAAGAAGCCTTTTGCTAAGACTGTTCTTTTGGAATTGGAAAAGTGATATTTGGAAACCCATAGAGGGCAATGGTGAAAAAGGAAATATCTCCAGTTAAAAACTGAAACGAAGCTTTCTGACAAACTGCACTCTGTTCTGTTAATTCATCTCTCAAAGTTACAGCTTTCCCCTCAAGAATCCTTTCGCTAAGACTGTTCTTGTGGAATATGAAAAGTGATATTTGGAAGCCCTTAGAGTGCAATGGTGAAAAAGGAAACATCTTCAGTTTAAAAATGGAAAGAAGCTTTCTGAGAAACTGCACTCTGTTCTGTTAATTCATCTCACAGGGTTACATCATTCCCCTCAAGAAGCGGTTCGCTAAGACTGTTCTTGTGGAATTTGCAAAACGATATTTAGAAGCCCATGGAGGGCAATGGTATAAAAGGAAATATCTTCAGTTACAAACTGAAAAGAAACTTTCTGACAAACTGCACTCTGTTCTGTTAATTCATCTCACAGAGTTACAGCTTTCCCCTCAAGAAGCCTTTCGCTAAGACTGTTCTTGTGGAATTTGAAGGGTGATATTTGGTAGCACTTACAGGGCAATGGTGAAAAAGGAAATATCTTCAGTTAAAAAGTGAAAAGAAGCTTTCTGACAAACTGCACTCTGTTCTGCTAATGCATCTAACGGAGTTACAGCTTTCCCCTCAAGAAGCCTTACGCTAAGACTGTTCTTTTGGAATATGAAAAGTGATATTTGCAATCCCATAGAGGGCAATGGTGAAAAAGGAAATATCTTCGGTTAAAAACAGAAAAGAAGCTTTCTGACAAACTGCACTCTGTTCTGTTAATTCATTTCACAGAGTTACAGGTTTCGCTTCAAGAAGCCTTTCGCTAAGACTGTTCTTGTGGATTGGGAAAAGTGATATTTGGAAGCCCAATGAGGGCTATGGTGAAAAAGGAAATATCTTCAGCTAAATACTGGAAAGAAGCTGTCAGAGAAACTACTTTGTGTTCTGGTAATTCATCTCACAGAGTTACACATTTCCCCTCAAGAAGCATTTCGCTAAGACTGTTCTTGTGGAATTTGCAAAGTGATATTTGGAAGCCCATTGAGGGCTATGGTGAAAAAGGAAATATCTTCCGTTAAAAACTGGAAAGAAGCTTTCTGAGAAACTGCTTTGTGTTCTGTTAATTCTTCTCACAGTGTTACAGATTTCCCCTCAAGAAACCTTTCGCTAAGACTCTTCTTGTTGAATTTCAAAGCGATATTTGGAAGCCCATAGAGGGCTATGTTGAAAAAGTAAATAGCCTCCGATAAAAACTGGAAAGAAATTTTCTAAGAAACTGCTTTTTGTTTTGTGAATTCATCTCACACAGTTACAGCTTTCCTTAAAGAAGCCTTTCGCTAAGGTTGTTCTTGCGGAACTTGCAAAGTGATATTTGGAAGCCCTTAGAGGGCTATGGTAAAAAAGGAAATATCTTCAGTTAAAAACTTTAAAGAAGCTGTCTGAGAAACAGCTTTGTGTTGTTTTAATTCAATTCACAGAGTTACAGCTTTCCCCTCAAAAAGAGTTTTGCTAAGACTGTTCTTGTGGAATTGGATAAGTGATATTTGGAAGCCCATTGAGGTCTATGGCGAAAAATGAAATAGGTTAAAAACGGGAAAGAAGCTTTCTGAGAAACTACTTTCTGTTCTGTTAATTCATCTCACAGAGTTACAGATTTCCCCTCAAGAAGCCTTTCGCTAGGGCTCAGACTGTTCTTGTGGAATTGGCAAAGTGATATTTGGAATCCCATACAGGGCTATGGTGTAAAAGTAAATATCTTCCGTTAAAAACTGGAAACAAAATTTCTGAGAAACTGTTTTGTGTTCTGTTAATTCATCTCACAGAGTTACTGCATTACCCTTAAGAAGCCTTTCGCTAAGACTGTTCTTGTGAAATTTTCAAAGTGATATTTGGAAGACCATAGAGGGCTATGGTGAAAAAGGAAATATCTTCCGTTAAAAAATGGAAAGAAGCTTTCTGAGAAACTGCTTTGTGTTTTCTTCATTCATCTCACAGAGTTACAGCATTCCCCTCAAGAAGACTTTCGCTAAGACTGTTCTTGTGGAATTGGCAAAGTGATATTTGGAAACCCATAGAGGGATATGGTGAAAAAGGCAATATCTTCCGTTAAAAACGGGAAAGAAGCTTTCTGAGAAACTGCTTTGCGTTCTGTTAATTCATCTCACAGAGTTACAGCTTTTCCTTCAAGAAGCCTTTCGCTAAGGCTGTTTCTGTGGAATTTGCAAAGTGATATTTGGAAGGCCATTGAGGGCTATGGTGACAAAGGAAGTATCTTCAGTTAAAAACTCGAAAGAAGCTGTCTGAGAAACAGCTTTGTGTTCTGTTAATTCATCTCACAGAGTTACAGATGTACCCTCAAGAAGCCTTTCGCTAAGACTGTTCTTGTGGAATTTGAAAAGTGATATTTGGAAGCCCATAGAGGTCTATGGTGAAAATGGAAATATCTTCCGTTAAAAACTGGAAAGAAACTTTCTGAGAAACTGCTTTGTGTTTTGTGAATTTATCTCACAGAGTTACAGCTTTCCTTAAAGAAGCCTTTCCCTAAGGTTGTACTTGCGGAACTTGCAAAATGATATTTGGAAGCCCATAGAGGGCTATGGTGAAAAAGGAAATATCTTCAGTTAAAAACTGGAAAGAAGCTGTCTGAGAAAGTGCCTTGTGCCCTGTTAATTCATCTCACAGAGTTACAGGTTTCCCTTCAAGAAACCATTCACTAAGACAGTTCTTGTGGAATTTTCAAAATGATATCTGGAAGCCCAGAGAGGGCTATAGTGAAAAAGGAAATATCTTTCGTTAAAATCTGGAAAGATGCTTTCTGCGGAACAGCTCTGTGTTTTGTCAATTCATCTCACAGAGTTACTGCTTTCCCGTCAAGAAGCCTTTCACTAAGACTGTTCTTGTGGAATTTGCAAACTGATATTTGGAAGCCCGTAGAGGGCTATAGTGAAAAAGGAAATATCTTCAGTTAAAACCCTGAAAGAAGTTTTCTGAAAAACGGCTTTGTGTTCTGTTAATTCATCTCACAGAGTTACTGCTTTCCCATCAAGAACCCTTTCGCTAGGACTGTTCTTGAGGAATTTGCAAAGTGATATTTGGAAGCCCATAGAGGGCTATGGTGAAAAAGGAAATATCTTCCTTTAAAAACTTGAAAGAAGCTTTCTGAGAAACTGATTTGTGTTCTGTTAATTCATCTCACAGAGTTACTGTGTTCCTCTCAAGGAGCCTTTCTCTAAGACTGTTCTTGTGGAATTTGCAAAGTTTTATGTGGAAGCCAATAGAGGTTTATGGTAAAAAAGGATATATCTTCCGGTAAAAACTGGAAAGAAGCTTTCTGAGAAACTGTTTTGTGTTCTGTTAACTCATCTAACAGAGTTACAGCATTCCCTTCAAGAAGCCTTTCAGTATGTCTGTTCTTGTGGAATTTGCAAAGTGATTTTTGGAAGCCCATAGAGGGCTACGGTGAAAAAGGAAATATCTTCCATTAAAAACTGGAAAGAAGCTTTCTGAGAAACTGCTTTGTGTTCTGTTAATTCATCTCACAGAGTTACAGATTTACCCTCAAGAAGCCTTTCGTTAAGACGTTTCTTGTGGAATTTGCAAGGTGATATTTAGAAGCCCGTAGAGGGCTATAGTGAAAAAGGTAATATGTTCCGTTAAAAATTGGAAAGAAGCTTTCTGAGAAACTTCCTTGTGTTCTGTTAATTCATCTCCAGAGTTACAGCTTTCCCCTCAAAAAGACTTTCATGAAGACTGGTCTTGTGGAATTTGCAAAGTTACATTTGGAAGTCCATAGGGGTCTACGGTGAAAAAGGAAATATCTTCCGTTAAAAACTGGAAAGTAGTTTTCTGAGAAACTGCTTTGTGATCTGTTAATTCATCTCACAGAGTTACAGCTTTCCCCTCAAGAATCCTTTCGCGAAGACTGTTCTTGAGGAATTTGCAAAGTGATATTTGGAAGTGCATAATGGGCTATGGTGAAAAAGGAAATGTCTTCCGTTAAGAAATGGAAAGAAGCTTTCTGAGAAACTGCTTTGTGTTCTGTCAATTCATCTCACAGTGTCACAGTTTTCCCCTCAAGAAGCCTTTCGCTGAGATTGTTCTTGTGGAATTTGCAAAGTGATATTTGGAAGGCCATGGAGGGCTATGGTGAAAAAATATATAGCTTCCGTTAAAAACTGGAAAGAAGCTTTCTGAGAAACTGCTTTGTGTTCTCTTAATTCATCTCAAAGTTACTGCTTTCCCCTCACGAAGCCTTTCCCTAAGACTATTCTTGTTGAATTTGCAAAGTGATATTTGGAAGCTCATAGAGAGTTAAGGTGAAAAAGGAAATATCTTCCGTTAAAAACTGGTAAGAAGCTTTCTGAGAAACTGCTTTGTGTTCTCTTAGTTCATCTCACATAGTTACAGATTTTACCTCAAGAAGCCTTTCACTAAGACTGTTCTTGTGGAATTTGCAAAGTGATATTTGGAAGCCCATAGATGGTTAAGGTGTAAAAGGAAATATCTTCCGTTAAAAACTGGATTGAAGCTTTGTGAGAAACTGCTTTGAGTTCTGTTAATTTATCTCACAGAGTTACAGCTTCCCTTCAAGAAGCGTTTCGCTAAATCTATTTTTGAGGAATTTGCGCAGTGTTATTTGGAAGCCCGTAGAGACTATGGTGAAAAATTAAATAACTTCCGTTAAAAACTGGAAAGAAGCATTTTGAGAAACTCCGTTGTTTTCTGTTTATTCATCTCACAGAGCTACAGCATTCCCCTCAAGAAGCCTTTCGCTAAGAATGTTCTTGTGAAATTTGCAAAGTGATACTCGGAAGCCCATAGAGGTCTACGGTGGAAAAGGAAATATCTTCCGTTAAAAACTGGAAGGAAGCTTTATGAGAAACTGCTTTGTGTTCTGTTAATTCATCTCACAGAGATACAGCTTTCCCTTCAAGAAACCTTTCGCTAAGACTCTTCTTGTGGAATTGGCAAAGTGATATTTGGAAGCCCATAGAGGTCTATGGTGAAAAAGGAAATATTTTCCGTTAAAAACTGGAAAAACTCTTTCTGAGAAACTGCTTTGTGTTCTGTTAATTCATCTCACAGAGTCACTGTTTTCACCTTAAGAAGCCTTTCGCTAAGTCTGTTCTTGTGGAATTTTCATAGTGATATTTTCAAGCCCTTAGAGGGCTAAGTTGAAAAAGGAAATATCCTAAGATAAAAACTGAAAAGAAGCATTCTGAGAAACTACTTTGTGTTTTGTTAATTCATCTCACAGTTACAGCTTTCGCATCAAGAAGCCTTTCGCGAAGTCTCTTCTTGTGGAATTTGCAGAGTGATATTTGGAAGCCCATAGAGGGCTATGATGAAAAAGGAAATATCTTCCGTTAAAAACTGGAAAGAGGCTTTCTGAGAAACTGTTCTGTGTTCTGTTAAGTCATCTCACAGAGTTACTGCTTTCCCCTCAAGAAGCTTTTCACTAAGACTGTTCTTGTGGAATTTTCAAAGTGATATTTGAAGACCATAGAGGGCTATGGTGAAAAAGGAAATATCTCCCGTTAAAAACTGGAAGGAAGCTTTCTGAGAAATTGCTTTGTGTTCTGTTAATTTATCTCACAGAGTTACTGCGTTCCTCTCAAGAAGCCTTTCACTAAGACTGTTCTTTTAGAATTTGTAAAGTGATATTTGGAAGCCCATAGAGGATTATGGTGAAAAAGGACAATCTTCCCTTTAAAACTGGAAAGAAGCTTTCTGAGAAACTGCTTTGTGTTCGGTTAATTCATCTCACAGTTACTGCTTTCCCCTCAAGAAGCCTTTCGCTAAGACTGTTCTTGTGGAATTTGCAAACTGGTATTTGGAAGCCCATAGAGGGTTATGGTGAAAAAGGAAATATCTTCCGTAAAAAACTGGAAAGAAGCATTCTGAGAAACTGCTTTGTGTTCTCTTAGTTCATCTCACAGAGTTACAGCTTGCCCTTCAAGAAGCCTTTCTGTAAGACTGTTCTTTTGGAATTTGCAAAGTGATATTTGGAAGCCCATAGATGGTTAAGGTGAAAAAGGAAATATCTTCCATTAAAAACTGGTAAGAAGCTTTCTGAGAAACTGCTTTGTGTTCTGTTAATTCATTTCACAGAGTTACAGCTTTCCCCTCAAGAAGACTTTCGCGAAGATTGTTCTTGTGGAATTTGAAGGGTGATATTTGGTAGCCCTTACAGGGCAATGGTGAAAAAGGAAATATCTTCAGTTAAAAAGTGAAAAGAAGCTTTCTGACAAAGTGCACTCTGTTCTGCTAATGCATCTAATGGAGTTACACCTTTCCACTCAAGAAGCCTTTCACTAAGACTGTTCTTGTCGAAATTGCATAGTCATATTTATAAGCCCATAGAGGGCTACGGAGAAAAAGGAAATATCCTAAGATAACAACTGAAAAGAAGCTTTCCCAGAAACTGCTTTGTGTTCCGTTAATTCGTCTCACAGAGTTACAACTTTCCCCTCAAGAACCTGAACAGTAAGTTTGTTCTTGTGAAATTTACAAAGTGATATTTGGAAGCCCATAGAGTGCTATGGTGAAAAAGGAAATATCTTCCGTTAAAAACTGTAAAGAAGCTTTCTGAGAAACTGCTTTATGTTCTGTTAATTCATCTCACAGAGTTACAGCTTTCCCCTCAAGAATCCTTTCGCTAAGACTGTTCGTGTGGAATTTGCAAAGAGATATTTGGAAGCCCATAGAGAGCTATGGTGAAAAAGGAAATATCTTCTGTTAAAAACTGGAAAGAAGCTTTCTGAGAAAATGCTTTGTGTTGCGATAATTCATCTCACAGAGTTACAGCTTTCCCCTCAAGAAGCATTTTGCATAGACTGTTCTTGTGGAATTCGCAAAGTGATACTTGGAAGCCCATAGAGGGCTATGGTGAAAATGAATTATCTTCCCTTAAAAAGTCTAAAGAAGCTTTCTGAGAAACTGCTTTTTGTTCTGTTAACATCTCACCAGTTACAGCTTTCTTCTCAAGAAACCGTTCACTAAGACTGTTATTTGAAATTTGGAAAGTGATATTTGGAAGCCCATAGAGGGCTATGGTGAAAAAGGAAATATCCTAAGATAAAAAATGAAAAGAAGCTTTCTGAGAAACTGCTTTGTGTTCTGTTAATTCATCTCAAAGAGTTACAGTGTTCCCCTAAAGAAGCCTTTCGCTAAGAATGTTCTTGTGGAATTTGCAAAGTGATATTTGGAAGTCCATAGAGGTCTACGGTGAAAAAGGAAATATCCTAAGATAAAAACTGAAAAGAAGATTTCTGAGAAACTGCTTTGTGTTCTGTTAATTCAACTCACAGAGTTACAGCTTTCCCCTAAATAAACCTTTCGTTAGGGCTGTTCTTGTGGAATTTGCAAAGTGATATTTGGAAGCCCTTATAGGGCTATAGTGAAAAAGGAAATATCTTCACGTAAAAACTGTAAAGAAGCTTTCTGAGAAATTCCTTTGGGTTCTGCTAATTCATCTCACAGAGTTACAGCTTTCCCCTCAAGAAGCCATTCGCTAAGACTGTTCTTGTGGAATTTTCAAAGTGATATTTGGAAGTTCCTTGAGGTCTATGGTGAAAAAGGGAATATCTTCCGTTAAAAACGGGAAAGAATCTTTCTGAGAAACTGCTTTGTGTTCTGTTAATTCATCTCATAGAGTTACAGCTTTCCCCTCAATAAGCCTTTCGCTAAGACTGTTCTTGTGGAATTTGCAAAGTGATATTTGGAAGACCAAAGCGGGTATGGTGAGAAAGGAAATATCTTCAGTTAAAAACTGGAGAGAAGGTTTCTGAGAAACTGCTATGTGTTCTGTTAATTCATCTCAGAGATACAGCTTTCCACTCAAGAAGCCTTTCGCTAAGACTGTTCTTGTTGAATTTACAAAGTGATATTTGAAAGCCCATAGAGGGCAATGGTGAAAAGAATTATCTTCCATTAAAAACTGCAAAGAAACTTTCTGAGAAACTACTTTGTGTTCTGTTAATTCATCTCACAGAGTTACAGCTTTCCCCTAAAGAAGCCTTTCGCTAAGACTGTTCTTGTGGAATTTGCAAAGTGATATTTGGAAGCCCATAGAGGGCTATGGTGAAAAAGGAAATATCTTGTGTTATAAACTGCAAAGAAGCTTTCTGAGAAACTGCTTTGTGTTCTGTTAATTCATCTCACAGACTTACAGTTTTCACTTCAAGAAGCCTTTCGCTGAGACTGATCTTGTGGAATTTTTAAAGTGATATTGGAAGCCCATAGAGGGCTATAGTGAAAAAGGAAATATCTTCCGTTAACAACTGGAAAGAAGCTTTCTGATAAACTGCTTTGTGTTCTGTTAATTCATCTCACAGAGTTACAGATTTTCCCTCAAGAAGACTTTTGCTAAGAATGTTCTTGTGGAATTTGCAAAGTGCTATTTTTAAGCCCTTAGAGGTCTAGGGTGAAAAAGGAAATATCCCAAGATTAATACTGAAAAGAAGCTTTTGAGAAACTGCTTCGTGTTCTGTTAATTCATCTCACAGAGTTACAGCTATCCCCTCACGAAGCCTTTCGCTAAGACTGTTCTGTGGAATTTGCAAAGTTATCTTTGGATGCCCTTAGAGGGCTATGGTAAAAAAGGAAATATCTTCAGTTAAAAACTTGAAAGAAGCCTTCTGAGAAACTTCTTTGTGTTCTGTTAATTCATCTCACTGAGTTACAGCTGTCCCCTCAAGCAGCCTTTCGCTAAGACTGTTCTTGTGGAATTTGAAGGGCGATATTTTGTAGCCCTTACAGGGCAATGGTGAAAAAGGAAATATCTTCAGTTAAAAAGTGAAAAGAAGCTTTCTGACAAACTGCATTCTGTTCTGCTAATGTATCTAACGGAGTTACAGCTTTCCCCTCAAGAAGCCTTACGCTAAGACTGTTCTTTTGGAATTTGAAAAGTGATATTTGCAATCCCGTAGAGGGCAATGGTGAAAAAGGAAATATCTTCAGTTAAAAACAGAAAAGAAGCTTTCTGACAAACTGCACTCTGTTCTGTTAATTCATTTCACAGAGTTACAGGTTTCGCTTCAAGAAGCCTTTCGCTAAGACTGTTCTTGTGGAATTTGAAAAGTGTATTTGGAAGCCCATAGATGGCAATGGTGAAAAAGGAAATATCTTCAGTTAAAAACTGGAAAGAAGATTTCGGGGAAACTGGTCTGTGTTCTGTTAATTCATGTCACAGTGTTACAGCTTTCCCCTCAAGGAGCCTTTGGCTAAGACTGTTCTTGTGGAATTTGAAGAGTGATATTTGGTAGCCCGTAGAGGGCAATGGTGAAAAAGGAAACATCTTCAGTTTAAAACTGGAAAGAAGTTTTCTGAGAAACTGCACTATGTTCTGTAAATTCATCTCACAGAGATACATCTTTCCCCTCAAGAATCCGTTCGCTAAGACTGTTCTTGTGGAATTTGTAAAGCGATATTTGGAAGCCCATAGAGGGCTAAGGTGAAAAAGGAAATATCTTCAGTTAAAACCTGGAAAGAAGCTTTCTGAGAAACTGCACTCTGTTCTGTTAATTCGTCTCACAGAGTTAGAGCTTTCCCCCAAAAAGCCTTTCGCTAAGACTGTTCTTTTGGAATTTTTAAAAGTGATATTTGTAATCCCATAGAGGGCAATGGTGAAAAAGGAAATATCTCCAGTTAAAAACTGAAAAGAAGCTTTCTGACAAACTGCACTCTTTTCTGTTAATTCATCTCACGGAGTTACAGCTTTCCCCTCAAGGATCCGTTCGGTAAGACTGTTCTTGTGGAATTTGCAAAGCGATATTTGGAAGCCCATAGGGGACAATGGTGAAAAAGGAAATATCTTCACTTAAAAAGTGAAAAGAAGCTTTCTGAAAAACTGCACTCTGTTCTGTTAATTCATCTCACAGAGTTACAGCTTTCCCTTCAAGAAGCCTTTCGCTAAGACTGTTCTTGTGGATTTGGAAAAGTGATATTTGGAAGCCCATTGAGGGCTATGGTGAAAAAGGAAATATCTTCAGCTAAATACTGGAAGGAAGCTGTCTGAGAAACTACTTTGTGTTCTGTTAATTCATCTCACAGAGTTACTGGTTTCCCTTCAAGAAGCATTTCGCTAAGACGGTTCTTGTGGAATTTGCAAAGTGATATTTGGAAGCCCTTTGAGGGCTATGGTGAAAAAGGAAATATCTTCCGTTCAAAACTGGAAAGAAGCTTTCTGAGAAACTGCTTTGTGTTCTGTTAATTCTTCTCACAGTGTTACAGATTTCCCCACAAGTAACCTTTCGCTAAGAATGTTCTTGTTGAATTTGCAAAGCGATATTTGGAAGCCCATAGAGGGCTATGGTGAAAAAGGAAATAGCCTCCGATAAAAACTGGAAAGAAATTTTCTAAGAAACTGCTTTGTGTTCTGTGAATTCATATCACAGAGTTACAGCTTTCCTTAAAGAAGCCTTTCGCTAAGGCTGTTCTTGTGGAATTGGCAAAGGGATATTTGGAAGCCCATAAAGGTCTATGGTAAAAAAGGAAATATCTTCAGTTAAAAACTTTAAAGAATCTGTCTGAGAAACAGCTTTGTGTTGTTTTAATTCAATTCACAGAGTTACAACTTTCCCCTCAAAAAGAGTTTTGCTAAGACTGTTCTTGTGGAATTGGATAAGTGATATTTGGAAGCCCATTGATGGCTATGGCGAAAAGGAAAATAGGTTAAAAACGGGAAAGAAGCTTTCTGAGAAACTACTTTCTGTTCTGTTAATTCACCTCACAGAGTTACAGATTTCCCCTCAAGAAGCGTTTTGCTAAGGCTAAGACTGTTCTTGTGGAATTGGCAAAGTGATATTTGGAATCCCATACAGGGCTATGGTGTAAAAGTAAATATCTTCCGTTAAAAACTGGAAAGAAAATTTCTGAGAAACTGTTTTGTGTTCTGTTAATTCATCTCATAGAGTTACTGCATTCCCCTTAAGAAGCCTTTCGCTAAGACTGTTCTTGTGGAATTTTCAAAGTGATATTTGGAAGACCATAGAGGGCTATGGTGAAAAAGGAAATATCTTCCGTTAAAAAATGGAAAGAAGATTTCTGAGAAACTGCTTTGTGTTCTCTTAATTCACCTCACAGATTTACAGCTTTCCCCTCAAGAAGCCTTTCGCTAAGAGTGTTCCTGTGGAATTTGCGAAGTGATATTTGGAAGCCCATAGGGGGCTATGGCGAAAATGGAATTATCCTAAGTTAAAAACTGAAAAGAAGCATTCTAAGAAACTGCTTTGTATTCTTTTAATTCATGTCATGGAGTTACAGCTTTCCCTTCAAGAAGCCTTTCACTAAGTCTGTTCTTGTGGAATTGGCAAAGTGATATTTGGAAGCCCATAGAAGGCTATTGAATAAGGAAATATCTTTAGTTAAAAACTGGAAAGAAGCTTTCTGAGAAACTGCTTTGTGTTCTCTTCATTCATCTCACAGAGTTACAGCATTCCCCTCAAGAAGACTTTCGCTAAGACTGTTCTTGTGGAATTGGCAAAGTGATATTTGGAAACCCATAGAGGGATATGGTGAAAAAGGCAATAACTTCCGTTAAAAACGGGAAAGAAGCTTTCTGAGAAACTGCTTTGCGTTCTGTTAATGCATCTCACAGAGTTACAGATTTTCCTTCAAGAAGCCTTTCGCTAAGGCTGTTTCTGTGGAATTTGCAAAGTGATATTTGGAAGGCGATTGAGGGCTATGGTGAAAAAGGAAATATCTTCAGTTAAAAACTCGAAAGAAGCTGTCTGAGAAACTGCATTGTGTTCTGTTAATTCATCTCACAGAGTTACAGATGTCCCCTCAAGAAGCCTTTCGGTAAGACTGTTCTTGTGGAATTTGAAAAGAGATATTTGGAAGCCTATAGAGGTCTATGGTGAAAATGGAAATATCTTCCGTTAAAAACTGGAAAGAAACTTTCTGAGAAACTGCTTTGTGTTCTGTGAATTCATCTCATAGAGTTACAGCTTTCCTTAAAGAAGCCTTTCGCTAAGGTTGTACTTGCGGAACTTGCAAAGTGATATTTGGAAGCCCATAGAGGGCTATGTTGAAAAAGGAAATATCTTCAGTTAAAAACTGGAAAGAAGCTGTCTGAGAAAGTGCCTTGTGCTCTGTTAATACATCTCACAGAGTTACAGGTTTCAATTCAAGAAACCATTCACTAAGACAGTTCTTGTGGAATTTTCAGAATGATATTTGGAAGCCCTTAGTGGGCTATAGTGAAAAAGAAAATATCTTTCGTTAAAATCTGGAAAGATGCTTTCTGCGGAACAGCTCTGTGTTTTCTCAATTCATCTCACAGAGTTACTGCTTTCGCGTCAATAAGCCTTTCGCTAAGACTGTTCTTGTGGAATTTGCAAACTGATATTTGGAACCCCTAGAGGGCTATGGTGAAAAAGGAAATATCTTCAGTTAAAACCCAGAAAGAAGCTTTCTGAGAAACGGCTTTGTGTTCTGTTAATTCATCTCACAGAGTTACTGCTTTCCCATCAAGAACCCTTTCGCTAGGACTGTTCTTGAGGAATTTGCAAAGTGATATTTGGAAGCCCATAGAGGGCTATGGTGAAAAAGGAAATATCTTCCTTTAAAAACTGGAAAGAAGCTTTCTGAGAAACTGATTTGTGTTCTGTTAATTCATCTCACAGAGTTACTGCGTTCCCCTCAAGGAGCCTTTCTCTAAGACTGTTCTTGTGGAATTTGCAAAGTTTTATGTGGAAGCCAATAGAGGTTTATGGTAAAAAAGGATATATCTTCCGTTAAAAACTGGAAAGTAGGTTTCTGAGAAACTGCTTTGTGATCTGTTAATTCATCTCACAGAGTTACAGCTTTCCCCTCAAGAATCCTTTCGCGAAGACTGTTCTTGTGGAATTTGCAAAGTGATATTTGGAAGTGCATAATGGGCTATGGTGAAAAAGGAAATGTCTTCCGTTAAAAAATGGCTTTCTGCGAAACTCCTTTGTGTTCTCTTAATTCACCTCACAGAGTTACACCTTTCCCCTCAGGAAGTCTTTCCTTAAGACAGTTTTTGTGGAAATTGGAAAGGGATACTTAGAAGCCCATAGAAGGCTATGGTGAAAAAAGAAATATCCTAAGACAAAAACTGAAAAGAATCTTTCTTACAAACTACTTTGTGCTCTGTTAATTCATGTCACAGACTTAGAGCTCTCCCCAACAGAAGACTTTCGCTAAGAATGTTCTTGTGGAATTTGCAAAGTGATATTTGGAAGCCCGTAGAGTGCTATGGTAAAAAAGGAAATATCTTCCGTTAAAAATTGGAAAGAATATTTCTGAGAAACTGGTTTGTGTTCTGTTAATTCAACTCACACAGTTACAGCTTTCCCCTCAAGAATCCTTTCCCTAAGACTGTTCTTGTGAAATTTGCAATGTGATACTTAGAAGCAAATAGAGGGCTATGGTGAAAAAGGGAATACCTTCAGTTGAAAACTGGAAAGTAGCTTTCAGAGAAACAGCGTTGTTTTCCGTTAATTCATCTGACAGAGTTACAGCTTTCCCCTCAAGAAGCCTTTCACTAAGACTGTTCTTGTGGAATTTGCAAAGTGATATTTGGAAGCCCTTAAAGGGCTATGGTGTAAAAGGAGATATCTTCCGTTAAAAACTGGAAAGAAGCTTTCTGAGAAACTGCTTTGTATTCTGTTATTTCATCTCACAGAGTTACAGCTTTCCCCTCAGAAGCCTTTCGCTAAGACTGTTTTTGTGGAAATTGGAAAGTGATACTCAGTATCCCATAGAGGGCTATGGTGAAAAATTAAATATCCTAAGACAAAAACTGAAAAGAAGCTTTCTGGAAAACTATTTTGTACTCTGTTAATTCATCTGACAGAGTTACAACTTTCCCCTCAAGAAGCCTTTAGCTAGGACTGTGTTTGTGGAATTTGCAAAGTGATATTTGGAAGCCCATAGATGTCCTTGGTGAAAAAGGAAATATCCTAAGATGAAAACTGGAAAGAAGTTTTCTGAGAAACTGCTTTGTGTTCTATTATTTCATTTCACAGAGTTACAGGTTTCCCCTCAAGAAGCCTTTTTTAAGCCTGTCTTGTGAAATTTGCAAAGTGATATTTGGAAGCATATAGAGGGCTAATGTGAAAAAGGAAATATCTTCCGTTAAAAACTGGAAAGAAGCTCTCTGAGATACTGTTTTGTGTTCTGTTAATTCAAATCACAGAGTTACAGCATTCCCCACAAGAATCCTTTTGCTAAGGCTGTTCTTGTGGAATTTGCAAAGTGATATTTGGAAGCCCATAGAAGGCTACGGTTAAAAAGGAAACATCTTCCGTTAAAAACTGGAAAGAAGCTTTCTGAGAAACTGCTTTGTGTTCTATTAATTCCTCTCACAGAGTTACAGCTTTCCACTCAAGAAGCCTTTCGGTAAGACTGTTCTTGTGGAATTTGCAAAGTGATATTTGGAAGCCCAAAGAGGGCTATGGTGCAAAAGGAAATATCTTCCGTTAAAAACTGGAAAGAAGCTTTCTGAGAAACTGCTTTGTGTTCTGTTATTTCATCTCACAGACTTACAGATTTCGCCTCAAGAAGCCTTTCGCTTAGACTCTTCTTGTGGAATTTGAAAAGTGATATTTAGTAGCCCATAGAGGGTCGTGGTGAAAAAGGAAATATCTTCCGTTAAAAACTGGAAAGAAGATTTCTGATAAACTGCTTTGTGTTCTGTTAATTCATCTCACAGAGTTACAGCTTTCCACTCAAGAAGCCTTTCGTTAAGACTGTTTTTGAGGAATTAGCAAAGTGATATTTGGAAGTCCATAGAGGGCAATGGTGAAAAAGGAAATATGTTCAGTTAAAAAGTGGAAAGAAGCATTCTGAGAAACTGCTTTTTCTTCTGTTAATTCATCTCACAGAGTTACAGCTTTCCCCTCAAGAAATCTTTCACTAAGACTGTTCATGTGGAATTTGGAAAGTGATATTTAGTAGTCAATAGAGGGCTACGGTGAAAAAGGAACTATCTTCTGTTAAAAAGTGGATAGAAGCTTTCTGAGAGACTGCTTTGTGTTCTGCTAATTCATCTCACAGAATTTCAGCTTTCCCCTCATGAGGTCTTTGGCTAAGACTGTTCTTGTGGAATTTGCAAAGTGACATTTGGAAGCCCATAGAGGGCTATGGTTAAAAAGGAAATATCGTCCGTTAAAAACTGGAAAGAAGCCTTCTAAGAAACTGCTTTGTGTTCTCTTAATTCATCTCAGAGAGTTACAACTTTCTCCTCAAAAAGTCTTTCATAAGACAGTTCTTGTGGAATTTTCAAAGTGATATTTGGAAGCCCTTAGAGAGCTATTGTGAAAAAGGAAATATCTTTCGTTAAAAACTGAAAAGAAGCTTTCTGAAAAACTGCTTTGTGTTCTGTTAATTCATCTCACAGAGTTATAGCTTTCCCCTCAAGAAGTGTTTCGCTAATACTGTTCTTGAGGAATATGCAAAGTGATATTTGGAAGCCCACAGAGGGCTACGGTTAAAAAGGAAATATCTTCCGTTAAAAACTGGAAAGAATCTTTCTGAGAAACTGCTTTGTGTTCTGATAATTCATCTCAGAGAGTTACAGCTTTCTCCTCAAAAAGTCTTTCATAAGACAGTTCTTGTGGAATTTTCAAAGTGATATTTGGAAGCCCTTAGAGGGCTAATGTGAAAAAGGAAATATCTTCCGTTAAAAACTGGAAAGAAGCTTTCTGAGATACTGCTTTGTGTTCTGTTAATTCACCTCACAGAGTTACAGCTTTCCCGTCAAGAAGCCTTTCGCTAAGACTGTTCTTGTGGAATTTGCAAAGTGATATTTGGAAGCCCATAGTGGACTACGGTGTAAAAGGAAATGTCCTCAGATAAAAACTGGAAAGAAGCTTTCTGTGAAACTGCTTTGTGTTCTGTTAATTCATCTCACTGTGTGACAGCTTTCCCCTCAAGAAGCCGTTCCGTAAGACTGTTCTTGTGTAATTTGCAACGTGATATTTGGAATCCCAGAGAGATATGGGGAAAACGGAATATCTTCCGTTAAAAACTGGAAAGAAGCTTTCTGAGGATCTGCTTTTTGTTCTGTTAATTCATCTCACAGAGTTACAGCTTTCCCTGAAAGAATCCTTTCGCTAAGAGTGTTCTTGTGGAATTTGCAAAGTGATATTTGGAAGACTCTAGAGGGCTAGGGTGAAAAAGAAAATATTTTCCATTAAAAACTGGAAAGAAGATTTCTGAGAATCAGCTTTGTGTTCTGTTAATTCATATAACAGAGTTACAGCTGTCCCCTACAGAAGCCTTTCGCTAAGACTTTTCTTGTGGAATTTGCAAAGTGATATTTGGAAGTCCTTAGAAGGCTATGGTGAAAAAGGAAATATCCTAAGATAAAAACAGAAAAGAACCTTTCTGAGAAACTGTTTTGTGTTCTGTTAATTCATCTCACAGAGTTACAGATTTTACCTCAAGATACCTTTCGCTAAGACTGTTCTTGTGCAAATTTCAAAGTGATATTTGGAAGCCCATAGAGAGCTATGTAGGACAATTAATATCTTTCGTTAAAAACTGGAAAGAAGCTTTCTGAGAAACTACTTTTTGTTCTGTTAATTCATCACAGAGAGTTACAGCTTCCTCCTCAAGAAGCCGTTCACTAAGACTGTTCTTGTGGAATTTGCAAAGTGATATTTAAAAGCCCATAGAGGACTATGGTGAAAAAGGAAATATCCTAAGATAAAAACCGAAAAGAAGTTTTCTGAGAAACTACTTTGTGTTCTGTTAATTCATCCCAAAGGGTTACAGCTTTCCCCTCAAGAAGCCTTTGGCTAAGACTGTTCTTGTGGAATTTGCAAAGTGATATTTGGAAGCCCGTAGAAGGTTATGGTGAAAAAGGAAATATCTTCAGTTAAAAACTTGAAAGAAGCTTTCTAAGAAACTGCTTTGTGTTCTGTTAATTCATCTCTAAGAGTTACAGTTTCTCCTCAAGAAGCCTTCCGCTAAGACTCTTCTTGTGGAATTTGCAAAGTGATATTTGGAAGCCCATAGAGGGCTATGGTGAAAATGGATATACTAAGATGAAAACCGAAAAGAAGCTATCTGAGAAAGCACTTTGTGTTCTGTTAGTTCACCTCAAGGAGTTACAACTTCCCCTAAGGAAGCCGTTCTCTAAGACTGTTCTTGTGAAATTTGCAAAGTGATATTTGGAAGCCAATAGAGGGCTATGGAGAAAAAGGAAATATCTTCAGTTAAAAACTGGAAAGAAGCTATCTGAGAAATTGCGTTGTGCTCTGTTAATTCATCTCACAGAGTTACAGTTTTCCCCTCAAGAAACGTTTCGCTAAGACTGTTCTTGTGGAATTTGAAAAGTGATATTTGGAAGCCCGTAGAGGGATACGGTGAAAAAGGAAATATCCTTGGATAAAAACTGAAAATAAGCTTTCCGAGAAACTACGTTGTGTTCTGTAAGTTCATCTCACAGATTTACAGCTTTCTCCTTAGTAAGACTTTCGCTGAGACTGTTCTTGTGGAATCTGCAAAGTCATATTTGGAAGCCCATAGATCGCTAAGGTGAAAAAGGAAATATCTTCCGTTAAAAACTGGAAAGAAGACTTCTGAAAAACTGCATTGTGTTCTGTTCATTCATCTCACAGAGTTACAGCTTTCCTTTCCAGAATCCTTTCTCTAATACTGTTACTGTTTAATTTGCTAAGTGATATTTGGAAGCCAGTAGAGGGCTATGGTGAAAAAGGAAATATCTTCAGTTAAAAACTTGAAAGAAGGTTTCTGAGAATCTGCTTTGTGTTCTGTTAATTCATCTCACAGAGTTACAACTTTCCACTCAAGAAGCCTTTCGTTTCGACAGTTCTTGTGGAATTTTCAAAGTGATATTTGGAAGCCCTTAGAGGGCTATGGCAAAAAAGGAAATATCTTCAGTTAAAAACTGGAAAGAAGCTTTCTGAGAAACTGCTTTGTGTTCTGTTAATTCATCTTACAGCGTTACAGGTTTTCCCTCTAGAAGCCTTTCGCTAAGACTGTTCTCGTGGAATTTGCAAAGTGATATTTGGAAGCCCATAGAGGGCTATGGTAAAAAAGGAAATATCTTCAGTTAAAAACTGGAAAGAAGCTTTCTGAGAAACTGCTTTGTGTTCTGTTAATTCATCTTACAGCGTTACAGGTTTTCCCTCTAGAAGCCTTTCGCTAAGACTGTTCTCGTGGAATTTGCAAAGTGATATTTGGAAGCCCATAGAGGGCTATGGTAAAAAAGGAAATATCTTCAGTTAAAAACTGGAAAGAAGCTTTCTGAGAATCTGCTTTGTGTTCTGTTAGTTCAACTCACAGAGTTATAGCTTTCCACTCAAGAAGCCGTTCACTTGGACTATTCTTGTGAAATTTTCAAAGTGATATTTTTAAACCCATAGAAGGCTATGGTGAAAAAGAAAATATCTTCCTTTAATAACTGGAAAGAAACTTTCTGAGAAACTGCCGTGTGTTCTGTTAATACATCTCACCGAGTTACAGCTTGCCTCTCAAGAAGCCTTTCTGTAAGGCTCTTCTTGTGGAATTTGCAACGTGATATTTGGAAGCCCATAGAGGCCTATGATGAAAAAGGAAATATCTTCCGTTAAAAACTGGAAGAAAAATTTCTGAAAAACTGTTTTGTGTTTTGTTAATTCATGTCACAGAGTCACAGCTTTCCCCTCCATAATCCTTTCGCTAAGACTGTTGTTGTGGAATTTGCAAAGAGATATTTGGAAGCCCGTAGAGGGCTATGGTGAAAAAGGAAATATAATAAGATAAAAACTGAAAAGAAGCTTTCTGAGAAACTGTTTTGTGTTCTGTTAATTCATCTCACAGAGTTACAGCTTTTCTTTCAAGAAGTATTTCGCTAAGAGTGTTCTTGTGGAATTTGCAAAGTGATATTTGGAAGCCTTTACAGGGCTACGGTGAAAAAGGAAATATCTTCAATTAAAAAATGGAAAGAAGCTTTCAGAGAAACTGCTTTGTGTTCTGTTAATTCATCTCACAGCGTTACAGGTTTAACTCAAGAAGCCCTTTGCTAAGACTGTTCTTGGGTAATTAGCAAAGTGATATTTCGAAGCTCTTAGAGGGCTATACGAAAAAGGAAATATCTTCAGTTAAAAAGTGGAAAGAAGCTTTCTGAGAAACTTCTTTTCGTCCTCTTAATGCATATCACAGAGTTACAGCTTTCCCCTCAAGAATCCGTTCACTAAGACCCTTCTTGTGAAATTTCAAAGTGATATTTGAGAACCTATAGAGGGCTATGGCGAAAAAGGAAATATCTTCAGTTAAAAACTGGAAAGAAGTTTTCTGAGAAACTGCTTTTTGTTCTGTTAATTCATGTCACAGAGTTACATCTTTCCCCTCAGGAAGCCTTTCACTTAGCCTGTTCTTGTGAAATTTGCAAAGTGATATTTGGAAACCCATAGACGTCAATGTGAAAAAGGAAATATCCTAAGATAAAACTGAAAAGAAGCTTTCTGAGAAACTGTTTGTGTTCTGTTAATTCATCTCACAGAGTTACAGCTTTTCCCTCAAGAAGCCTTTCGCTAAGCCTGTTCTTGTGGAATTTGCAATGTGATATTTTGAAGCCCATAGAAGGCTATGGTGAAAAAGGATATATCTTCCGTTAAAAACTGGAAGGAATATTTCTGAGAAACTACTTTGTGTTCTGTTAATTCATCTCACAGAGTTACAGGTTCCCACTCTAGAAGCCTTTCGGTAAGACTGTTTTTTGTTATTTCCAAAGTGATATTTGGAATCCCATAGAGGGTTATGGTGAAAAAGAAATATCTTCCGTTAAAAACTGGAAAGAAGCTTTCTAAGAAACTGCCGTGTGTTCTGGTTATACATCTCACCGAGATACTGCTTTCCTCTCAAATAGCCCTTCGCTGAGACTGTTCTTGTGGGATTTGCAAAGTGATATTTGGAAGCCCATAGAGGGCTGTGGTGAAAGGGAAATATCTTCAGTTAAAAACTTGAAAGAAACTTTCTGAGAAACTGCTTTGTGTTCTGTTAATTCATCTCACAGAGTTACAGCTTTCCCCTCAAGAAGCCTTTTGCTAAGACTGTTCTTGTGGAATTTGAAAAGTGATATTTCGAAGCCCATGGGGGCTGTGGTGAAACAGGAAATATCTTTCGTTAAAAACTGGAAACAAGATTTCTGAGAAACTGCTTTGTGTCCGGTTAATTCATCTCACAGAGTTACAGCTTTCTCCTCAAGAAGACGTTCGCTAAGACTGTTCTTGTGAAATTTGCAAAGTGATATTTGGAAGCTCATAGAGGGCTATGGTGAAAAACTAAATATGTTCCGTTAAAAACCAGAGGCAGATAAAGCCACAAAGATGGGGAAATAGCAGGGCAGAAAAGCTGGAATTTCAAAACATAAGAGCGCGTCTCCTCCGGCAAATGAGCGCAGCTCATCGCCAGCAACGGATCAAAGCTGGACGGAGAATGACTTTGACGAGATGATAGAAGAAGGCTTCAGTCCATCAAACTTCTCAGAGCTAAAGGAGGAATTACGTACGCAGCGCAAAGAAACTAAAAGTCTTGAAAAAAAAGTGGAAGAATTGATGGCTAGAATAATTAATGCAGAGAAGGTCATAAACGAAATGAAAGAGATGAAAATCATGACACGAGAAATACGTGACAAATGCACAAGCTTCAGTAACCGACTCGATGAACTGGAAAAAAAGTATCAGCGATTAAGGATCAAATGAACGAAATGAAGCGAGAAGAGAAATCAAAAGAAAAAAGAAGTAAAATAAATGAACAAAGCCTGCAAAAAGTATGGGATTATGTAAAAAGACCAAATCTACGTCTGAGTGGGGTGCCTGAAAGTGAGGGGAAAATGGAACCAAGTTGGAAAACACTCTTCAGTATATCATCCAGGAGAACTTCCCCAACCTAGTAGGGCAGGCCAACATTCAAATCCAAGAAATACAGAGAACACCACAAAGATACTCCTCGAGAAGAGCAACTCCAAGACACATAATTGGCAGATTCACCAAAGTTGAAATGAAGAAAAAAATCTTAAAGGCAGCCAGAGAGAAAGGTCGGGTTACCCACAAAGGGAAGCCCATCAGACTAACAGCAGATCTCTTGGCAGAAACTCTACAAGCCAGAAGAGAGCGGGGGCCAATATTCAACATTCTTAAAGAAAAGAATTTTAAACCCAGAATTTTATATCCAGCCAAACTAAGTTTCATAAGTGAAGGAGAAATAAAATCCTTTACAGATAAGCAAATGCTTAGAGATTTTGTCACCACTAGGCCTGCCTTACAAGAGACCCTGAAGGAAGCACTAAACATGGAAAGGAACAACCGGTACCAGCCATTGCAAAAACATGCCAAAATGTAAAGGCCATCAAGGCTAGGAAGAAACTGCATCAACTAACGAGCAAAATAACCAGTTAATATCATAATGGTAGGATCAAGTTCACACATAACAATCTTAACCTTAAATGTAAATGGACTAAATGCTCCAATTAAAAGACACAGACTGGCAAACTGGATAAAGAGTCAAGACCCATCAGTCTGCTGTATTCAGGAGACCCATCTCACACGCAGAGAGATACATAGGTTCAAAATAAAGGGATGGAGGAAGATTTACCAAGCAAATGGAGAACAAAAAAAAGCGGGGGTTGCAATACTAGTCTCTGATAAAACAGACTTTAAACCATCAAAGATCAAAAGAGACAAAGAAGGCCATTACAAAATGGTAAAGGGATCAATTCAACAAGAAGAGCTAATTATCCTAAATATATATGCACCCAATACAGGAGCACCCAGATTCATAAAGCAAGTCCTTAGAGCCTTACAAAGAGACTTAGACTCCCGTGCAATAATAATGGGAGACTTCAACACTCCACTGTCAACATTAGACAGATCAACGAGACAGAAAATTAACAAGGATATCCAGGAATTGAACTCATCTCTGCAGCAAGCAGAACTAATAGACATCTATAGAACTCTCCACCCCAAATCAACAGAATATACATTCTTCTCAGCACCACATCGCACTTATTCCAAAATTGACCACATAGTTGGAAGTAAAGCACTCCTCAGTAAAGGTACAAGAACAGAAATTGTAACAAACTGTCTCTCAGACCACACTGCAATCAAACTAGAACTCAGGACTAAGAAACTCAATCAAAACCGCTCAACTACATGGAAACTGAACAACCTGCTCCTGAATGACTACTGGGTACATGACGAAATGAAGGCAGAAATGAAGATGTTCTTTGAAACCAATGAGAACAAAGATACAACATACCAGAATCTCTGGGACACATTTAAAGCAGTGTGTAGAGGGAAATTTATAGCACTAAATGCCCACAAGAGAAAGCAGGAAAGATCTAAAATTGACACTCTAACATCGCAATTAAAAGAACTAGAGAAGCAAGAGCAAACTCATTCAAAAGCTAGCAGAAGGCAAGAAATAACTAAGATCAGAGCAGAACTGAAGGAGATAGAGACACAAAAATCCCTCCAAAAAATCAATGAATCCAGGAGTTGGTTTTTTGAAAAGTTCAACAAAATTAACAGACCGCTAGCAAGACTAATAAAGAAGAAAAGAGAGAAGAATCAAATAGACGCAATAAAAATGATAAAGGGGATATCACCACCGACCCTACAGAAATACAAACTACCATCAGAGAATACTATAAACACCTCTACGCAAATAAACTAGAAAATCTAGAAGAAATGGATAATTTCCTGGACACTTACACTCTGTAAACCAGGAAGAAGTTGAATCCCTGAATAGACCAATAGCAGGCTCTGAAATTGAGGCAATAATTAATAGCCTACCAACGAAAAAAAGTCCAGGATCAGATGGATTCAGAGGTGAATTCTACCAGAGGTACAAGGAAGAGCTGGTACCATTCCTTCTGAAACTATTCCAATCAATAGAAAAACAGGGAATCCTCCCTAACTCATCTTATGAGGCCAACATCATCCTGATACCAAAGCCTGGCAGAGACACAACAAAAAAAGAGAATTTTAGACCAATATCCCTGATGAACATCGTTGCAAAAATCCTCAATAAAATACTGGCAAACCGTATTCAACAGCACATCAAAAAGCTTATCCACCATGATCAAGTCGGTGTCATCCCTGGGATGCAAGGATGGTTCAACATTCGCAAATCAATAAACATAATCCATCATATAAACAGAACCAAATACAAGAACCACATGATTATCTCAGTCAATGCAGAAAAGGCTTTTGACAGAATTCAACAGCCCTTCATGCTAAAAACGCTCAATAAATTCGGTATTGATGGAACGTACCTCAAAATCATACGAGCTATTTATGACAAACCCACAACCAATATCATACTGAATGGGCAAAAACTGGAAAAATTCCCTTTGAAAACTGGCACAAGACAGGGATGCCCTCTCTCACCACTCCTATTCAACATAGTGTTGGAAGTCCTGGCTAGGGCAATCAGGCAAGAGAAAGAAATCAAGGGGATTCAGTTAGGAAAAGAAGAAGTCAAATTGTCCCTCTTTGCAGATGACATGATTGTTTATTTAGAAAATCCCATTGTCTCAGTCCGAAATCTCCTTAAGCTGATAAGCAACTTCAGCAAAGTCTCAGGATACAAAATTAATGTGCAAAAATCCCAAGCATTCATATACACCAGTAACAGACAAACAGAGAGCCAAATCATGAATGAACTTCCATTCACAATTGCTTCAAAGAGAATAAAGCACCTAGGAATCCAACTTACAAGGGATGTAAAGGACCTCTTCAAGGAGAACTACAAACCACTGCTCAATGAAATAAAAGAGGACACAAACAAATGGAAGAATATACCATGCTCATGGAAGGAAGAATCAATATTGTGAAAATGGCCATACTGCCCAAGGTTATTTATAGATTCAATGCCATCCCCATCAAGCTACCAATGAGTTTCTTCACAGAATTGGAAAAAACTGCTTTAAAGTTCATATGGAACCAAAAAAGAGCCCGCATTTCCAAGACAATCCTATGTCAAAAGAACAAAGCTGGAGGCATCACGCTACCTGACTTCAAACTATACTACAAGGCTACAGCCACCAAAACAGCATGGTACTGGTACCAAAACAGAGATATAGACCAATGGAACAGAACAGAGTCCTCAAAAATAATACCACACATCTACAGCCATCTGATCTTTGACAAACCTGAGAGAAACAAGAAATGGGGAAAGGATTCCCTATTTAATAAATGGTGCTGGGAAAATTGGCTAGCCATAAGCAGAAAGCTGAAACTGGATCCTTTCCTTACTCCTTATATGAAAATTAATTCAAGATGGATTAGAGACTTAAACGTTAGACCTAATACCATAAAAACCCTAGAGGAAATCCTAGGTAGTACCATTCAGGACATAGGCATGGACAAAGTCTTCATGTCTATAACACCAAAAGCAACGGCAACAAAAGCCAAAATTGACAAATGGGATCTCATTAAACTAAAGAGCTTCTGCACAGCAAAAGAAACTACCATCAGAGTGAACAGGCAACCTACAGAATGGGAGAAAATATTTGCACTCTACTCATCTGACAAAGGCTAATATCCAGAACGTACAAAGACCTCAAACAAATTTACAAGAAAAAAAACAAACAACCCCATCAAAAAGTGGGCAAAGGATATGAACAGACATTTCTCAAAAGAAGACATTCATACAGCCAACAGACACATGAAAAAATGCTCATCATCACTGGCCATCAGAGAAATGCAAATCAAAACCACACTGAGATACCATCTCACACCAGTTAGAATGGCGATCATTCAAAAGTCAGGAAACAACAGGTGCTGGAGAGGATGTGGAGAAATAGGAACACTTTTACACTGTTGGTGGGATTGTAAACTAGTTCAATCATTATGGAAAACAGTATGGCAATTCCTCAAGGATCTAGAACTAGACGTACCATATGACCCAGCCATCCCATTACTGGGTATATACCCAAAGGATTATAAATCATGCTGCTATAAAGACACATGCACACGTATGTTTATTGCGGCACTATTCACAATAGCAAATACTTGGAATCAACCCAAATGTCCATCAGTGACAGACTGGATTAAGAAAATGTGGCACATATACACCATGGAATACTATGCAGCCATAAAAAAGGATGAGTTTGTGTCCTTTGTAGGGACATGGATGCAGCTGGAAACCATCATTCTTAGCAAACTATCACAAGAAAAGAAAACCAAACACCGCATGATCTCACTCATAGGTGGGAACTGAACAATGAGATCACTTGGACTCGGGAAGGGGAACATCACACACCGGGGCCTATCATGGGGAGGGGGGAGGGGGGAGGGATTGCATTGGGAGTTATACCTGATGTAAATGACGAGTTGATGGGTGTTGACGAGTTGATGGATGCAGCACAGCAACAGGGCACAAGTATACATATGTAACAAACCTGCACGTTATGCACATGTACCCTAGAACTTAAAATATAAAAAAAAAAAAAAAAAAAAAAGAAGCAACCAAACACATCCCTCCTTCCCACTAGAGGCTTCCAGGCTGAAAAAGGTTGATACAGGGAGAGGAGGAGAAGATACGCAACTAAGTCACATTTTGAGATCTGTTTAATAATAATTCTAATTTCATGTTCTCACTTATTTGTGAGATCTAAAAATCAAAACAATTGAACTCATGGAGATAGAGAGTAGAAGCATGGTTACCAGAGGCTGGGAAGGGTAGTGGGGGTTTGAGGCAAAGCTGGAGATGGTTAATGGGTACAAAAAAACAGAAAGAATAAATAAGATCTAGTATTTAATAGCACAACAAGGCGACTATAGTCAGGAATAATTTAACTGTGCATTTGAAAAATACTAAAAGAGTCTAATTGGATTGCTTGTAACACAATGCTTGAGAGAATGGATACCCCATTTTACATAATGTGATTATTATTTATTGCATGCCTGAATCAGAACATCTCATGCACCCCATAAATACATACATCTACTATATACCCACAAAATTGAAATAAATAATTTTAAAAAATAAAAAATAAAAAATAAAAAATAATCTTCCACTTATTTTTTAGGAAAAGCACATAACTAAATTGTTACAAAAGGATTGACCAAACAATCCTTTGAACGGTTTGAGTCAGCAGTTGTGGCAGGAATGCGGTTGGGGGAAATGGGGAGAAGTGAGTGAAGACAAAAGGAATTGGACAAGTGTTGATGTTGGTGAAATGAATGATGAGTACCTAGAGGTAATCCACTATTGTATGCATTTGGAATTTATCATAAAAATATTTTTGAAAGAACATATTCACTACTGAAAATTCAAACAAGGGGAAAAAATTAAAGACCACTTATCATCCTATAATTTCAAACATTAAAAAGATTTATTATTTTATGAGAAAATTATAGCATTATTATATAAATATGGTATATTAATTTTTAAATAGCATTATACCTGAGCATTTTGCTAAGTTATTGTAATGTATCAAATATATATTTTACTTATTTTTATAAAAGGGAGACATAAAGTAAGCCTAAAAGAGATATACTAGAATAATAAGTACTAGAAATATAAAATAATTCTATATAAAATGATTAAATATAAATATGAAAAGAATTATAATTTAATTGCACCAGGAAAAATCATACTTGATTTAAAAAAACTTGTAAAGCAAAATAGAATTCAAAAAGCTTTACTTGTATTTGTATTTGACACTGTTATACTTAGTTTTTTAGCATGATATAATTATGAAAAATATTGAAAGCAAAGTTATTACCTGTGGAAGACATCCGAGTTCTGGAGACATTGGCGACGAATCTGTATAGGTTTGCAGCACCCTCCATTCTTGCTTCCTCAGAAGGAATTCCACTAAGGGGCATAAGGCAGAAAGTGAGACAGAGGTAATTCTCAGAGCAGGAGTGAAGGTTTATTAAAAGGCTTTAAAACAGAAAGGAAAAGAAGGGAAGTACAACCTGGAAGAGGGCCAAGTGGGAGACTTGAGAAGCCAAGTGCACGGCTTGACTTCTTGACTTGGGGTTTTATACATTGGCATACTTCCGGGATCTTGCCTTACTTCTCCTCACTCCTGAGATCTCATTGGGAAGTTGCTGATCAGTTTCAGGTGTTTTCTATTAGAAGCCTGCCTTTCCTTGACACCAGGTAAGACCAATTACTACTTTAGAAAAACAGTTAACAAACCCTTGACCATCAACTGAGGGTCTCCCAACACATTTGGTGTGTGGAAGAGGGGAGCCCTCTCCTGCCCTGCTCATACTTGACTAGCTTTCTACTGCAAAAATATTTCTTGAATATTCTTTATATACTAAGTAATAAGAATTCTGATATTTCATGAGTGATTGTTACACAAAAATATAAATAAAAAAGAAATTAAGCATGTAATATTACAAAAAAAAGTGAAAAGAAGCTTTCTGAGAAACTGCTTTGTGTTCTGTTAATTCAACTCAGAGAGTTACAGCTTTCCCCTAAAGAAGCCTTTCGCTAAGACTGTTCTTGTGGAATTTGCAAAGTGATATTTGGAAGGCCATAGAGGGCTATGGTGAAAAAGGAAATATACTAAGGTAAAAAACGAAAAGAAGATTTCTGAGAAACTGCTTTGGGTTCTGATAGTTCATCTCACAGAGTTACAGCTTTCCCCTCAAGAAGCCATTCACTAAGACTGTTCTTGTGAAATTAGGAAAGTAATATTTGGAAGCCCATAGAGGGCTATGGTGAAAAAGGATAACTTTCCTTTAAAACTGGAAAGAAGCTTTCTGAGAAACTGTTTTGTGTTCTGTTAATTCATCTCACAGAGTTACAGCTTTACCCTAAAGAAGCCCTTCCCTAAGTCTGTTCTTGTGGAATTTGCAAAGTGATATTTGGAAGCCCATAGAGGGCTATGATGAAAAAGGAAATATCTTCCGTTAAAAAGTGGAAAGAAGAAAGAAGGTTTCTGAGAAACTTCTTTGTGTTCTGTTAATTCATCTCACAGGGTTACAGCTCTACCCTCAGGAAGCGTTTCGCTAAGACTGTTTTGTGGAATTTGCAAAGTGACATTTGGAAGCCCACAGCGGGCTATGGTGAAAAAGGAAATATCCTAAGATAAAAACTGAAAAGAAGCTTTCTGAGAAACTGATTTGTGTTCTGTTAATTCATCGCACAGAGTTACAGCTTTCTCCGCAAGAAGCCTTTCGCTAAGACTGTTCTTGTGGAATTTGCAAAGTGATATTTGGAAGCCCATAGAGGGCTACAGTGAAAAAGGAAATATCTTCCGTTAAAAACTGGACAGTAGCTTTCTGAGAACCTGCTTTGTGTTCTGTTAATTCATCTAACAGAGTTACAGCTTTCCCCTCAAGAAGCCTTTCCCTAAGAGTGTTCTGGTGAAATTTGCAAAGTGACGTTTGGAAGCCCATAGAGGGCTACGGAGAAAAAGGAAATATCCTAAGATAAAAACTGAAAAGAAGCTTTCTCAGAAACTGCTCTGTGTTCTGTTAATTCATCTCACCCGGTTACAGCTTTAACCTCAAGAAGCCTTTCGCTAAGACTGTTCTTGTGGAATTTTCAAAGTGATATATGGAAGCCCATAGAGGGCTATGGTGGAAAAGGAATTATCCAAAGATAAAAACTGAAAAGAAGCTTTCTGAGAAACTGCTATGTGTTCTGTTAATTCATCTCACAGAGTTACAGGATTCCCCTCAGGAAGCCCTTCGCTAAGACTTTTCTTGTGGTATTTGCAACGTGATATTTGGAGGCCCATAGAGGGCTATGGTGAAAAAGGAAATATCTTCCGTTAAAAAGTGGAAAGAAGCTTTCTGAGAAACTGCTTTGTGTTCTGTTAATTCAACTCACAGAGTTACAGCTTTCCCCTCAAGAAGCCTTTCGCTAAGACTGTTCTTGTGGAATTTGCAAATTGATATTTCGAAGCCCATAGATGGCTATGGTGAAAAAGGAAATATCCTTAGTTACAAACTGAAAAGAGGCTTTCTGAGAAACTGCTTTGTGTTCTGTTAATTGATCTCACAGGGTTACAGCTTTCCCCTGAAGAAGCCTTTCGCTAAGACTGTTTTTGTGGAATTTGCAAAGAGATATTTGGAATCCCCTGGAAGGCTATGGTGTTTAAGGAAATATCTACAGGTAAAAACTGCAAAGAAGATTTCTGAGAAACTGCTTTGTGTTCTCTTAATTCATCTCACAGAGTTACAGCTTACCCCTCAAGAATCCTTTCGCCAAGGTTGTTCTTGTGGTAAATGCAAAGTAATGTTTGGAAGCCCGTGGAGGGCTATGGTGAAAATGAAATATGTTCCGTTAAAAACTGTAAAGAAGATTTCTGAGAAACTGCTTTGTGTTCTGTTAATTGATCTCACAGAGTTACAGCTTTCGCCTCAAGAAGGCATTCACTAAGACTGTTCTTGTGGAATTTGCAAAGTGATATTTGGAAGCCCATAGTGGGCTATGGTGAAAAAGGAAATATCCTAAGATAAAAATTGAAAAGAACCTTTCTGAGAAACTGCTTTGTGTTATGTTAGTTCATCTGACAGAGTTACAGCTTTCCCCACAAGATGCCTTTCGCTAAGACTGTTCTTGTGGAATTTGCAAAGTGATATTTGGAAGCCCTTAGATGGCTACGGGGAAAAAGGAAATATCTTCCGTTAAAAACAGGATAGAAGCTGCTGAGAAACTGCTTTGTGTTCTGTTATTACATCTCACAGAATTACAGCTTTCTTCTCAAGAAGCCTTTCGCTAAGACTTTTCTTGTGGAATTTGCAATGTGATATTTGGAAGCCCATAGAGAGCTATGGTGAAAAAGGAAATATCTGTAGTTAAAAACTGAAAAGAAGCTTTCTGAGAAATTGCTTTGTGTTGTGTTAATTCATCTCACAGGGTTACAGGTTTGCCCTCAAGACGCCATTCGCTAAGACTGTTCTTGTGGTATTTGCAAAGTGATATTTGGAAGCCCATAGAGGGCTACAGTGAAAAACGAAATATCATAAGATAAAAACTGAAAAGAAGCTTTCTAAGAAACTGTTTGTGTTCTGTTAAATCATCTCACAGGGTTAGAGCTTTCCCCTAAAGAAGCCTTTTGTTAATACTGTTCTTGTGGAAATTACAAAGTGATATTTTGAAGCCCATAGAGGGCTATGGTGAAAAAGGAAATAGCCTCAGTTAAAACTGGAAAGAAGCTTTCTGAAAAAGTGCTTTGTGTTCTGTTAATTCATCTCAGAGTGTTACAGCTTCCCCCTCAGGAAGCCTTTCGCTAAGACTGTTCTTGTGGAATTTGGAAAGTGATATTTGGAAGCCCTAAGAGGTCTATGGTGAAAAAGGAAATATCTTCAGTTAAAAACTGAAAAGAAGCATCCTGAGAAACTGCTTTGTGTTCTGTTAATTCATCTCACGGAGTTACAGCATTCCCCTCAAGAAGCCATTCCCAAAGACTGTTCTTGTGGAATTTTCAAAGTGATGCATGGAAGCCCATAGAGGGCTATGGTGAAAAAGGAAATATCCTAAGATAAAAATTGAAAACAAGCTTTCTGAGAAACTGCTTTGTGTTCTGTTAATGCATTTCACAAAGTTACTGCTTTCCCCTCAAGAAGCCTTTCGCTAAGACTGTTCTTGAGGAATTTGCAAAGTGATATTTGGAACCCCCAGAGGGCAATAGTGGAAAAGGAAATATCCTAAGATAAAAATTGAAAAGTAGTTTTCTGGGAAACTGCTTTGTGTTATGTTAATTCATCCCACAGAGTTACAGCCTTCACCTCAAGAAGCCTTTCACTAAGACTGCTCTTGTGTAATTTGCAAAGTGATATTTGGAAGCCCATAGAGGGCTATGGTGAAAAAGAAATATCTTCCCTAAAAAACTGGAAAGAGGCTGTCTGAGAAACTGCTTTGTGTTCTGTTAATTCATCTTACAGAGTTACAGCTTTCCTCTCAAAAATCCATTCCCTAAGACTGCTTTTGTGGAATTTGCAAAGTGATATTTGGCAGCCCACAGAGGGCTATGGTGGAAAAGGAAGTATTCTAAGATAAAAATTGAAAAGAAGCTTTCTGAGATTCTGTTTTGTGTTCTTTTAATTCATCTCACAGAGTTACAGCTTTCCCCTCAAGAAGCCATTCCCTAAGACTGTTCTTGTGGAATTTGCAAAGTGATATTTGGAAGCCCATAGATCTATGGCGAAAAAGGAAATATCTACAGTTAAAAACTGGAAAGAAGCTTTTGAGAAACTGCTTTGTGTTGTGTTAATTCATATCACAGTGTTACAGGTTTTCCCTCAAGAAGCCGTTAACTAATGCTGTTCTTTTGAAATGTGTAAATTGATATTTGGAAGCCCTTAGAGGTCTATGGTGAAAAAGGAAATATCTTCAGTTAAAAACTGGAAAAAATCTTTCTGAGAAACTGCTTTGTTTTCTGTTAATTCATGTCACAGGGTTAGTTTTTATCTCAAGAAGTCTTTCGCTAATACTGATCTTGTGTAATTTGCAAAGTGATATTTGGAAGCCCATAGAGGGCAATGGTGAAAAAGGAAATATCTTTCGTTGAAACCTGGAAAGAATCTTTCTGAGAAACTGCCATGTATTCTGTTAATTCATCTCAACGAGTTACAGCTTTCCATCAAGAGACCGTTAACTAAGTCTTTTCTTGTGAAATTTGCAAAGTAATATTTGGAAGCCCTTAGAGGGCTATTGTGAAAAAGAAAATATCTTTACTTTGAATCTGGAAAGAAGCTTTCTGAGAACCTGCTTTGTGTTCTGTTAATTCAACTCACCGAGTTACAGCTTCCCCTCTACTAGTCTTTCACTAAGACTTTTCTTGTGAAATTTGCAAAGCGATAATTTAAACTCATCGAGGGTTATGGTGAAAAAGGAGATATCTTCAGTTAAAAACTGGAAAGAGGCTTTCTGAGAAAATGCTTTGTGTTCTGATAATTCATCTCACAGAATTACAGCTTTCCCCTCAAAAAGCCTTTCGTTTAGACTGTTCTTGTGGAATTTGCAAAGTGATATTTGGAAGCCCATAGAGGGCTATGGTGAAAAAGGAAATATATTCCGTTAAAAACCCGAAAGAAGCTTTCTTAGAAACTGCTTTGTGTTCTGTTAAATCATTTCACAGAGGTACAGCTTTCACATCAAGAAGCCGTTCACTAAGACGGTTCTTGTGAAATTTGCAAAGTGATATTTGGAAGCCCATAAAGGGCTATGGTGAAAAAGGAAATATCTTCAGTTAAAAACTGCAAAGAAGATTTCTGAGAAACTGCTTTGTGGTCTGTTAATTCACCTCACAGAGTTACGCTTTCCCCTCAAGAAGCCTTTTGCTAAGACTGTTCTTGTGGAATTTGAAAAGTGATATTTGGAAGCCCGTAGAGGGCTATGTTGAAAAAGGAAATATCCCAAAATAAAAACTGAAAAGAAGCTTTCTGAGAAACTGCTTTGTGTTCTGTCAATTTATCTCACAGAGTTACAGCTTTCCCCTCAAGAAGCCTTTCGCTAAGACTGTTGTTGTGGAATTTGCAAAGTGATATTTTGAATACCATAGTGGGCTATTGTAAAAATGTAAATATCATAAGATAAAAACCGAAAAGAAGCTTTCTGAGAAACAGCTTTGTGTTCTGTTAATTCATCTCACAGTGTCACAAATTTCTCCTCAAGAAACCTTTAGCTAATGCTGATCTTCTGGAATTTGAAAAGTGATATTTGGATGCCCGTAGGGGGCTATGGTGAAAAAGGAAGTATCTTCCGTTAAAATCTGGAAAGGAGGTTTCTGAGAGACTACTTTGTGTTCTGTTAATTCATCTCAAATAGTTACAGCTTTCCCCTCAAGAAACCGTTCACTGAGATTGTTCTTGTGGAACTTGCAAAGTGATATTGGAAGACCATAGATGGTTATGGCGAAAAGGGAAATATCCAAAGATAAAAACCGAAAAGAAGCTTTCTCAGAAACTGCATTGTGTTCTCTTAATTCATCGCACAGAGTTATAACTTTCCCCTCAAGAAGCCTATCATTAATATTGTTCCTGTGGAATTTTCAAAGTCATATTTGGAAGCCCATAGAGGGCTATGGCGAAAAAGGAAATATCTTCCGTTAAAAACTGGAAAGAAGCTTTCTGTGAAACTGCTTTTTGTTCTGTTATTTCATCTAACAGAATTACAGCTTTCCCCTCAAGAAGCCTTTCGCTAAGACTGTTCTTGTGGAATTTGAAAAGTGATATTTAGAAGCCCATAGAGGGCTATGGTGAAAAAGTAAATATCTTCAATTAAAAACTGGAAAGAATCACTCTGAGAAACTGCTTTGTGTTCTTTTAATTCACGTCACAGAGCTACAGCTTTCCCCTCAAGAAGGCTTTAGCTAAGACTGTTGTTGTGGAATTTGCAAAGTGATATTTGGAAGCCCATAGGGGTCTATGGTGAAAAAGGAAATATCTTCAGTTAAAAAGTGCAAAGAAGATTTCTGAGAAAATGCTCTGTGTTCTGTTAATTCGTCTCACTGAGTTGCAGCTTTCCCCTCAAGAAGCCTTTCGCTAAGACTGTTCTTGTGGAATTTGCAAAGTGATATTTGGAAGCCCATAGAGGCTATGGTGAAAAAGGAAATATCTTCCGTTAAAAACTGGAAAGAAGCTTTTTGAGAAACTGCTTTGTGTTCTGTTAATTCATCTCACAGAGTTACAGCTTTCCCCTCAAGAAGGCTTTCGCTAAGACTGTTTTTGTGGAATTTGCAAAGTGATATTTAGAAGCCCATAGAGGGCTATGGTGAAAAAGGAAATATCCTAAGATTAAAACTGAGAAGAAGCCTTCTAGGAAACTGCATTGTGTTCTGTTACTTCATCTCACAGAGTTACAACTTTCTCCTCAAGAAGCTTTTCGCTAAGACTGTTCTTGTGGAATTTGCAAAGTGATATTTAGAAGCCCATAGAGGGCTATGGTGAAAAAGTAAATATCTTCCATTAAAAACTGGAAAGAATCACTCTGAGAAACTGCTTTGTGTTCTGTTAATTCATGTCACAGAGCTACAGCATTCCCCTCAAGAAGTCTTTCGCTAAGACTGTTCTTGTGGAATTTGCAAAGTGATATTTGGAAGCCCACAGACGAATATGGTGAAAAATGAAATATCTTCCGTTAAAAACTAGAAAGAAGCTTTCTAAGAAACTGCTTTGTGTTCTGTTAATTCATCTCACAGAGTTACAACATTTCCCTCTGAAAGCCTTTCTCTAAGGTAGTTGTTGTCGAATTTGCAAAGTGATATTTGGAAGCCCATAGAGGGCTATGGTGAAAAAGGAAATATCTTCAGTTAAAAACTGGAAAGAAGCTTTCTGAGAAACTGCATTGTGTTCTGATAATAGTCCTCAACTAGTTCTTGTGGGATTTGCAAAGTGATATTTGGAAGCCCATAGAGCGCTATGGTGAAAAAGGAAATATCTTCAGTTAAAAAGCGGAAAGAAGCTTTCTGAGAAACTCCTTGTTGTTCTGTTAATTCACCTCACAGAGTTACAGCTTTCCCCTCAATAATTCTTTCGGTAAGACTGTTCTTGTGGAATTTGCAAAGTGAGATTTGGAAGCCCATAGAGGGCTATGGTGAAAAAGGAAATATCGTAAGATGAAAACTGAAAAGAAGCTTTCTGAGAAACTGCTTTGTGTTCTGTTAATTCATGTCACGTAGTTACAACATTTCCCTCTAAAAGCCTTTCGCTAAGACTGTTCTTGTGGAATTTGCAAAGTGATATTTGGAAGCCCATAGAGGGTTATTTTGAAAAAGGAAATATCTTCCGTTAAAAACTGAAAAGAAGCTTTTTGAAAAACTGCTTTGTGGTCTGTTATTTCATCTCACAGAGTTACAACTTTCCCCTCAGGAAGCCTTTCACTAAGACTGTTCTTGTGAAACTTGCAAAGTGATATTTGGAAGCCCGTAGAGGGCTATGGAATAAAAGGAAATATCCTCCGTTAAAAACTGGAAAGAAGCTTTCTGAGAAACTGCTTTGTGTTCTGTTCATTCATCTCACAGAGTTACAGCTTTCCCCTCAAGAAGCCGTTCATTAAGACTTTTCTTGTGGAATTTGCAAAGTGATATTTGCAGGCCCATAGAGGGTTATGGTGAAAAAGAAAACATCCAAAGATATAAACTGAAATGAAGCTTTCTGTGAAACTGCTTTGTGTTCTGTTAATTCATCTCTCAGAGCTACAGCTTTCCCTTAAAGAAGTCGTTCACAAAGACTGTTCTTGAGAAATTTGCATAATGATATTTGGAAGCCCATAGAGGGCTATGGTGATAATGGAAATATCCTAAGATAAAAACCGAAAAGAAGCTGTCTGAGAAACTGCTTTGTGTTGTGTTAGTTTATCTCACAGAGTTACAGCTTTCCCCTCAAGAAGTCGTTCACTAAGACGGTTCTTGTGGAATTTGCAAAGTGATATTTGGAAGCCCATAGAAGGCAATGGTGAAAATGAAAATATCTTCCGTTAAAAACTGGAAAGAAGCATTCTGAGAAACTGCGGTGTGTTCTGTTAGTAGATGTCACCGAGTTACAGCTTTCTTCTCAAGAAGCCTTTCGCTAAGACTATTATTGCTGGATTTGCAAAGTGATATTTGGAAGCCCGTAGAGGGCAACGGTGAAAAAGGAAATATGTTGCGTTAAATAGTGGAAAGAATGTTTCTGAGAAACTGCTTTGTGTTCTGTTAATTCATCTCACAGAGTTACAGCTTTCCCCTCAAGAAGACTTTCGCTAAGACTGTTCATGTGGAATTTGCAAAGGGATATTTGGAATCCCATAGAGGGCTATGGTGATAAAGGATATATCCTAAGGTAAAAACTGAAAAGTAGGTTTCTGAGAAAATGTTTTGTGTTCTGTTAATTCATCTTACAGAGTTACAGCTTTTCCCTCAAGAAGCCTTTACTAAGACTGTTTTTCTGGAATTTGCAAAGTGATATTTGCAACCTCTATAGCGCTATGGTTTAAATGGAAATATCGTAAGATTAAAAAACGAAAAGAAGGTTTCTGAGAAACTGCTTTGTATTCTGTTAATTCATCTCACAGATTTACAGCTTTCCCCTCCAGAATCCTTTCACTAAGACTGTTATTGTGGAATTTGCAAAATGTTTTTGGAAGCCCATAGAGGGCTATGCTGAAAAAGGAAATATCCTAAGATAAAAACTGAAAAGAAGCTTTCTGAGAAACTGCTTTGTGTTCTGTTAATTCATCTCAGAGAGTTACAGCTTTCCCTTCAAGAAGTCTTTCACAAAGACTGCTTTTGTGTAATTTGCAACGTGACATTTGGAAGACCAAAGAGGGCTATGTTGGAAAAGGAAATATAGTAAGATAAAATCCGAAAAGAAGCTTTCTGAGAAACTGCTTTGTGTTCTGTTAATTCATCTCAAAGAGTTACAGATTTCCCCTCATGAGGCCTTTCACTAAGACTGTTCTTCTGCAATTTGGAAAGTGATATTAGAAAACCCATAGAGGGCTATGGTGAAAAAGGATATATCTTCCGTTAAAAACTTGAAAGAAGCTTTTTGAGAAACTGCCGTGTGTTCTGTTAAAGCATCTCACAGAGTTACAGCTTTCCCCTCAAGAAGCCTTTCGCTAAGACTGTTCTTGTGGAATTTGCAAAGTGATATTTGGAAGTCCATAGAGGGCTATGGTGAAAAAGGAAATATCCTCCGTTAAAAACTGGAAAGAAGATTGCTGAGAAACAGCTTTGTGTTCTGTTAATTCATCTCACAGAGATACTGCTTTCCCCTCCAGAAGCCGTTCACTAAGACTGTTCTTGTGGAATTTGCAAAGTGATATTTGGAAGCCCATAGAGGGCAATGGTGAAAAAGGAAACATCGTAAGATAAAAACTGGAAAGAAGATTTCTGGGAAACTGCTTCGTGTTCTGTTAATGCATCTCACAGAGTTACAGCTTTCCCCTTCAGATACCTTTCGCTAACACTGTTCTTGTGGAATTTGCAAAGTGATATCTGGAAGCCCAGAGAGAGCTATGGTGAAAAAGGAAATACCTTCAGTTAAAAAATGAAGAGAAGCTTTCCAAGAAACTGCTTTGTGTCCTGTTAATTCATCTCAAAGAGTTACAGCTTTCCCTTCAAGAAGCCTTCCACTAAGACTGTTTTTGAGTAATTTCCAAAGTGATATGTGGAAACCCATAGAGGACTATGGTGAAAATGGAAATATCCTAAGATACTAATCGAAAAGAAGCTGTCTGAAAAACTGCTTTGTGTTCTGTTAGTTAATCTCACAGATCTACAGCTTTCCCCTCAAGAAGCCGTTCACTAAGACTGTTTTGTGAAATTTGGAAAGTGATATTTGGAAACCCATAGAGGACTGTGGTGAAAAAGGGAATATCTTCCATTAAAAACTGGAAAGAAGCATTCTGAGAAAATGCCGTGTGTTCTGTTAATACGTCTCACTGAGTTACAGCTTTCCTCTCAAGAAGCCTTTCGCTAAGACTGTTCTTGTGGGATTTGCAAAGTGTTATTTGGAAGCCCATAGAGGACTGTGGTGAGAAAGGAAATATCTTCCGTTAAAAATTGGAAAGAAGATTTGTGAGAAAATGCTTTGTGTTCTCTTCATTCATCTCACAGAGTTAGAGCTTTCCCCTCAAGAAGCCTTTTGCTAGGACTGTTCTTGTGGAAATTGTAAAGTGATATTTGGAAGCCCAAGAGGGCTATGGTGAAAAAGGAAATATCCTCAGTTAAAAACTGGAAAGAAGCCTTCTGAGAAACTGCTTTGTGTTCAGTTAGTTCCTCTTACAGAGTTACAACTTTCCCCTCAAGAAGCCGTTCACTAAGACTGTTCTTGTGGAATTGCAAAGTGATATTTGGAGGCACATAGAGGGCAATGGTGAAAAAGAAAACATCCTAAAATAAAAACTGAAAAGAAGCTTTCTGAGAAACTGCTTTGTGTTCTGTTAATTCAATTCACAGAGTTACTCTTTTACCTCAGGAAGCCTTTCGCTAAGGCTGTTGTTGTGGAATTTACAAAGTGATATTTTGAAGCCCATAGAGGGCTATGGTGAAAAAGGAAATACCTTCAGTTAAAAACTGAAAAGAAGCTTTCTGAGAAGCTGCTTTGTGTTCTGTTAATTCATCTCAAAGAGTTACAGCTTTTGCCTCAAGAAGCCTTCCGCTAAGACTGTTATTGTGGAATTTCCAAAGTGATATTTGGATGCCCATAGTAGGCAATGGTGAAAATGGAAATATCCTAAGATAAAAACCGAAAAGAAGCTGTATGACAAGCTGCTTTGTGTTTTGTTAGTTCACTCACAGAGTTACTGCTTTCACCTCAAAAATCCGTTCACTAAGACTGTTTTGTGAAATTTGCAAAGTGATATTTGGAAGCCCATAGAGGGCTAAGGTGGAAAAGGAAATATCTTCCGTTAAAAACTGGAAAGAACCATTCTGAGAAAATGCGGTGTGTTCTGTTAATACATATCACCGTGTTACAGCTTTCCGCTCAAGAAGCCTTTCGCTAAGACTGTTCTTGTGGGATTTCCAAAGTGATATTTGGAAGCCCTTAGACGGCTATAGTGAAAAAGGAAATATCTTCAGTTAAATACTGGAAAGAAGCTTTCTGAGAAACTGCTTTGTGTTCTGTTAATTCATCTCAGAGAGTTACAGTTTCCCCCTCAAGAAGCCTTTCGCTAAGACTGTTTTTGTGCAATTTGCAAAGTGATATTTGGAAGCCCATAGAGGACTATGGTGAAAAAGGAAACATTTTCCGTTAAAAACTGGAAAGAAGATTTGTGAGAAACAGCTTTTTGTTCTGTTATTTCATCTCACAGAGTTACAGATTTCCCCTCCAGAAGCCTTTCGCTAAGACTGTTCTTGTGGAATTTGCAAAGTGATATTTGGAAGCCCATGGAGGGCTATGGTGAAAAGGGAAATAACTTCCGTTAAAAACTGGAAAGAAGCTTTCTGAGAAACTGCCCTGTGTTCTGTTAATATATCTCACCGAGTTACAGCTTTCCCCTCAAGAAGCCTTTCTATGAAACTGTTCTTGTGGAATTTTCAAAGTGATACTTGGAAGCCCATAGAGGGCTATTTTGAAAATGGAAATATCCTAAGATAAAAACCGAAAAGAAGCTGTCTGAGAAACTGCTTTATGTTGTGTTAGTTCATCTCACAGTGTTACAGCTTTCCCCTCAAGAAGCCCTTCACTAAGACTGTTGTTGTGAAATTTGCACACTGATATTTGTAATCCCATAGAGGGCTATGGTGAAAAAGGAAATATCTTTCGTTAAAAATTGGAAAGAAGATTTCTGAGAAACTGCTTTGTGTTCTGTTAATTCATCTCACAGAGTTACAGTTCTCCCCTCCCGAAGTTTTTCGCTAACACTGTTCTTGTGGAATTTGCAAAGTGATATTTTGAAGCCCATAGTGGGCTACGGTGAAAAAGAAAGTATCTTCCATTAAAAACTGGAAAGAACCTTTCTGAGAAACTGCTTTGTGTTCCGTTAATTAATCTCACAATGTTACAGCTTTCCTATCATGAAGCCGATCACTAAGACTGTTCTTGTGGAATTTGGAAAGTGAAATTTGGAAGCCCATTGAGGGCTTTGAGGAAAAAGGAAATTTCTTCCGTTAAAAACCGATAAAAAAGTTTTCTGAGAAACTGCTTTATGCTTTGTTAGTTCATCTCACAGAATTACAGCTTTTCTCTCGAGAAGCCTTTCGCTAAGACTGTTCTTGTGGAATTTGCAAAGTGATCCTAGAAGCCCGTAGAGGGCTATGGTGAAAAAGGAAATATCTTCCTTTAAAAACTGGAAAGAAGCTTTCTGAGAGACTGCTTTGTGTTCTATTAATTCCTCTCACAGACTACAGCTTTCACCTCAAAAAGCGTTTCATTAAGACAGTTCTTGTGGAATTTGCAAAGTAATATTTGTAAGCTCCTAGAGGGCTATGGTGAAAAAGGAAGTATCCTAAGATAAAAACTGAAAAGAAGCTTTCTGAGAAACTGCATTGTGTTTTCTTAAATGATTTCACGGATTTATAGATTTCCCCTCCAGAAGCCTTTCGCTAATACTGTTCTTTGGGAATTTGCAACGTGATATTTCGAAGCCCACAGAGGGCTATGGTGAAAAAGGAAATATCTTCCGTTAAAAACTGGAAAGAAGATTTCTGAGAAAATCCTTTGTGTTCTGCTAATACGTCTCACAGAGTTTCAGCTTTCCCCTCAAGAAGCCGATCACTAAGACTGTTTTTGTGGAATTGGCCAAGTGATATTTGGAAGCCCATAGAGGGCTATGGTGAAAAAGGAAATATCTTACCTTAAAAACTGAAAATAAGCTTTCTGAGAAACCGCCAAGTGTTCTCTTAGTGCACCTCACCGAGTTACAGCTTTCCCCTCAAGAAGACATTCGCTAGGACTGTTCTTGTGGGATATTCAAAGTGATATTTGGAAGTCCATAGAGGGCTATGGTGAAAAAGGAAATTTCTTCCGTTAAAAACTGGAAAGAAGATTTCTGAGAAATTGCTATTTGTTCTGTTAATTCATCTCACAGAGTTACAGCTTCACCTCCAGAAGACTTTCGCTAAGACTGTTCTTGTGGAATTTGCAAAGTGATATTTTTAAGCGCATAGAAGGCTATTTTGAAAAAGGAATTATCCTAAGGTAGAAACTGAAGATATGCTTTCTGAGAAACTGCTTTGTGTTCTGTCAATTCAACTCACAGAGTTACAGCTTTCCCCTCAAGAATCCTTTTGCTAAGGCTGTTGATGTGAAATTTTCAAAGTGATATTTCGAAGCCCGTAGAGGGTGATGGTGAAAATGAAAATATCCTAAGATAAAAATTGAAAAGAAGCTTTCTGAGAAACTGCTTTATGTTTTGTTAGTTCATCTCACAGAATTACAGCTTTTCTCTCCAGAAGCCTTTCGCTAAGACTGTTCTTGTGGAATTTGCAAAGTGATATTTGGAAGTCCCTAGAGAGCTATGGTGAAAAAGGAAATATCTTCCGTTAAAAACTGGAAAGAAGCTTTCTGAGAAACTGCTTTGTGTTCTTTGAATTCTTCTTACAGAGTTACAGCTTTCCCCTGAAGAAGCCTTTTGCTAAGATTGTTCTTGGGGAGTTTTCAAAGTGATATTTGGAAACCCTTAGAGGGCTATGGTGAAAAAGGAAATATGTTCCATTAAAAACTGGAAAGAAGCTTTCTGAGAAACTGCTCTGTGTTCTGTTAATTCATCTCACAGAGTTACTGTGTTCCTCTCAAGGAGCCTTTCTCTAAGACTGTTCTTGTGGAATTTGCAAAGTTTTATGTGGAAGCCAATAGAGGTTTATGGTAAAAAAGGATATATCTTCCGGTAAAAACTGGAAAGAAGCTTTCTGAGAAACTGTTTTGTGTTCTGTTAACTCATCTAACAGAGTTACAGCATTCCCTTCAAGAAGCCTTTCAGTATGTCTGTTCTTGTGGAATTTGCAAAGTGATTTTTGGAAGCCCATAGAGGGCTACGGTGAAAAAGGAAATATCTTCCATTAAAAACTGGAAAGAAGCTTTCTGAGAAACTGCTCTGTGTTCTGTTAATTCATCTCACAGAGTTACATCTTTCCCTTCAAGAAGCCTTTCGCTAAGGCTGTTCTTGTGGAATTGGCAAAGGGATATTTGGAAGCCCATAGAGGGCTATGGAGAAAAAGGAAATATCTTCCCTTAAAAACTGAAAATAAGCTTTCTGAGAAACCGCCATGTGTTCTCTTAGTGCACCTCACCGAGTTACAGCTTTCCCCTCAAGAAGACATTCGCTAGGACTGTTCTTGTGGGATTTGCAAAGTTATATTTGGAAGTCCATAGAGGGCTATGGTGAAAAAGGAAATTTCTTCCGTTAAAAACTGGAAAGAAGATTTCTGAGAAATTGCTATTTGTTCTGTTAATTCATCTCACAGAGTTACAGCTTCACCTCCAGAAGACTTTCGCTAAGACTGTTCTTGTGGAATTTGCAAGGTGATATTTTTAAGCGCATAGAAGGCTATTTTGAAAAAGGAATTTTCCTAAGGTAGAAACTGAAAATATGCTTTCTGAGAAACTGCTTTGTGTTCTGTCAATTCAACTCACAGAGTTACAGCTTTCCCCTCAAGAATGCTTTTGCTAAGGCTGTTGTTGTGAAATTTTCAAAGTGATATTTGGAAGCCCAAAGAGGGCTATGGTGAAAAAGGAAATATCTTCCGTTAAAAACTGGAAAGAAGCTTTCTGAGAATCTGCTGTGTGTTATGTTAATACATCTCACCGAGTTACAGCTTTTCCCTCAAGAAGCCTTTCGCTAAGACTGTTCCTGTGGGATTTGCAAAGTGATATTTGGATGCCCATAGAGGGCTATGGTGAAAATGGAAATATCTTCAGTTAAAAACTGGAAAGAAGCTTCTGAGAAACTGCGCTGTGTTCTGTTAATTAATTTCACAGAGTTACACCTTTCCCCTGAAGAAGCCTTTCACTAAGACTGTTCTTGTGGAATTTGCAAAGTGATCTTTGGAAGCCCATAGAGGGCTATGGTGAAAAAGGAAATATTCTAAGATAAAAACTGAAAAGAACCTATCTCAGAAACTGCTTTCTGTTCTGTTAATTCATCTCACAGAGTTACAGCTTATCCCTACAGAAGCCTTTCGCTAAGATTGTTCTTGTGGAATTCGCAAAGTGTAATTTGGAAGCCCATGGAGGGTTATGGTGAAATAGGAAATATTTTCCGTTAAAATTTGGAAAGAAACTTTCTGAGAAACTGTTTTGTGTTCTGTTAATTCATCTCACAACGTTACAGCTTTCCCCTCAAGAAGTCGTTAACTAAGATAGTTCTTGTGGAATTTGCAAAGTGATATTTGGAAGTCCCTAGAGGACTAAGGTGAAAAAGGAAATACCCTAAGATAAAAACTGATAAGAAGCTTTCTGAAAAACTGCGTTGTGTTCTGTCAATTCAACTCACAGAGTTACAGCTTTCCCCTCAAGAAGACTTTCGCTAAGACTATTGTTGTGGAATTTGCAAAGTGATATTTGGAAGCCCATACAGGGCTATGGTTAAAAAGGAAATATCTTAAAATAAAAACTGGAAAGAAGCTTTCTGAGAAGCTGCTTTGTGTTCTGTTAATTCATCTCACAGAGTTGCAGCTTTCCCCTCTAGAAGCCTTTTGCTAAGACAGTTCTTGTGGGATGTGCATAGTGATATTTGGAAGCCCATGGAGGCCTATGGTGAAAATGGAAATATCCTAAGATAAAAACCGAAAAGAAGCTTTCTGAGAAACTGCTTTGTGTTCTGTTAATTCATCTCACAGAGTTACAGCTTTCCCTTCCATAAGCCTTTCGCTAAGACTGTTCCTGTGGAATTTGCAAAGTGATATTTGGAAGCCCATAGAGGTCTATGGTGAAAAAGAAAATATCTTCCATTAAAAATTGGAAAGAAGATTTCTGAGAGACTGATTTTTGTTCTGTTAATTCATCTCACAGAGTTACAGCTTTCGCCTCCAGAAGCCTTTCGCTAAGACTGTTCTTGTGGAATTTTCAAAGTGATATTTGGAAGCCCATAGAATGCTATGTTGAAAAAGGAAATATCTTCCGTTAAAAACTTGATAGAAAATTTCTGAAAAACTGCATTGTATTCTGTTAATTCATCTCAGAGAGATACAGATTTCCCTAAAGAAGCCTTTCGCTAAGTCTGTTCTTGTGGAATTTGCAAATTGATATTTGGAAGACCCTAGAGGACTATGGTGAAAAAGGAAATATCTTCCGTTAAAAACCGAAAAGAAGATTTCTGAGAAACTGCATTGTGTTCCGTTGGTTCATCTCACAGAGTTTCAGCTTTCCGCTCAAGAGGCCGTACACTAAGACTGTTCTTGAGAAATTTGCATATTGATATTTAGAAACCCATAGAGGATTGTGGCGAAAAAGGAAATATCTTCCGTAAAAAACTGGAAAGAAGCTTTCGGAGAAACTGAAGTGTGTTCTGTTAATACATCTCACCGAGTTATAGCTTTCCCCTCCAGAAGCCTTTCGCTAAGACTGTTCTTCTGGAATTTGCAAAGTGATATTTGGAAGCCCATAGAGGGCAATGGTGAAAAAGGAAATATCCTAAGATAAAAACTGAAAAAGAAGCTTTCTGAGAAACTGCTTTGTGTTCTGTTAGTTCATTTCACAGGGTTACAGCTTTTCCCTCAAGAAGTCGTGCACTAAGACTGTTCTTGTGAAATTTCAAAAGTGATATTTGGAAGCCCATAGAGGGCTACGGTGAGAAAGGAAATATCCTAAGCTAAAAACTGGAAAGAAGTTTTCTGAGATACTGCCGTGTGATCTCTTAATACATCTCACCGAGTTACAGCTTTTCCCACAAGAAGACTTCCGCTAAGTCTGTTCTTGTGGGATTTGCAAAGTGATATTTGGAAGCCCATATAGGGCTATGGTGAAAAAGCAAATATCTTCAGGTAAAAACTGGAAAGAAGCTTTCTGAGAAACTGCTTTGTGTTCTGTAATTCATCTCACAGAGTTACAGCTTTCCTTCAAGGAGCCTTTCGCTAAGACTCTTCTTGTGGAATTTGCAAAGTGATATTTGGAAGCCCATAGAAGGCTACGGTGAAAAAAGAAATATCTTCCGTTAAATACTGGAAAGAAGCTTTCTGAGAAACTGCTTTGTGTTCTGTTAATTCATCTCACAGAGTTACAGATTTCCCCTCAAAAAGCCTCTCCCTAAGACTGTTCTTGTGGAATTTTCAAACTGATATTTGAAAGCCCTAAGAGGGCTATGGTGAAAAAGGAAATATCCTATATAAAACCTGAAAAGAAGCTTTCTGAGAAACTGCTCTGTGTTCTGTTAATTCATCTCACAGAGTTACAGCTTTCACCTAAAGAAGCCATTCATTAAGACTGTTCTTGTGGAATTTGCATAGTGATATTCGGAAGCCCATAGAGGGCTATGGTGAAAAAGGAAATATCCTACAATTAAAACCGAAAAGAAGCTTTCTGAGAAACTGCATTGTGTACTATTAATTCATCGCACGGAGTTGTTGCTTTCCCCTCTAGTAGCCGATCACTAAGACTGTTCTTGTGGAATTTGCAAGGTGATATCTGGAAGCCCATAGAGGGCTTTTGTGAGAAAGGAAATATCTTCCGTTAAAAACTGGAAAGAGACTTTCTGAGAAACTGTTTTGTATTCTGTTAATTCATCTCACAGAGTTACAGCTTTCGCCTCAAGAAGTCTTTCGATAAGGCTGTTTTGTGGAATTTGCAAAGGGATATTTGGAAGCCCATAGAGGTCAGTGGTGCAAAAGGAAATATCCTAAGATAAAAACTGAAAAGAAGCTTTCTGAGAAACTGCTTTGTCTTCTGTTAACTTATTTCACAGAGTTACAGCTTTCCCCTCAAGATGCCTTTTTTAAGCCTGTTCTTGTGGAATTTGCAAAATGATATTTTGAAGCATATAGAGGGCTACGGTGAAAAAGGAAATATCTTCCGTTAAAAACTGGAAGGAAGCTTTCTGAGATACTGCTTTGTGTTCTGTTAATTCACCTCACAGTGTTACAGCTTTCCCCTCAAGAAGCTTTTTGTTACGTCTGCTCTTGTGGAATTTGTAAAGTGATATTTGGAAGCCCAAAGAGGGCTATGGTGAAAAAGGAAACATCTTCCGTTAAAAACTGGAAAGAAGCTTTCTGAGAAACTGCTTTGGGTCCGGTTAATTCATTTCACAGAGTTACAGCTTTCCCCTCAAGAAGCCTTTCGGTAAGAATGTTTTGTGGAATTTGTAAGGTGATATTTGGAAGCCCATAAAGGGCTATGGTGAAAAAGGAAATATCTTCACTTAAAAACTGGAAAGAAGCTTTCTGAGAAACTGCTTTGTGTTCTGTTAATTCATCTCACAGAGTTACAGCTTTCCACTCAAGAAGCCTTTCGCTAAGACTGTTCTTCTGGAATTTGGAAAGTGATATGCAGAAGCCCATAGAGGGCTAGGGTGAAAAAGGAAATATCCTGAGATAAAAACTGAAAAGAAGCTTTCTGTGAAACTGCTTTGTGTTCTGTTAATTCATCTCGCAGACTTACAGCTTTCCCCTCAAGAAGTCTTTCGCTAAGACTGTTCTTGTGGAATTTGCAATGTGATATTTGGAAGCCCATGGAGGGCTATGGTGAAAAAGGAAATATCTTCTGTTAAAAACTCGGAAAAAGCTTTCTGATTACAGCTTTCCCCTCAAGAAGCCTTTCTCTAATACTGTTCTTGTGGAAATTGCAAAGTGATATCTGAAAGCTCATAGACGTCTATGGTGAAAAATGAAACATCTTCAGTAAAAACTGGCAAGAAGCTTCCTGAGAAACTGCTTTGTGTTCTGTTAATTCATCTCACAGAGTTACAGCTTTCCCCTCAAGAAGCCTTTCGCTAAGACTGTTCTTGTGGAATTTGCAAAGTGATATTTGGAAGCCCGTAGAGTGCTATGATAAAAAGGAAATATCTTCCGTTAAAAACTGGAAATAAGCTTTCTGAGAAACTGCTTTGTGTTCTGTTAATTCATCTCACAGAGTTACAGCTTTCCCATCAAGAAGCCTTTCGCTAATTCTCTTCTTTTGCAATTTGCAAAGTCATATTTGGACGGTCCTTAGAGCGCTGTGGTGAAAAAGGAAATATCTTCAGTTAAAAACTGGAAAGAAGATTTCTGAGAAACTGCTTTGTGTCCTGTTAATTCATCTCACAGAGTTACAGCTTTCCCCTCAAGAAGCCTTTCGCTGAGACTGTTCTTGTGGAATTTGCAAAGTAATATTTATAAGCCCATAGAGGTCTATGGTGAAAAAGGAAATATCTACCGTTAAAAACTGGAAAGAAGCTTTCTGAGAAACTGCTTTCTGTTGTGTTAGTTCATCTCACAGAGTTACAGCTTTCCCCTGAAGAAGCCGTTTAGTAAGACTGTTCTTGTGAGATTTGCAAATGATATTTGGAAGCCCGAGGAGGGCAATGGTGAAAATGAAGTATCTTCCGTTAAAAACTGGAAAGAAGCTTTCTGAGAAACTGCTTTGTGTTCTGTTAATTCATCTTACAGAGTTACAGCTTTTCCCTCAGGAAACCGTTTACTAAGACTGTTCTTGTGAAATTTTCAAAGTAATATTTGGAATTCCTTAGAGGGCTATGGTGAAAAAGGAAATGTCTTAAGCTAAAAACTGCCAAGAATCTTTCTGAGAAACTGCTTTATGTTCGGTTAATTCATCTCACAGAGTTACAGGTTTCCCCTCAAGAAGCCTTTCGCTAAGACTGTTCTTGTGCAATTTGCAAAGGGGTATTTGGAAGCCCATAGAGGGCTATGGTGAAAAAGGAAATATCCTAAGATAAAAACTGCAAAGAAGCTTTCTGAGAAACTGCTTGGTGTTCTGTTAATTCATCTCACAGAGTTACAGCTTTCCCCTCAAGAAGTCTTTCACGAAGACTGTTCTTGTCGAATTTTCAATGTGGTATTTGAAACCCTTAGAGGGCTATTGTGAAAAAGGAAATATCCTCCGTTAAAAACAGGAAAAAAGATTTCTGAGAAACTTCTTCGTGTTCTGTTAATTCATCTCACAGAGTTACAGCTTTCCCCTGTAGAAGCCATTCACTAAGAGACTTCTTGTGAAATTTGCAAAGTGAAATTTGAAGCCCAATGCGGGCAATGGTGAAAAAGGAAATACCTTCAGTTAAAAACTGCAAAGAAGCTTTTTGAGAAACTGCTTTGTGTTCTGTTAATTCATCTCACAGAGTTACAGCTTTCCCCTCAAGAAGGCTTTCGCTAAGACTGTTTTTGTGGAATTTGCAAAGTGATATTTAGAAGCCCATAGAGGGCTATGGTGAAAAAGGAAATATCTTCAGTTTCAAACTGGAAAGAAGCTTTCTGAGAAACTGCTTTTTGTTCTCTTAATTCATCTCACAGAGTTACATCTTTCCCCTCAAGAATCCTTTCGCTAAGTCTGTTATTGTGGAACTTGCAAAGTGATATTTGGAAGCCCGTAGTGGGTTATGGTGAATAAGGAAATATCTTCCATTAAAAATTGGAAAGAAGCCTTATGAGAAACTGTTTTGTGTTCTGTTAATTCATCACACAGTGTTACAGCTTTCCCCTCAAGAAGCCTTTCACTAATCCTGTTCTTGTGGAATTTGCAAAGTGATATTTTGAAGCCCATAGAGGTCTAGGGTGAAAAACGAAATATCCTAAGATAAAGACTGAAAAGAAGCTTTGAGAAACTGCTTTGTGTTCTGTTAATTCATCTCAGAGAGTTACCGCTTTCCCCTCAAGAAGCCATTCGCTAAGACTGTTCTTGTGGAATTTGCAAAGTGATATTTGGAAGTTCATAGAAGTCTATGGTGAAAAAGGGAATATCTTCCGTTAAAAACTGGAAAGAATCTTTCTGAGAAACTACTTTGTGTTCTGTTAATTCATCTGACAGTGTTACAACTTTCCCCTCAAGAAGCCTTTTGCTAAGACTGTTCTTGTGGAATTTGCAAAGTGATATTTGGAAGCCCAAAGAGGGCTATGTTGAAAAAGGAAATATCTTCATTTAAAAACTGAATAAAAGCTTCCTGGTAAACTGGTTTGTTTTCTGTTAATTCATCTCACAGAGGTACAGCTTTCCCCTCAAGAAGCCTGTCGCAGAGGTTATTCTTGTGGAATGTGCAAAGTGTTATTTGGAAGCCCATCGAGGGCTAGGATGAAAAAGAAAATATACTAAGATAAAAACTGAAAAGAAGCTTTGGAAAACTGCGTTGTGTTCTATTAATTCATCCAACAAAGTTACAGCTTTACCCTCAAGAAGCCGTTCACTAAGAGGGTTCTTGTGAAATTTTAAAGTGATATTTCAAAGCCCATAGCTCGCTATGGTGAAAAAGGAAATATCCTAAGAAAAAACTGCAAAGAAGCATTCTGAGAAACTGCTTTGTGTTCTGGTAATTCATCTACAGAATTACAGCTTTCCCTTCAAGAAGTCTTTCGCTAAGACTGTTCCTGTGGAATTTCAAAAGTGATATTTGGAAGCCCATGGAGGGCTATATTGAAAATGAAATATCTTCTGTTAAAAACTGCACAGAAGCTTTCTGAGAAACTGCTTTGTGTTCTGCTAATTCACCTCACAGAGTTACAGCTTTTCCCTCAAGAAGCCTTTTGCCAAGGCTGTTCTTGTGAAATTTGCAAAGTGATATTTGGAAACCCATAGAGGGCTACGGTTAAAAAGGAATCATGTTCCGTTAAAAACTGGAAAGAAGCTTTCTGAGAAACTCCTTTCGTTCTGTTAATTCATCTCACAGAGTTAGAGCTTTCCCCTCCAGACGCCTTTCACTAAGACTATTCTTGTGGAATTTGCAAAGTGATATTTCAAAGCCCATAGAGGGCTATGATGAAAAAGGAAATATCTTCCGTTGAAAACTGGAAAGAAGCTTTCTGAGAAACTGCTTTGTCTTCTGTTAATTCATCTCACAGAGTTACAGGTTTCCCATCAGGTAGCCTTTCGCTAAGACTGTTCATGTGGAATTTGGAAAGTGATATTTATAAGCCCAAAGAGGGCTATGGTGAAAAAGGAAATATCTTCCGTTAAAAACTGGAAAGACGCTTTCTGAGAAACTGCTTTGTGTTCTGTTAATTCATCTCACAGAGTTACAGCTTTCCACTCAAGAAGCCTTTCGCTAAGACTGTTCTTCTGGAATTTGGAAAGTGATATGCAGAAGCCCATAGAGGGCTAGGGTGAAAAAGGAAATATCCTGAGATAAAAACTGAAAAGAAGCTTTCTGTGAAACTGCTTTGTGTTCTGTTAATTCATGTCGCAGACTTACAGCTTTTTCCTCAAGAAGTCTTTCGCTAAGACTGGTCTTGTGGAATTTGCAATGTGATATTTGGAAGCCCATGGAGGGCTATGGTGAAAAAGGAAATATCTTCCGTTAAAAACTCGGAAAAAGCTTTCTGATTACAGCTTTCCCCTCAAGAAGCCTTTCTCTAATACTGTTCTTGTGGAAACTGCAAAGGGATATTTGAAAGCTCATAGACGTCTATGGTGAAAAATGAAACATCTTCTGTAAAAACTGGAAAGAAGCTTCCTGAGACACTGCTTTGTGTTCTGTTAATTCATCTCTCACAGTTACGGCTTTCCCCTCAAGAAGCCTTTCGCTAAGACTGTTCTTGTGGAATTTGCAAGGTGATATTTGGAAGCCCGTAGAGTGCTATGGTGAAAAAGTAAATATCTTCCGTTAAAAACTGGAAAGAAGCTTTCTGAGAAACTGCTTTGTGTTCTGTTAATTCATTTCACAGACTTACAGCTTCAAGCTCAAGAAGCCTTTCGCTAACACTGTTCTTGTGGAATTTGCAAAGTAATATTTGGAAGTCCACAGAGGGCTTTGGTAAAAAAGGAAATATCTTCCGTTTAAAACTGGAAAGAAGCTTTCTGAGAAACTGCTTTGTTTTCTGTTAGTTCATCTCACAGAATTACAGGTTTACCCTCAATAAGACTTTCGCTAAGACAGTTCTTGTGGAATTTGAAAAGTGATACATGGAAGCCCATAGAGGTCTATGGTGAAAAAGGAAATATCTTCCCTTAAAAACTGGAAAGAAGCTTTCCGATTACAGCTTTCCCCTCAAGAAGCCTTTCGCTAAGACTCTTCTTTGGAGTTTGCAAAGTGATATTTGGAAGCCCATAGAGGATTCTGGTGAAAAAGGAAATATCCTAAGATAAAAACTGAAAAGAAGCTTTCTGAGAAACTACTTTGTGTTCTGTTAATTCATCTCACAGACTTACAGCTTTCCCCACAGGAAGTCTTTCGCTAAGCTTGTTCTTGTGGAATTTGCAAAGTGATACTTAGAAGCCCTTAGAGGGCTATGGTGAAAAACGAAATATCTTCAGTTAAAAACTTGAAAGAAGCTTTGTGAGAAACTGCTTTGTGTTCTGTTAATTCATCTCACAGAGTTACAGCTTTCCCCTCAAGAAGCCTTTGGCTAAGAGTGTTCTTGTGGAATTTGCAAGGTGATATTTGGTAGCCCAAAGAGAGCTTCGATGAAAAAGGAAATATCTTCCGTTAAAAACTGGAAAGCAGCTTTTTGAGAAACTGCTTTGTGTTCTGTTAATTCATCTCACAGAATTACAGCTTTCCCCTCAGGAAGCCTTTCGCTAAGACTGTTCTTGTGGAATTTGCAAAGTGATATTTGGACGACCAAAGAGGGCTATAGTGAAAAAGGAAATATCTTCAGTTAAAAACTGGAAAGAAGCTTTCTGAGAAACTGCTTTGTGTTCTCTTAATTCATCTCACAGAGTTACAGCTTTCCCCCCAAAAAGCCTTTCTCTAAGACTGTTCTTGTCCAATTTGTAAAGTGATATTTAGAAGCCCATAGTGGGCTGCGGTGAAAAAGGAAATATCTTCCATTAAAAACTGGAAAAAAGCTTTCTGAGAAACGGCTTTGTGTTCTGTTATTTAATCTCAGAGAGTTACATCTTTCCCCTCAAGAATCCTTTCGCTAAGACTGTTCTTGTGGAATTTAGAACGTGATATTTAGAAGCCCATAGTGGGCTATGGTGAAAAAGGAAATAATTTACGTTAAAAACTGGAAAGAAACGTTCTGAGAAAATACTTTGTGTTCTGTTAATTCATCGCACAGAGTTACAGCTTTCCCCTCAAGAAGCCTTTCGCTAAGACTGTTCTTGTGGTATTTAGAACGTGATATTAGAATCCCATAGAGTGCTATGTTGAATAAGGAAATATTCTCCGTTAAAAACTGGAAAGAAGCATTCTGAGAAACTCCTTTGTGTTCTGTTTATTCATCTCACAGAGTTACAGCTTTTACCTCAATAAGCGTTTCGCTAAGACTGTTCTTGTGGAATTTGCAAAGTGATATTTAGAAGCCCATAGAGGGCTATGGTGAAATGGGAAGTATCCTAAGATAAAAACTGAAAAGAAGCTTTCTGACATACTGCTTTGTGTTCTAATAATTCATGTCACAGAGTTACAGCTTTCCCCAGAAGATGCCTTTCGCTAAGACTGTTCTTGTGGAATTTGCAAAGTCATATTTGGAAACCCATAGAGTTCTATCATGGAAAAAGAAATATCCTCCGTTAAAAGTGAAAAGAGGCATACTGAGAAACTGCGTTGTGTTCGGATAATTCATTTCACAGAGTTACAGCTTTCCCCTCAAGAAGCCTTTGGCTAAGAGTGTTCTTGTGGAATTTGCAAGGTGATATTTGGTAGCCCAAAGAGGGCTTTGATGAAAAAGGAAATATCTTCCGTTAAAAACTGGAAAGCAGCTTTTTGAGAAACTGCTTTGTGTCCTCTTAATTCATCTCAGAGTTACAGCTTTCCCCTCAGGAAGCCTTTCGCTAAGACTGTTTTTGTGGAATTTGCAAAGTGATATTTGGACGACCAAAGAGGGCTATAGTGAAAAAGGAAATATCTTCAGTTAAAAACTGGAAAGAAGCTTTCTGAGAAACTGCTTTTTGTTCTGTTAATTCATTTCACAGTGTTACACCTTTCCCCTCAAGAATCCTTTCGCTAAGGCTCTTCTTGTGGAATTTGCCAAGTGATATTTGGAAGCCCATAGAGGGCTATGCTGAAAATGGAAATCTCTTTTATTAAAAACTGGAAAGAAGCTTTCTGAGAAACTGCTTTGTGCTCTGTTAATTGATCTCACAGAGTTACAGCTTTCCCCTCAAGAAGACTTTCGCTAAGACTGTTCTTGTGGAATTTAGAAAGTGATATTTAGAAGCCCATAGATGACTATGGTGAAATAGGAAATATCTTCCGTTAAAAACTTGAAAGAAGCTTTCTGAGAAACTGCTTTGTGTTCTCTTAATTCATCTCACAGAGTTACAGCTTTCCCCCCAAAAAGCCTTTCTCTAAGACTGTTCTTGTCCAATTTGTAAAGTGATATTTAGAAGCCCATAGTGGGCTGCGGTGAAAAAGGAAATATCTTCCATTAAAAACTGGAAAAAAGCTTTCTGAGAAACGGCTTTGTGTTCTGTTATTTAATCTCAGAGAGTTACATCTTTCCCCTCGAGAATCCTTTCGCTAAGACTGTTCTTGTGGAATTTAGAACGTGATATTTAGAAGCCCATAGAGGGCTATGGTGAAAAAGGAAATAATTTACGTTAAAAACTGGAAAGAAGCTTTCTGAGAAACGGCTTTGTGTTCTCGTAATTCATCTCACACAGTTACAGCTTTCACCTCAAGAAGCCTTTCACTAAGACTGTTCTTGTGGAATTTGCAAAGTGATATTTGGAAGCCCATAGAGGGCTATAGTGAAAAAGGAAGGATCCTAACATAAAAACTGAAAAGAAGCTTTCTGAGAAACTGCTTTGTGTTCTGTTAATTCATCTCACAGAGTTACAGCTTTCACCTCAAGAAGCCTTTCGCTAAGACTGTTCTTGTGAAATTTGCAAAGGGATATTTGGAAACCCCTGGAAGGTTATGATGAAAATGTAATATCTTCCTTTAAAAACTGAAAAGAAGCTTTCTGAGAAACTGCTTTGTGTTCTGTTAGTTCATCTCACAGAGTTACAGCTTTCCCCTTAAGAAGCCTTTCGATAAGACTGGTCTTTTCGTATTTGCAAAGCAATATTTACAAGCCCTTAGAGGGCTGTGGTGAAAAAGGAATTATCCTAAGATAAAAACGGGAAAGAAGGTTTCTGAGAAACTGCTTTGTGTTCTGTTAATTCACTTCACAGAGTTACAGCTTTCCCCTCGAGAAGCCTTTCGCTGAGACAGTTCCTGTGGAATTTGGAAAGTGATATTTGGAAGCCCCTTGAGGGCTATCGTGAAAATGAGATATCTTCCGTTAAAAACTGAAAAGAAGCTTTCTCAGAAACTGCTTTGTGTTCTGTTAAATCATCTCACAGAGTTACAGCTTTCCCCTCAAGAAGCCGTTCACTAGTACTGTTCTTGTGAAATTTGCAAAGTGATATTTGGAAGCCCAAAGAGGGCTACGGTGAAAAAGGAAATATCTTTCGTTAAAAACTGCAAAGAAGCTTTCTGAGAAACTGGTTTGTTTTCTGTTAATTCATCTCACAGAGTTACAGCTTTCCCCTCCAGAAGACTTTCGCGAAGACTTTTTTTTTTTTTTTTTTTTTTTTTTTTTTTTTGTCAGCGCTCAAAATCTTTTTAATAAGAGGGTAGGATCCAAGGTTAGTTTTTGTAGCCTCGGCTGGCCCGTCGGCCTCTGGCACGCTCGAACTTCCGGCCCTTGGAGCGGACGTAGGGTTTGGTGTGGCTGTGCGGGGTTCCTGGGGCCTTGCCGAAATGCCGGTACACCTCTCGGCCCTTGCGAGGACCGGAGAGCAGGACAGTGCCGCAGCCCTTGGGGGAGTCGAAGGTCAGCTGGTCGAAAGTGAGGATCTTGCCCCCGGCCCTGAGGATGCGGCTGCGGGCCCGGCTGGTTACGCGCAGTGCACATACCTTCAGTTTGGGCACCTCCTGAACCCGCACGTCGTCCGTTATGGTCCCCACAACCACAGCCGTTTTGTTTTCCCGGCCAGGAAGCTTCATCTTCCGGGTCATCCGGGAAAGGGACAGAGGCGGCCGGTTGGAGCGACTCATAAACAACCTCTTCAGCACAACCTGGTTGAATGTGGAATTGGTTCTTCTGGCCAGAAACCTATACAACTTGACCAACAGCCTCAGGTAGATATCCTGGCTCTTGGGCTCCTTTGCCGAACCTTTTGGGCCTTGTTGTGGCGGATGTCAACTCCCATGATGGCGCCTCCTGCCCGGCCAGGTCTGGAAAATCGCTAAGACTGTTTTTGTGGAATTTGCAAAGTGGTATTTGGAAGCCCATAGAGGGTTATGGTGAAAACGGAAAAACGTTCCGTTTAAAACTGTAAAGAAGCTTTCTGAGAAACTGCTTTGTGTTCTGTCAATTCATCCACAGAGTTACAGCATTCCCCTCAAGAAGCCTTTCGCTAAGACTTTTCTTGTGCAATTTGCAAAGAGATATTTGGAAGCCCCTAGAGGGCTATGGTGAAAAAGGAAATATCTTCAGTTAAAAAATGGAAAGAAGCTTCCTGAAAAACTGCTTTCTGTTTTGTTAATTCATCTCAGAGAGTTACAGTTTTCCCTTCAAGAACTTTTTCGCTAAGACTGTTCTTGTGGAATTTGCAAAGTGATATTTGGAAGCCCATAGAGGGCTATGGTGAAAAAGAAAATATCTTCCGTTAAAAACTGGAAAGAAGCTTTCTGAGAAAATGCATTGTGTTCTGTTAATTCATCTCACAGAGTTACAGCTTTCCTCTCAAGAAACCTTCCTCTAAGACTGTTCTCTCGGAATTTGCAAGGTGTTATTTGAAAGCACATAGAGGGCCATGTTGAAAAAGGAAATATCCCAAGATAAGAACTGAAAAGAAACTTTCTGAGAAACTGCTTTGTCTTCTGTTAATTCACCTCACAGAGTTACAGCTTTCCCCACAAGAAGCGTTTCGCTAAGACTGTTCTTGTGGAATTTGCAAAGTGATATATGGAAGCCTATAGAGGGCTATGGAGGAAAAGAAAATATCCTAAGTTAAAAACTGAAAAGAAGCTTTCTGATAAACTGCTTTTTATCCTGTTAATTCATCTCACAGAGTTACAGCTTTCCCCTCAAGAAGCCTTTCGCTAAGACTGCTCTTGTGGAATTTGCAAAGTGTAATTTGGAAGCCCCTCGAGGGCTATGGTGAAAAATGAAATATCTTCAGTTAAAAACTGGAAAGAAGCTTTCTGAGAAACCGCTTTGTGTTGTGTTAATTCATCTCACAGACTTACATCCTCCCCTGAGGAAGCCTTTCGCGAAGATTGTTCTTGTGGAATTTGGAAAGTGATATTTGGAAGCCCATAGAGGTCTATTGTGAAAAAGGAAATATCTTTAGTTAAAAACTGCAAAGTAGATTTCTGAGAAACTGCTTTGTGTTCAGTTAATTCATCTCACAGAGTTACAGATTTTCCTTCAAGAAGCCTTTCGCTAAGACTGTTCTTGTGGAATTTGCAAAGTGATATTTGGAAGCCCATAGAGGTCTATGGTGAAAAAGGAAATATTTTCTGTTAAAAACTGGAAAGAAGCTTTCTGAGAAACTGCTTTGTGTTCTGTTAATTCATCTCACAGAGTTACAGATTTCTCCCCAAGAAGCCTTTCGGTAAGACTGTTTTGTGGAATTTGCAAAGTGATATTTGGAAGACCATAGAGGGTTACGGGGAAAAAGGAAATATCTTCCGTTAAAAACTCGGAAAAAGCTTTCTGATTACAGCTTTCCCCTCAAGAAGCCTTTCTCTAATACTGTTCTTGTGGAAACTGCAAAGGGATATTTGAAAGCTCATAGACGTCTATGGTGAAAAATGAAACATCTTCTGTAAAAACTGGAAAGAAGCTTCCTGAGACACTGCTTTGTGTTCTGTTAATTCATCTCTCACAGTTACGGCTTTCCCCTCAAGAAGCCTTTCGCTAAGACTGTTCTTGTGGAATTTGCAAGGTGATATTTGGAAGCCCGTAGAGTGCTATGGTGAAAAAGTAAATATCTTCCGTTAAAAACTGGAAAGAAGCTTTCTGAGAAACTGCTTTGTGTTCTGTTAATTCATTTCACAGACTTACAGCTTCAAGCTCAAGAAGCCTTTCGCTAACACTGTTCTTGTGGAATTTGCAAAGTAATATTTGGAAGTCCACAGAGGGCTTTGGTAAAAAAGGAAATATCTTCCGTTTAAAACTGGAAAGAAGCTTTCTGAGAAACTGCTTTGTTTTCTGTTAGTTCATCTCACAGAATTACAGGTTTACCCTCAATAAGACTTTCGCTAAGACAGTTCTTGTGGAATTTGAAAAGTGATACATGGAAGCCCATAGAGGTCTATGGTGAAAAAGGAAATATCTTCCCTTAAAAACTGGAAAGAAGCTTTCCGATTACAGCTTTCCCCTCAAGAAGCCTTTCGCTAAGACTCTTCTTTGGAGTTTGCAAAGTGATATTTGGAAGCCCATAGAGGATTCTGGTGAAAAAGGAAATATCCTAAGATAAAAACTGAAAAGAAGCTTTCTGAGAAACTACTTTGTGTTCTGTTAATTCATCTCACAGACTTACAGCTTTCCCCACAGGAAGTCTTTCGCTAAGCTTGTTCTTGTGGAATTTGCAAAGTGATACTTAGAAGCCCTTAGAGGGCTATGGTGAAAAACGAAATATCTTCAGTTAAAAACTTGAAAGAAGCTTTGTGAGAAACTGCTTTGTGTTCTGTTAATTCATCTCACAGAGTTACAGCTTTCCCCTCAAGAAGCCTTTGGCTAGGAGTGTTCTTGTGGAATTTGCAAGGTGATATTTGGTAGCCCAAAGAGAGCTTCGATGAAAAAGGAAATATCTTCCGTTAAAAACTGGAAAGCAGCTTTTTGAGAAACTGCTTTGTGTTCTGTTAATTCATCTCACAGAATTACAGCTTTCCCCTCAGGAAGCCTTTCGCTAAGACTGTTCTTGTGGAATTTGCAAAGTGATATTTGGACGACCAAAGAGGGCTATAGTGAAAAAGGAAATATCTTCAGTTAAAAACTGGAAAGAAGCTTTCTGAGAAACTGCTTTGTGTTCTCTTAATTCATCTCACAGAGTTACAGCTTTCCCCCCAAAAAGCCTTTCTCTAAGACTGTTCTTGTCCAATTTGTAAAGTGATATTTAGAAGCCCATAGTGGGCTGCGGTGAAAAAGGAAATATCTTCCATTAAAAACTGGAAAAAAGCTTTCTGAGAAACGGCTTTGTGTTCTGTTATTTAATCTCAGAGAGTTACATCTTTCCCCTCAAGAATCCTTTCGCTAAGACTGTTCTTGTGGAATTTAGAACGTGATATTTAGAAGCCCATAGTGGGCTATGGTGAAAAAGGAAATAATTTACGTTAAAAACTGGAAAGAAACGTTCTGAGAAAATACTTTGTGTTCTGTTAATTCATCGCACAGAGTTACAGCTTTCCCCTCAAGAAGCCTTTCGCTAAGACTGTTCTTGTGGTATTTAGAACGTGATATTAGAATCCCATAGAGTGCTATGTTGAATAAGGAAATATTCTCCGTTAAAAACTGGAAAGAAGCATTCTGAGAAACTCCTTTGTGTTCTGTTTATTCATCTCACAGAGTTACAGCTTTTACCTCAATAAGCGTTTCGCTAAGACTGTTCTTGTGGAATTTGCAAAGTGATATTTAGAAGCCCATAGAGGGCTATGGTGAAATGGGAAGTATCCTAAGATAAAAACTGAAAAGAAGCTTTCTGACATACTGCTTTGTGTTCTAATAATTCATGTCACAGAGTTACAGCTTTCCCCAGAAGATGCCTTTCGCTAAGACTGTTCTTGTGGAATTTGCAAAGTCATATTTGGAAACCCATAGAGTTCTATCATGGAAAAAGAAATATCCTCCGTTAAAAGTGAAAAGAGGCATACTGAGAAACTGCGTTGTGTTCGGATAATTCATTTCACAGAGTTACAGCTTTCCCCTCAAGAAGCCTTTGGCTAAGAGTGTTCTTGTGGAATTTGCAAGGTGATATTTGGTAGCCCAAAGAGGGCTTTGATGAAAAAGGAAATATCTTCCGTTAAAAACTGGAAAGCAGCTTTTTGAGAAACTGCTTTGTGTCCTCTTAATTCATCTCAGAGTTACAGCTTTCCCCTCAGGAAGCCTTTCGCTAAGACTGTTTTTGTGGAATTTGCAAAGTGATATTTGGACGACCAAAGAGGGCTATAGTGAAAAAGGAAATATCTTCAGTTAAAAACTGGAAAGAAGCTTTCTGAGAAACTGCTTTTTGTTCTGTTAATTCATTTCACAGTGTTACACCTTTCCCCTCAAGAATCCTTTCGCTAAGGCTCTTCTTGTGGAATTTGCCAAGTGATATTTGGAAGCCCATAGAGGGCTATGCTGAAAATGGAAATCTCTTTTATTAAAAACTGGAAAGAAGCTTTCTGAGAAACTGCTTTGTGCTCTGTTAATTGATCTCACAGAGTTACAGCTTTCCCCTCAAGAAGACTTTCGCTAAGACTGTTCTTGTGGAATTTAGAAAGTGATATTTAGAAGCCCATAGATGACTATGGTGAAATAGGAAATATCTTCCGTTAAAAACTTGAAAGAAGCTTTCTGAGAAACTGCTTTGTGTTCTCTTAATTCATCTCACAGAGTTACAGCTTTCCCCCCAAAAAGCCTTTCTCTAAGACTGTTCTTGTCCAATTTGTAAAGTGATATTTAGAAGCCCATAGTGGGCTGCGGTGAAAAAGGAAATATCTTCCATTAAAAACTGGAAAAAAGCTTTCTGAGAAACGGCTTTGTGTTCTGTTATTTAATCTCAGAGAGTTACATCTTTCCCCTCGAGAATCCTTTCGCTAAGACTGTTCTTGTGGAATTTAGAACGTGATATTTAGAAGCCCATAGAGGGCTATGGTGAAAAAGGAAATAATTTACGTTAAAAACTGGAAAGAAGCTTTCTGAGAAACGGCTTTGTGTTCTCGTAATTCATCTCACACAGTTACAGCTTTCACCTCAAGAAGCCTTTCACTAAGACTGTTCTTGTGGAATTTGCAAAGTGATATTTGGAAGCCCATAGAGGGCTATAGTGAAAAAGGAAGGATCCTAACATAAAAACTGAAAAGAAGCTTTCTGAGAAACTGCTTTGTGTTCTGTTAATTCATCTCACAGAGTTACAGCTTTCACCTCAAGAAGCCTTTCGCTAAGACTGTTCTTGTGAAATTTGCAAAGGGATATTTGGAAACCCCTGGAAGGTTATGATGAAAATGTAATATCTTCCTTTAAAAACTGAAAAGAAGCTTTCTGAGAAACTGCTTTGTGTTCTGTTAGTTCATCTCACAGAGTTACAGCTTTCCCCTTAAGAAGCCTTTCGATAAGACTGGTCTTTTCGTATTTGCAAAGCAATATTTACAAGCCCTTAGAGGGCTGTGGTGAAAAAGGAATTATCCTAAGATAAAAACGGGAAAGAAGGTTTCTGAGAAACTGCTTTGTGTTCTGTTAATTCACTTCACAGAGTTACAGCTTTCCCCTCGAGAAGCCTTTCGCTGAGACAGTTCCTGTGGAATTTGGAAAGTGATATTTGGAAGCCCCTTGAGGGCTATCGTGAAAATGAGATATCTTCCGTTAAAAACTGAAAAGAAGCTTTCTCAGAAACTGCTTTGTGTTCTGTTAAATCATCTCACAGAGTTACAGCTTTCCCCTCAAGAAGCCGTTCACTAGTACTGTTCTTGTGAAATTTGCAAAGTGATATTTGGAAGCCCAAAGAGGGCTACGGTGAAAAAGGAAATATCTTTCGTTAAAAACTGCAAAGAAGCTTTCTGAGAAACTGGTTTGTTTTCTGTTAATTCATCTCACAGAGTTACAGCTTTCCCCTCCAGAAGACTTTCGCGAAGACTGTTTTTTTTTTTTTTTTTTTTTTTTTTTTTTTTTTTTGTCAGCGCTCAAAATCTTTTTAATAAGAGGGTAGGATCCAAGGTTAGTTTTTGTAGCCTCGGCTGGCCCGTCGGCCTCTGGCACGCTCGAACTTCCGGCCCTTGGAGCAGACGCAGGGTTTGGTGTGGCTGTGCGGGGTTCCTGGGGCCTTGCCGAAATGCCGGTACACCTCTCGGCCCTTGCGAGGACCGGAGAGCAGGACAGTGCCGCAGCCCTTGGGGGAGTCGAAGGTCAGCTGGTCGAAAGTGAGGATCTTGCCCCCGGCCCTGAGGATGCGGCTGCGGGCCCGGCTGGTTACGCGCAGTGCACATACCTTCAGTTTGGGCACCTCCTGAACCCGCACGTCGTCCGTTATGGTCCCCACAACCACAGCCGTTTTGTTTTCCCGGCCAGGAAGCTTCATCTTCCGGGTCATCCGGGAAAGGGACAGAGGCGGCCGGTTGGAGCGACTCATAAACAACCTCTTCAGCACAACCTGGTTGAATGTGGAATTGGTTCTTCTGGCCAGAAACCTATACAACTTGACCAACAGCCTCAGGTAGATATCCTGGCTCTTGGGCTCCTTTGCCGAACCTTTTGGGCCTTGTTGTGGCGGATGTCAACTCCCATGATGGCGCCTCCTGCCCGGCCAGGTCTGGAAAATCGCTAAGACTGTTCTTGTGGAATTTGCAAAGTGATATTTGGAAGCCCTTAGATGGCTACGGGGAAAAAGGAAATATCTTCCGTTAAAAACAGGATAGAAGCTGCTGAGAAACTGCTTTGTGTTCTGTTATTACATCTCACAGAATTACAGCTTTCTCCTCAAGAAGCCTTTCGCTAAGACTTTTCTTGTGGAATTTGCAATGTGATATTTGGAAGCCCATAGAGAGCTATGGTGAAAAAGGAAATATCTGTAGTTAAAAACTGAAAAGAAGCTTTCTGAGAAACTGCTTTGTGTTGTGTTAATTCATCTCATAGGGTTACAGCTTTGCCCTCAAGACGCCATTCGCTAAGACTGTTCTTGTGGTATTTGCAAAGTGATATTTGGAAGCCCATAGAGGGCTACAGTGAAAAACGAAATATCATAAGATAAAAACTGAAAAGAAGCTTTCTGAGAAACTGTTTGTGTTCTGTTAAATCATCTCACAGGGTTAGAGCTTTCCCCTAAAGAAGCCTTTTGTTAATACTGTTCTTGTGGAAATTACAAAGTGATATTTTGAGGCCCATAGAGGGCTATGGTGAAAAAGGAAATAGCCTCAGTTAAAAACTGGGTAGAAGCTTTCTGAAAAAGTGCTTTGTGTTCTGTTAATTCATCTCAGAGTGTTACAGCTTCCCCCTCAGGAAGCCTTTCGCTAAGACTGTTCTTGTGGAATTTGGAAAGTGATATTTGGAAGCCCTAAGAGGTCTATGGTGAAAAAGGAAATATCTTCAGTTAAAAACTGAAAAGAAGCATCCTGAGAAACTGCTTTGTGTTCTGTTAATTCATCTCACGGAGTTACAGCATTCCCCTCAAGAAGCCATTCCCAAAGACTGTTCTTGTGGAATTTTCAAAGTGATGCATGGAAGCCCATAGAGGGCTATGGTGAAAAAGGAAATATCCTAAGATAAAAATTGAAAACAAGCTTTCTGAGAAACTGCTTTGTGTTCTGTTAATGCATTTCACAAAGTTACTGCTTTCCCCTCAAGAAGCCTTTCGCTAAGACTGTTCTTGAGGAATTTGCAAAGTGATATTTGGAACCCCCAGAGGGCAATAGTGGAAAAGGAAATATCCTAAGATAAAAATTGAAAAGTAGTTTTCTGAGAAACTGCTTTGTGTTATGTTAATTCATCCCACAGAGTTACAGCCTTCACCTCAAGAAGCCTTTCACTAAGACTGCTCTTGTGTAATTTGCAAAGTGATATTTGGAAGCCCATAGAGGGCTATGGTGAAAAAGAAATATCTTCCCTAAAAAACTGGAAAGAGGCTGTCTGAGAAACTGCTTTGTGTTCTGTTAATTCATCTTACAGAGTTACAGCTTTCCTCTCAAAAATCCATTCCCTAAGACTGCTTTTGTGGAATTTGCAAAGTGATATTTGGCAGCCCACAGAGGGCTATGGTGGAAAAGGAAGTATTCTAAGATAAAAATTGAAAAGAAGCTTTCTGAGATTCTGTTTTGTGTTCTTTTAATTCATCTCACAGAGTTACAGCTTTCCCCTCAAGAAGCCATTCCCTAAGACTGTTCTTGTGGAATTTGCAAAGTGATATTTGGAAGCCCATAGATCTATGGCGAAAAAGGAAATATCTACAGTTAAAAACTGGAAAGAAGCTTTTGAGAAACTGCTTTGTGTTGTGTTAATTCATATCACAGTGTTACAGGTTTTCCCTCAAGAAGCCGTTAACTAATGCTGTTCTTTTGAAATGTGTAAATTGATATTTGGAAGCCCTTAGAGGTCTATGGTGAAAAAGGAAATATCTTCAGTTAAAAACTGGAAAAAATCTTTCTGAGACACTGCTTTGTTTTCTGTTAATTCATGTCACAGGGTTAGTTTTTATCTCAAGAAGTCTTTCGCTAATACTGATCTTGTGTAATTTGCAAAGTGATATTTGGAAGCCCATAGAGGGCAATGGTGAAAAAGGAAATATCTTTCTTTGAAACCTGGAAAGAATCTTTCTGAGAAACTGCCATGTATTCTGTTAATTCATCTCAACGAGTTACAGCTTTCCATCAAGAGACCGTTAACTAAGTCTTTTCTTGTGAAATTTGCAAAGTAATATTTGGAAGCCCTTAGAGGGCTATTGTGAAAAAGAAAATATCTTTACTTTGAATCTGGAAAGAAGCTTTCTGAGAACCTGCTTTGTGTTCTGTTAATTCATCTCACCGAGTTACAGCTTCCCCTCTACTAGTCTTTCACTAAGACTTTTCTTGTGAAATTTGCAAAGCGATAATTTAAACTCATCGAGGGTTATGGTGAAAAAGGAGATATCTTCAGTTAAAAACTGGAAAGAGGCTTTCTGAGAAAATGCTTTGTGTTCTGATAATTCATCTCACAGAATTACAGCTTTCCCCTCAAAAAGCCTTTCGTTTAGACTGTTCTTGTGGAATTTGCAAAGTGATATTTGGAAGCCCATAGAGGGCTATGGTGAAAAAGGAAATATATTCCGTTAAAAACCCGAAAGAAGCTTTCTTAGAAACTGCTTTGTGTTCTGTTAAATCATTTCACAGAGGTACAGCTTTCACATCAAGAAGCCGTTCACTAAGACGGTTCTTGTGAAATTTGCAAAGTGATATTTGGAAGCCCATAAAGGGCTATGGTGAAAAAGGAAATATCTTCAGTTAAAAACTGCAAAGAAGATTTCTGAGAAACTGCTTTGTGGTCTGTTAATTCACCTCACAGAGTTACGCTTTCCCCTCAAGAAGCCTTTTGCTAAGACTGTTCTTGTGGAATTTGAAAAGTGATATTTGGAAGCCCGTAGAGGGCTATGTTGAAAAAGGAAATATCCCAAAATAAAAACTGAAAAGAAGCTTTCTGAGAAACTGCTTTGTGTTCTGTCAATTTATCTCACAGAGTTACAGCTTTCCCCTCAAGAAGCCTTTCGCTAAGACTGTTGTTGTGGAATTTGCAAAGTGATATTTTGAATACCATAGTGGGCTATGGTAAAAATGTAAATATCATAAGATAAAAACCGAAAAGAAGCTTTCTGAGAAACAGCTTTGTGTTCTGTTAATTCATCTCACAGTGTCACAAAATTCTCCTCAAGAAACCTTTAGCTAATGCTGATCTTCTGGAATTTGAAAAGTGATATTTGGATGCCCGTAGGGGGCTATGGTGAAAAAGGAAGTATCTTCCGTTAAAATCTGGAAAGGAGATTTCTGAGAGACTGCTTTGTGTTCTGTTAATTCATCTCAAATAGTTACAGCTTTCCCCTCAAGAAACCGTTCACTGAGATTGTTCTTGTGGAACTTGCAAAGTGATATTGGAAGACCATAGATGGTTATGGCGAAAAGGGAAATATCCAAAGATAAAAACCGAAAAGAAGCTTTCTCAGAAACTGCATTGTGTTCTCTTAATTCATCGCACAGAGTTATAACTTTCCCCTCAAGAAGCCTATCATTAATATTGTTCCTGTGGAATTTTCAAAGTCATATTTGGAAGCCCATAGAGGGCTATGGCGAAAAAGGAAATATCTTCCGTTAAAAACTGGAAAGAAGCTTTCTGTGAAACTGCTTTTTGTTCTGTTATTTCATCTAACAGAATTACAGCTTTCCCCTCAAGAAGCCTTTCGCTAAGACTGTTCTTGTGGAATTTGAAAAGTGATATTTAGAAGCCCATAGAGGGCTATGGTGAAAAAGTAAATATCTTCAATTAAAAACTGGAAAGAATCACTCTGAGAAACTGCTTTGTGTTCTTTTAATTCACGTCACAGAGCTACAGCTTTCCCCTCAAGAAGGCTTTAGCTAAGACTGTTGTTGTGGAATTTGCAAAGTGATATTTGGAAGCCCATAGGGGTCTATGGTGAAAAAGGAAATATCTTCAGTTAAAAAGTGCAAAGAAGATTTCTGAGAAAATGCTCTGTGTTCTGTTAATTCGTCTCACTGAGTTGCAGCTTTCCCCTCAAGAAGCCTTTCGCTAAGACTGTTCTTGTGGAATTTGCAAAGTGATATTTGGAAGCCCATAGAGGCTATGGTGAAAAAGGAAATATCTTCCGTTAAAAACTGGAAAGAAGCTTTTTGAGAAACTGCTTTGTGTTCTGTTAATTCATCTCACAGAGTTACAGCTTTCCCCTCAAGAAGGCTTTCGCTAAGACTGTTTTTGTGGAATTTGCAAAGTGATATTTAGAAGCCCATAGAGGGCTATGGTGAAAAAGGAAATATCCTAAGATTAAAACTGAGAAGAAGCCTTCTAGGAAACTGCATTGTGTTCTGTTACTTCATCTCACAGAGTTACAACTTTCTCCTCAAGAAGCTTTTCGCTAAGACTGTTCTTGTGGAATTTGCAAAGTGATATTTAGAAGCCCATAGAGGGCTATGGTGAAAAAGTAAATATCTTCCATTAAAAACTGGAAAGAATCACTCTGAGAAACTGCTTTGTGTTCTGTTAATTCATGTCACAGAGCTACAGCATTCCCCTCAAGAAGTCTTTCGCTAAGACTGTTCTTGTGGAATTTGCAAAGTGATATTTGGAAGCCCACAGATGAATATGGTGAAAAATGAAATATCTTCCGTTAAAAACTAGAAAGAAGCTTTCTAAGAAACTGCTTTGTGTTCTGTTAATTCATCTCACAGAGTTACAACATTTCCCTCTGAAAGCCTTTCTCTAAGGTAGTTGTTGTCGAATTTGCAAAGTGATATTTGGAAGCCCATAGAGGGCTATGGTGAAAAAGGAAATATCTTCAGTTAAAAACTGGAAAGAAGCTTTCTGAGAAACTGCATTGTGTTCTGATAATAGTCCTCAACTAGTTCTTGTGGGATTTGCAAAGTGATATTTGGAAGCCCATAGAGCGCTATGGTGAAAAAGGAAATATCTTCAGTTAAAAAGCGGAAAGAAGCTTTCTGAGCAACTCCTTGTTGTTCTGTTAATTCACCTCACAGAGTTACAGCTTTCCCCTCAATAATTCTTTCGGTAAGACTGTTCTTGTGGAATTTGCAAAGTGAGATTTGGAAGCCCATAGAGGGCTATGGTGAAAAAGGAAATATCGTAAGATGAAAACTGAAAAGAAGCTTTCTGAGAAACTGCTTTGTGTTCTGTTAATTCATGTCACGTAGTTACAACATTTCCCTCTAAAAGCCTTTCGCTAAGACTGTTCTTGTGGAATTTGCAAAGTGATATTTGGAAGCCCATAGAGGGTTATGTTGAAAAAGGAAATATCTTCCGTTAAAAACTGAAAAGAAGCTTTTTGAAAAACTGCTTTGTGGTCTGTTATTTCATCTCACAGAGTTACAACTTTCCCCTCAGGAAGCCTTTCACTAAGACTGTTCTTGTGAAACTTGCAAAGTGATATTTGGAAGCCCGTAGAGGGCTATGGAATAAAAGGAAATATCCTCCGTTAAAAACTGGAAAGAAGCTTTCTGAGAAACTGCTTTGTGTTCTGTTCATTCATCTCACAGAGTTACAGCTTTCCCCTCAAGAAGCCGTTCATTAAGACTTTTCTTGTGGAATTTGCAAAGTGATATTTGCAGGCCCATAGAGGGTTATGGTGAAAAAGAAAACATCCAAAGATATAAACTGAAATGAAGCTTTCTGTGAAACTGCTTTGTGTTCTGTTAATTCATCTCTCAGAGCTACAGCTTTCCCTTAAAGAAGTCGTTCACAAAGACTGTTCTTGAGAAATTTGCATAATGATATTTGGAAGCCCATAGAGGGCTATGGTGATAATGGAAATATCCTAAGATAAAAACCGAAAAGAAGCTGTCTGAGAAACTGCTTTGTGTTGTGTTAGTTTATCTCACAGAGTTACAGCTTTCCCCTCAAGAAGTCGTTCACTAAGACGGTTCTTGTGGAATTTGCAAAGTGATATTTGGAAGCCCATAGAAGGCAATGGTGAAAATGAAAATATCTTCCGTTAAAAACTGGAAAGAAGCATTCTGAGAAACTGCGGTGTGTTCTGTTAGTAGATGTCACCGAGTTACAGCTTTCTTCTCAAGAAGCCTTTCGCTAAGACTATTATTGCTGGATTTGCAAAGTGATATTTGGAAGCCCGTAGAGGGCAACGGTGAAAAAGGAAATATGTTGCGTTAAATAGTGGAAAGAATGTTTCTGAGAAACTGCTTTGTGTTCTGTTAATTCATCTCACAGAGTTACAGCTTTCCCCTCAAGAAGACTTTCGCTAAGACTGTTCATGTGGAATTTGCAAAGGGATATTTGGAATCCCATAGAGGGCTATGGTGATAAAGGATATATCCTAAGGTAAAAACTGAAAAGTAGGTTTCTGAGAAAATGTTTTGTGTTCTGTTAATTCATCTTACAGAGTTACAGCTTTTCCCTCAAGAAGCCTTTACTAAGACTGTTTTTCTGGAATTTGCAAAGTGATATTTGCAACCTCTATAGCGCTATGGTTTAAATGGAAATATCGTAAGATTAAAAAACGAAAAGAAGGTTTCTGAGAAACTGCTTTGTATTCTGTTAATTCATCTCACAGATTTACAGCTTTCCCGTCCAGAATCCTTTCACTAAGACTGTTATTGTGGAATTTGCAAAATGTTTTTGGAAGCCCATAGAGGGCTATGCTGAAAAAGGAAATATCCTAAGATAAAAACTGAAAAGAAGCTTTCTGAGAAACTGCTTTGTGTTCTGTTAATTCATCTCAGAGAGTTACAGCTTTCCCTTCAAGAAGTCTTTCACAAAGACTGCTTTTGTGTAATTTGCAACGTGACATTTGGAAGACCAAAGAGGGCTATGTTGGAAAAGGAAATATAGTAAGATAAAATCCGAAAAGAAGCTTTCTGAGAAACTGCTTTGTGTTCTGTTAATTCATCTCAAAGAGTTACAGATTTCCCCTCATGAGGCCTTTCACTAAGACTGTTCTTCTGCAATTTGGAAAGTGATATTAGAAAACCCATAGAGGGCTATGGTGAAAAAGGATATATCTTCCGTTAAAAACTTGAAAGAAGCTTTTTGAGAAACTGCCGTGTGTTCTGTTAAAGCATCTCACAGAGTTACAGCTTTCCCCTCAAGAAGCCTTTCGCTAAGACTGTTCTTGTGGAATTTGCAAAGTGATATTTGGAAGTCCATAGAGGGCTATGGTGAAAAAGGAAATATCCTCCGTTAAAAACTGGAAAGAAGATTGCTGAGAAACAGCTTTGTGTTCTGTTAATTCATCTCACAGAGATACTGCTTTCCCCTCCAGAAGCCGTTCACTAAGACTGTTCTTGTGGAATTTGCAAAGTGATATTTGGAAGCCCATAGAGGGCAATGGTGAAAAAGGAAACATCGTAAGATAAAAACTGGAAAGAAGATTTCTGGGAAACTGCTTCATGTTCTGTTAATGCATCTCACAGAGTTACAGCTTTCCCCTTCAGATACCTTTCGCTAACACTGTTCTTGTGGAATTTGCAAAGTGATATCTGGAAGCCCAGAGAGAGCTATGGTGAAAAAGGAAATACCTTCAGTTAAAAAATGAAAAGAAGCTTTCCAAGAAACTGCTTTGTGTCCTGTTAATTCATCTCAAAGAGTTACAGCTTTCCCTTCAAGAAGCCTTCCACTAAGACTGTTTTTGAGTAATTTCCAAAGTGATATGTGGAAACCCATAGAGGACTATGGTGAAAATGGAAATATCCTAAGATACTAATCGAAAAGAAGCTGTCTGAAAAACTGCTTTGTGTTCTGTTAGTTAATCTCACAGATCTACAGCTTTCCCCTCAAGAAGCCGTTCACTAAGACTGTTTTGTGAAATTTGGAAAGTGATATTTGGAAACCCATAGAGGACTGTGGTGAAAAAGGAAATATCTTCCATTAAAAACTGGAAAGAAGCATTCTGAGAAAATGCCGTGTGTTCTGTTAATACGTCTCACTGAGTTACAGCTTTCCTCTCAAGAAGCCTTTCGCTAAGACTGTTCTTGTGGGATTTGCAAAGTGTTATTTGGAAGCCCATAGAGGACTGTGGTGAGAAAGGAAATATCTTCCGTTAAAAATTGGAAAGAAGATTTGTGAGAAAATGCTTTGTGTTCTCTTCATTCATCTCACAGAGTTAGAGCTTTCCCCTCAAGAAGCCTTTTGCTAGGACTGTTCTTGTGGAAATTGTAAAGTGATATTTGGAAGCCCAAGAGGGCTATGGTGAAAAAGGAAATATCCTCAGTTAAAAACTGGAAAGAAGCCTTCTGAGAAACTGCTTTGTGTTCAGTTAGTTCCTCTTACAGAGTTACAGCTTTCCCCTCAAGAAGCCGTTCACTAAGACTGTTCTTGTGGAATTGCAAAGTGATATTTGGAGGCACATAGAGGGCAATGGTGAAAAAGAAAACATCCTAAAATAAAAACTGAAAAGAAGCTTTCTGAGAAACTGCTTTGTGTTCTGTTAATTCAATTCACAGAGTTACTCTTTTACCTCAGGAAGCCTTTCGCTAAGGCTGTTGTTGTGGAATTTACAAAGTGATATTTTGAAGCCCATAGAGGGCTATGGTGAAAAAGGAAATACCTTCAGTTAAAAACTGAAAAGAAGCTTTCTGAGAAGCTGCTTTGTGTTCTGTTAATTCATCTCAAAGAGTTACAGCTTTTGCCTCAAGAAGCCTTCCGCTAAGACTGTTATTGTGGAATTTCCAAAGTGATATTTGGATGCCCATAGTAGGCAATGGTGAAAATGGAAATATCCTAAGATAAAAACCGAAAAGAAGCTGTATGACAAGCTGCTTTGTGTTTTGTTAGTTCACTCACAGAGTTACTGCTTTCACCTCAAAAATCCGTTCACTAAGACTGTTTTGTGAAATTTGCAAAGTGATATTTGGAAGCCCATAGAGGGCTAAGGTGGAAAAGGAAATATCTTCCGTTAAAAACTGGAAAGAACCATTCTGAGAAAATGCGGTGTGTTCTGTTAATACATATCACCGTGTTACAGCTTTCCGCTCAAGAAGCCTTTCGCTAAGACTGTTCTTGTGGGATTTCCAAAGTGATATTTGGAAGCCCTTAGACGGCTATAGTGAAAAAGGAAATATCTTCAGTTAAATACTGGAAAGAAGCTTTCTGAGAAACTGCTTTGTGTTCTGTTAATTCATCTCAGAGAGTTACAGTTTCCCCCTCAAGAAGCCTTTCGCTAAGACTGTTTTTGTGCAATTTGCAAAGTGATATTTGGAAGCCCATAGAGGACTATGGTGAAAAAGGAAACATTTTCCGTTAAAAACTGGAAAGAAGATTTGTGAGAAACAGCTTTTTGTTCTGTTATTTCATCTCACAGAGTTACAGATTTCCCCTCCAGAAGCCTTTCGCTAAGACTGTTCTTGTGGAATTTGCAAAGTGATATTTGGAAGCCCATGGAGGGCTATGGTGAAAAGGGAAATAACTTCCGTTAAAAACTGGAAAGAAGCTTTCTGAGAAACTGCCCTGTGTTCTGTTAATATATCTCACCGAGTTACAGCTTTCCCCTCAAGAAGCCTTTCTATGAAACTGTTCTTGTGGAATTTTCAAAGTGATACTTGGAAGCCCATAGAGGGCTATTTTGAAAATGGAAATATCCTAAGATAAAAACCGAAAAGAAGCTGTCTGAGAAACTGCTTTATGTTGTGTTAGTTCATCTCACAGTGTTACAGCTTTCCCCTCAAGAAGCCCTTCACTAAGACTGTTGTTGTGAAATTTGCACACTGATATTTGTAATCCCATAGAGGGCTATGGTGAAAAAGGAAATATCTTTCGTTAAAAATTGGAAAGAAGATTTCTGAGAAACTGCTTTGTGTTCTGTTAATTCATCTCACAGAGTTACAGTTCTCCCCTCCCGAAGTTTTTCGCTAACACTGTTCTTGTGGAATTTGCAAAGTGATATTTTGAAGCCCATAGTGGGCTAAGGTGAAAAAGAAAGTATCTTCCATTAAAAACTGGAAAGAACCTTTCTGAGAAACTGCTTTGTGTTCCGTTAATTAATCTCACAATGTTACAGCTTTCCTATCATGAAGCCAATCACTAAGACTGTTCTTGTGGAATTTGGAAAGTGAAATTTGGAAGCCCATTGAGGGCTTTGAGGAAAAAGGAAATTTCTTCCGTTAAAAACCTATAAAAAAGTTTTCTGAGAAACTGCTTTATGCTTTGTTAGTTCATCTCACAGAATTACAGCTTTTCTCTCGAGAAGCCTTTCGCTAAGACTGTTCTTGTGGAATTTGCAAAGTGATCCTAGAAGCCCGTAGAGGGCTATGGTGAAAAAGGAAATATCTTCCTTTAAAAACTGGAAAGAAGCTTTCTGAGAGACTGCTTTGTGTTCTATTAATTCCTCTCACAGACTACAGCTTTCACCTCAAAAAGCGTTTCATTAAGACAGTTCTTGTGGAATTTGCAAAGTAATATTTGTAAGCTCCTAGAGGGCTATGGTGAAAAAGGAAGTATCCTAAGATAAAAACTGAAAAGAAGCTTTCTGAGAAACTGCATTGTGTTTTCTTAAATGATTTCACGGATTTATAGATTTCCCCTCCAGAAGCCTTTCGCTAATACTGTTCTTTGGGAATTTGCAACGTGATATTTCGAAGCCCACAGAGGGCTATGGTGAAAAAGGAAATATCTTCCGTTAAAAACTGGAAAGAAGATTTCTGAGAAAATCCTTTGTGTTCTGCTAATACGTCTCACAGAGTTTCAGCTTTCCCCTCAAGAAGCCGATCACTAAGACTGTTTTTGTGGAATTGGCCAAGTGATATTTGGAAGCCCATAGAGGGCTATGGTGAAAAAGGAAATATCTTACCTTAAAAACTGAAAATAAGCTTTCTGAGAAACCGCCAAGTGTTCTCTTAGTGCACCTCACCGAGTTACAGCTTTCCCCTCAAGAAGACATTCGCTAGGACTGTTCTTGTGGGATATTCAAAGTGATATTTGGAAGTCCATAGAGGGCTATGGTGAAAAAGGAAATTTCTTCCGTTAAAAACTGGAAAGAAGATTTCTGAGAAATTGCTATTTGTTCTGTTAATTCATCTCACAGAGTTACAGCTTCACCTCCAGAAGACTTTCGCTAAGACTGTTCTTGTGGAATTTGCAAAGTGATATTTTTAAGCGCATAGAAGGCTATTTTGAAAAAGGAATTATCCTAAGGTAGAAACTGAAGATATGCTTTCTGAGAAACTGCTTTGTGTTCTGTCAATTCAACTCACAGAGTTACAGCTTTCCCCTCAAGAATCCTTTTGCTAAGGCTGTTGATGTGAAATTTTCAAAGTGATATTTCGAAGCCCGTAGAGGGTGATGGTGAAAATGAAAATATCCTAAGATAAAAATTGAAAAGAAGCTTTCTGAGAAACTGCTTTATGTTTTGTTAGTTCATCTCACAGAATTACAGCTTTTCTCTCCAGAAGCCTTTCGCTAAGACTGTTCTTGTGGAATTTGCAAAGTGATATTTGGAAGTCCCTAGAGAGCTATGGTGAAAAAGGAAATATCTTCCGTTAAAAACTGGAAAGAAGCTTTCTGAGAAACTGCTTTGTGTTCTTTGAATTCTTCTTACAGAGTTACAGCTTTCCCCTGAAGAAGCCTTTTGCTAAGATTGTTCTTGGGGAGTTTTCAAAGTGATATTTGGAAACCCTTAGAGGGCTATGGTGAAAAAGGAAATATGTTCCATTAAAAACTGGAAAGAAGCTTTCTGAGAAACTGCTCTGTGTTCTGTTAATTCATCTCACAGAGTTACTGTGTTCCTCTCAAGGAGCCTTTCTCTAAGACTGTTCTTGTGGAATTTGCAAAGTTTTATGTGGAAGCCAATAGAGGTTTATGGTAAAAAAGGATATATCTTCCGGTAAAAACTGGAAAGAAGCTTTCTGAGAAACTGTTTTGTGTTCTGTTAACTCATCTAACAGAGTTACAGCATTCCCTTCAAGAAGCCTTTCAGTATGTCTGTTCTTGTGGAATTTGCAAAGTGATTTTTGGAAGCCCATAGAGGGCTACGGTGAAAAAGGAAATATCTTCCATTAAAAACTGGAAAGAAGCTTTCTGAGAAACTGCTCTGTGTTCTGTTAATTCATCTCACAGAGTTACATCTTTCCCTTCAAGAAGCCTTTCGCTAAGGCTGTTCTTGTGGAATTGGCAAAGGGATATTTGGAAGCCCATAGAGGGCTATGGAGAAAAAGGAAATATCTTCCCTTAAAAACTGAAAATAAGCTTTCTGAGAAACCGCCATGTGTTCTCTTAGTGCACCTCACCGAGTTACAGCTTTCCCCTCAAGAAGACATTCGCTAGGACTGTTCTTGTGGGATTTGCAAAGTTATATTTGGAAGTCCATAGAGGGCTATGGTGAAAAAGGAAATTTCTTCCGTTAAAAACTGGAAAGAAGATTTCTGAGAAATTGCTATTTGTTCTGTTAATTCATCTCACAGAGTTACAGCTTCACCTCCAGAAGACTTTCGCTAAGACTGTTCTTGTGGAATTTGCAAGGTGATATTTTTAAGCGCATAGAAGGCTATTTTGAAAAAGGAATTTTCCTAAGGTAGAAACTGAAAATATGCTTTCTGAGAAACTGCTTTGTGTTCTGTCAATTCAACTCACAGAGTTACAGCTTTCCCCTCAAGAATGCTTTTGCTAAGGCTGTTGTTGTGAAATTTTCAAAGTGATATTTGGAAGCCCAAAGAGGGCTATGGTGAAAAAGGAAATATCTTCCGTTAAAAACTGGAAAGAAGCTTTCTGAGAATCTGCTGTGTGTTATGTTAATACATCTCACCGAGTTACAGCTTTTCCCTCAAGAAGCCTTTCGCTAAGACTGTTCCTGTGGGATTTGCAAAGTGATATTTGGATGCCCATAGAGGGCTATGGTGAAAATGGAAATATCTTCAGTTAAAAACTGGAAAGAAGCTTCTGAGAAACTGCGCTGTGTTCTGTTAATTAATTTCACAGAGTTACACCTTTCCCCTGAAGAAGCCTTTCACTAAGACTGTTCTTGTGGAATTTGCAAAGTGATCTTTGGAAGCCCATAGAGGGCTATGGTGAAAAAGGAAATATTCTAAGATAAAAACTGAAAAGAACCTATCTCAGAAACTGCTTTCTGTTCTGTTAATTCATCTCACAGAGTTACAGCTTATCCCTACAGAAGCCTTTCGCTAAGATTGTTCTTGTGGAATTCGCAAAGTGTAATTTGGAAGCCCATGGAGGGTTATGGTGAAATAGGAAATATTTTCCGTTAAAATTTGGAAAGAAACTTTCTGAGAAACTGTTTTGTGTTCTGTTAATTCATCTCACAACGTTACAGCTTTCCCCTCAAGAAGTCGTTAACTAAGATAGTTCTTGTGGAATTTGCAAAGTGATATTTGGAAGTCCCTAGAGGACTAAGGTGAAAAAGGAAATACCCTAAGATAAAAACTGATAAGAAGCTTTCTGAAAAACTGCGTTGTGTTCTGTCAATTCAACTCACAGAGTTACAGCTTTCCCCTCAAGAAGACTTTCGCTAAGACTATTGTTGTGGAATTTGCAAAGTGATATTTGGAAGCCCATACAGGGCTATGGTTAAAAAGGAAATATCTTAAAATAAAAACTGGAAAGAAGCTTTCTGAGAAGCTGCTTTGTGTTCTGTTAATTCATCTCACAGAGTTGCAGCTTTCCCCTCTAGAAGCCTTTTGCTAAGACAGTTCTTGTGGGATGTGCATAGTGATATTTGGAAGCCCATGGAGGCCTATGGTGAAAATGGAAATATCCTAAGATAAAAACCGAAAAGAAGCTTTCTGAGAAACTGCTTTGTGTTCTGTTAATTCATCTCACAGAGTTACAGCTTTCCCTTCCATAAGCCTTTCGCTAAGACTGTTCCTGTGGAATTTGCAAAGTGATATTTGGAAGCCCATAGAGGTCTATGGTGAAAAAGAAAATATCTTCCATTAAAAATTGGAAAGAAGATTTCTGAGAGACTGATTTTTGTTCTGTTAATTCATCTCACAGAGTTACAGCTTTCGCCTCCAGAAGCCTTTCGCTAAGACTGTTCTTGTGGAATTTTCAAAGTGATATTTGGAAGCCCATAGAATGCTATGTTGAAAAAGGAAATATCTTCCGTTAAAAACTTGATAGAAAATTTCTGAAAAACTGCATTGTATTCTGTTAATTCATCTCAGAGAGATACAGATTTCCCTAAAGAAGCCTTTCGCTAAGTCTGTTCTTGTGGAATTTGCAAATTGATATTTGGAAGACCCTAGAGGACTATGGTGAAAAAGGAAATATCTTCCGTTAAAAACCGAAAAGAAGATTTCTGAGAAACTGCATTGTGTTCTGTTGGTTCATCTCACAGAGTTTCAGCTTTCCGCTCAAGAGGCCGTACACTAAGACTGTTCTTGAGAAATTTGCATATTGATATTTAGAAACCCATAGAGGATTGTGGCGAAAAAGGAAATATCTTCCGTAAAAAACTGGAAAGAAGCTTTCGGAGAAACTGAAGTGTGTTCTGTTAATACATCTCACCGAGTTATAGCTTTCCCCTCCAGAAGCCTTTCGCTAAGACTGTTCTTCTGGAATTTGCAAAGTGATATTTGGAAGCCCATAGAGGGCAATGGTGAAAAAGGAAATATCCTAAGATAAAAACTGAAAAAGAAGCTTTCTGAGAAACTGCTTTGTGTTCTGTTAGTTCATTTCACAGGGTTACAGCTTTTCCCTCAAGAAGTCGTGCACTAAGACTGTTCTTGTGAAATTTCAAAAGTGATATTTGGAAGCCCATAGAGGGCTACGGTGAGAAAGGAAATATCCTAAGCTAAAAACTGGAAAGAAGTTTTCTGAGATACTGCCGTGTGATCTCTTAATACATCTCACCGAGTTACAGCTTTTCCCACAAGAAGACTTCCGCTAAGTCTGTTCTTGTGGGATTTGCAAAGTGATATTTGGAAGCCCATATAGGGCTATGGTGAAAAAGCAAATATCTTCAGGTAAAAACTGGAAAGAAGCTTTCTGAGAAACTGCTTTGTGTTCTGTAATTCATCTCACAGAGTTACAGCTTTCCTTCAAGGAGCCTTTCGCTAAGACTCTTCTTGTGGAATTTGCAAAGTGATATTTGGAAGCCCATAGAAGGCTACGGTGAAAAAAGAAATATCTTCCGTTAAATACTGGAAAGAAGCTTTCTGAGAAACTGCTTTGTGTTCTGTTAATTCATCTCACAGAGTTACAGATTTCCCCTCAAAAAGCCTCTCCCTAAGACTGTTCTTGTGGAATTTTCAAACTGATATTTGAAAGCCCTAAGAGGGCTATGGTGAAAAAGGAAATATCCTATATAAAACCTGAAAAGAAGCTTTCTGAGAAACTGCTCTGTGTTCTGTTAATTCATCTCACAGAGTTACAGCTTTCACCTAAAGAAGCCATTCATTAAGACTGTTCTTGTGGAATTTGCATAGTGATATTCGGAAGCCCATAGAGGGCTATGGTGAAAAAGGAAATATCCTACAATTAAAACCGAAAAGAAGCTTTCTGAGAAACTGCATTGTGTACTATTAATTCATCGCACGGAGTTGTTGCTTTCCCCTCTAGTAGCCGATCACTAAGACTGTTCTTGTGGAATTTGCAAGGTGATATCTGGAAGCCCATAGAGGGCTTTTGTGAGAAAGGAAATATCTTCCGTTAAAAACTGGAAAGAGACTTTCTGAGAAACTGTTTTGTATTCTGTTAATTCATCTCACAGAGTTACAGCTTTCGCCTCAAGAAGTCTTTCGATAAGGCTGTTTTGTGGAATTTGCAAAGGGATATTTGGAAGCCCATAGAGGTCAGTGGTGCAAAAGCAAATATCCTAAGATAAAAACTGAAAAGAAGCTTTCTGAGAAACTGCTTTGTCTTCTGTTAACTTATTTCACAGAGTTACAGCTTTCCCCTCAAGATGCCTTTTTTAAGCCTGTTCTTGTGGAATTTGCAAAATGATATTTTGAAGCATATAGAGGGCTACGGTGAAAAAGGAAATATCTTCCGTTAAAAACTGGAAGGAAGCTTTCTGAGATACCGCTTTGTGTTCTGTTAATTCACCTCACAGTGTTACAGCTTTCCCCTCAAGAAGCTTTTTGTTACGTCTGCTCTTGTGGAATTTGTAAAGTGATATTTGGAAGCCCAAAGAGGGCTATGGTGAAAAAGGAAACATCTTCCGTTAAAAACTGGAAAGAAGCTTTCTGAGAAACTGCTTTGGGTCCGGTTAATTCATTTCACAGAGTTACAGCTTTCCCCTCAAGAAGCCTTTCGGTAAGAATGTTTTGTGGAATTTGTAAGGTGATATTTGGAAGCCCATAAAGGGCTATGGTGAAAAAGGAAATATCTTCACTTAAAAACTGGAAAGAAGCTTTCTGAGAAACTGCTTTGTGTTCTGTTAATTCATCTCACAGAGTTACAGCTTTCCACTCAAGAAGCCTTTCGCTAAGACTGTTCTTCTGGAATTTGGAAAGTGATATGCAGAAGCCCATAGAGGGCTAGGGTGAAAAAGGAAATATCCTGAGATAAAAACTGAAAAGAAGCTTTCTGTGAAACTGCTTTGTGTTCTGTTAATTCATCTCGCAGACTTACAGCTTTCCCCTCAAGAAGTCTTTCGCTAAGACTGTTCTTGTGGAATTTGCAATGTGATATTTGGAAGCCCATGGAGGGCTATGGTGAAAAAGGAAATATCTTCTGTTAAAAACTCGGAAAAAGCTTTCTGATTACAGCTTTCCCCTCAAGAAGCCTTTCTCTAATACTGTTCTTGTGGAAATTGCAAAGTGATATCTGAAAGCTCATAGACGTCTATGGTGAAAAATGAAACATCTTCAGTAAAAACTGGCAAGAAGCTTCCTGAGAAACTGCTTTGTGTTCTGTTAATTCATCTCACAGAGTTACAGCTTTCCCCTCAAGAAGCCTTTCGCTAAGACTGTTCTTGTGGAATTTGCAAAGTGATATTTGGAAGCCCGTAGAGTGCTATGATAAAAAGGAAATATCTTCCGTTAAAAACTGGAAATAAGCTTTCTGAGAAACTGCTTTGTGTTCTGTTAATTCATCTCACAGAGTTACAGCTTTCCCATCAAGAAGCCTTTCGCTAATTCTCTTCTTTTGCAATTTGCAAAGTCATATTTGGACGGTCCTTAGAGCGCTGTGGTGAAAAAGGAAATATCTTCAGTTAAAAACTGGAAAGAAGATTTCTGAGAAACTGCTTTGTGTCCTGTTAATTCATCTCACAGAGTTACAGCTTTCCCCTCAAGAAGCCTTTCGCTGAGACTGTTCTTGTGGAATTTGCAAAGTAATATTTATAAGCCCATAGAGGTCTATGGTGAAAAAGGAAATATCTACCGTTAAAAACTGGAAAGAAGCTTTCTGAGAAACTGCTTTCTGTTGTGTTAGTTCATCTCACAGAGTTACAGCTTTCCCCTGAAGAAGCCGTTTAGTAAGACTGTTCTTGTGAGATTTGCAAATGATATTTGGAAGCCCGAGGAGGGCAATGGTGAAAATGAAGTATCTTCCGTTAAAAACTGGAAAGAAGCTTTCTGAGAAACTGCTTTGTGTTCTGTTAATTCATCTTACAGAGTTACAGCTTTTCCCTCAGGAAACCGTTTACTAAGACTGTTCTTGTGAAATTTTCAAAGTAATATTTGGAATTCCTTAGAGGGCTATGGTGAAAAAGGAAATGTCTTAAGCTAAAAACTGCCAAGAATCTTTCTGAGAAACTGCTTTGTGTTCGGTTAATTCATCTCACAGAGTTACAGGTTTCCCCTCAAGAAGCCTTTCGCTAAGACTGTTCTTGTGCAATTTGCAAAGGGGTATTTGGAAGCCCATAGAGGGCTATGGTGAAAAAGGAAATATCCTAAGATAAAAACTGCAAAGAAGCTTTCTGAGAAACTGCTTGGTGTTCTGTTAATTCATCTCACAGAGTTACAGCTTTCCCCTCAAGAAGTCTTTCACGAAGACTGTTCTTGTCGAATTTTCAATGTGGTATTTGAAACCCTTAGAGGGCTATTGTGAAAAAGGAAATATCCTCCGTTAAAAACAGGAAAAAAGATTTCTGAGAAACTTCTTCGTGTTCTGTTAATTCATCTCACAGAGTTACAGCTTTCCCCTGTAGAAGCCATTCACTAAGAGACTTCTTGTGAAATTTGCAAAGTGAAATTTGAAGCCCAATGCGGGCAATGGTGAAAAAGGAAATACCTTCAGTTAAAAACTGCAAAGAAGCTTTTTGAGAAACTGCTTTGTGTTCTGTTAATTCATCTCACAGAGTTACAGCTTTCCCCTCAAGAAGGCTTTCGCTAAGACTGTTTTTGTGGAATTTGCAAAGTGATATTTAGAAGCCCATAGAGGGCTATGGTGAAAAAGGAAATATCTTCAGTTTCAAACTGGAAAGAAGCTTTCTGAGAAACTGCTTTTTGTTCTCTTAATTCATCTCACAGAGTTACATCTTTCCCCTCAAGAATCCTTTCGCTAAGTCTGTTATTGTGGAACTTGCAAAGTGATATTTGGAAGCCCGTAGTGGGTTATGGTGAATAAGGAAATATCTTCCATTAAAAATTGGAAAGAAGCCTTATGAGAAACTGTTTTGTGTTCTGTTAATTCATCACACAGTGTTACAGCTTTCCCCTCAAGAAGCCTTTCACTAATCCTGTTCTTGTGGAATTTGCAAAGTGATATTTTGAAGCCCATAGAGGTCTAGGGTGAAAAACGAAATATCCTAAGATAAAGACTGAAAAGAAGCTTTGAGAAACTGCTTTGTGTTCTGTTAATTCATCTCAGAGAGTTACCGCTTTCCCCTCAAGAAGCCATTCGCTAAGACTGTTCTTGTGGAATTTGCAAAGTGATATTTGGAAGTTCATAGAAGTCTATGGTGAAAAAGGGAATATCTTCCGTTAAAAACTGGAAAGAATCTTTCTGAGAAACTACTTTGTGTTCTGTTAATTCATCTGACAGTGTTACAACTTTCCCCTCAAGAAGCCTTTTGCTAAGACTGTTCTTGTGGAATTTGCAAAGTGATATTTGGAAGCCCAAAGAGGGCTATGTTGAAAAAGGAAATATCTTCATTTAAAAACTGAATAAAAGCTTCCTGGTAAACTGGTTTGTTTTCTGTTAATTCATCTCACAGAGGTACAGCTTTCCCCTCAAGAAGCCTGTCGCAGAGGTTATTCTTGTGGAATGTGCAAAGTGTTATTTGGAAGCCCATCGAGGGCTAGGATGAAAAAGAAAATATACTAAGATAAAAACTGAAAAGAAGCTTTGGAAAACTGCGTTGTGTTCTATTAATTCATCCAACAAAGTTACAGCTTTACCCTCAAGAAGCCGTTCACTAAGAGGGTTCTTGTGAAATTTTAAAGTGATATTTCAAAGCCCATAGCTCGCTATGGTGAAAAAGGAAATATCCTAAGAAAAAACTGCAAAGAAGCATTCTGAGAAACTGCTTTGTGTTCTGGTAATTCATCTACAGAATTACAGCTTTCCCTTCAAGAAGTCTTTCGCTAAGACTGTTCCTGTGGAATTTCAAAAGTGATATTTGGAAGCCCATGGAGGGCTATATTGAAAATGAAATATCTTCTGTTAAAAACTGCACAGAAGCTTTCTGAGAAACTGCTTTGTGTTCTGCTAATTCACCTCACAGAGTTACAGCTTTTCCCTCAAGAAGCCTTTTGCCAAGGCTGTTCTTGTGAAATTTGCAAAGTGATATTTGGAAACCCATAGAGGGCTACGGTTAAAAAGGAATCATGTTCCGTTAAAAACTGGAAAGAAGCTTTCTGAGAAACTCCTTTCGTTCTGTTAATTCATCTCACAGAGTTAGAGCTTTCCCCTCCAGACGCCTTTCACTAAGACTATTCTTGTGGAATTTGCAAAGTGATATTTCAAAGCCCATAGAGGGCTATGATGAAAAAGGAAATATCTTCCGTTGAAAACTGGAAAGAAGCTTTCTGAGAAACTGCTTTGTCTTCTGTTAATTCATCTCACAGAGTTACAGGTTTCCCATCAGGTAGCCTTTCGCTAAGACTGTTCATGTGGAATTTGGAAAGTGATATTTATAAGCCCAAAGAGGGCTATGGTGAAAAAGGAAATATCTTCCGTTAAAAACTGGAAAGAAGCTTTCTGAGAAACTGCTTTGTGTTCTGTTAATTCATCTCACAGAGTTACAGCTTTCCACTCAAGAAGCCTTTCGCTAAGACTGTTCTTCTGGAATTTGGAAAGTGATATGCAGAAGCCCATAGAGGGCTAGGGTGAAAAAGGAAATATCCTGAGATAAAAACTGAAAAGAAGCTTTCTGTGAAACTGCTTTGTGTTCTGTTAATTCATGTCGCAGACTTACAGCTTTTTCCTCAAGAAGTCTTTCGCTAAGACTGGTCTTGTGGAATTTGCAATGTGATATTTGGAAGCCCATGGAGGGCTATGGTGAAAAAGGAAATATCTTCCGTTAAAAACTCGGAAAAAGCTTTCTGATTACAGCTTTCCCCTCAAGAAGCCTTTCTCTAATACTGTTCTTGTGGAAACTGCAAAGGGATATTTGAAAGCTCATAGACGTCTATGGTGAAAAATGAAACATCTTCTGTAAAAACTGGAAAGAAGCTTCCTGAGACACTGCTTTGTGTTCTGTTAATTCATCTCTCACAGTTACGGCTTTCCCCTCAAGAAGCCTTTCGCTAAGACTGTTCTTGTGGAATTTGCAAGGTGATATTTGGAAGCCCGTAGAGTGCTATGGTGAAAAAGTAAATATCTTCCGTTAAAAACTTGAAAGAAGCTTTCTGAGAAACTGCTTTGTGTTCTGTTAATTCATCTCACAGAGTTACAGCTTTCACCTCAAGAAGCCTTTCGCTAAGACTGTTCTTGTGAAATTTGCAAAGGGATATTTGGAAACCCCTGGAAGGTTATGATGAAAATGTAATATCTTCCTTTAAAAACTGAAAAGAAGCTTTCTGAGAAACTGCTTTGTGTTCTGTTAGTTCATCTCACAGAGTTACAGCTTTCCCCTTAAGAAGCCTTTCGATAAGACTGGTCTTTTCGTATTTGCAAAGCAACATTTACAAGCCCTTAGAGGGCTGTGGTGAAAAAGGAATTATCCTAAGATAAAAACGGGAAAGAAGGTTTCTGAGAAACTGCTTTGTGTTCTGTTAATTCACTTCACAGAGTTACAGCTTTCCCCTCGAGAAGCCTTTCGCTGAGACAGTTCCTGTGGAATTTGGAAAGTGATATTTGGAAGCCCCTTGAGGGCTATCGTGAAAATGAGATATCTTCCGTTAAAAACTGAAAAGAAGCTTTCTCAGAAACTGCTTTGTGTTCTGTTAAATCATCTCACAGAGTTACAGCTTTCCCCTCAAGAAGCCGTTCACTAGTACTGTTCTTGTGAAATTTGCAAAGTGATATTTGGAAGCCCAAAGAGGGCTACGGTGAAAAAGGAAATATCTTTCGTTAAAAACTGCAAAGAAGCTTTCTGAGAAACTGGTTTGTTTTCTGTTAATTCATCTCACAGAGTTACAGCTTTCCCCTCCAGAAGACTTTCGCGAAGACTGTTTTGTTTTTTTTTTTTTTTTTTTTTTTTTTTTTTGTCAGCGCTCAAAATCTTTTTAATAAGAGGGTAGGATCCAAGGTTAGTTTTTGTAGCCTCGGCTGGCCCGTCGGCCTCTGGCACGCTCGAACTTCCGGCCCTTGGAGCGGACGTAGGGTTTGGTGTGGCTGTGCGGGGTTCCTGGGGCCTTGCCGAAATGCCGGTACACCTCTCGGCCCTTGCGAGGACCGGAGAGCAGGACAGTGCCGCAGCCCTTGGGGGAGTCGAAGGTCAGCTGGTCGAAAGTGAGGATCTTGCCCCCGGCCCTGAGGATGCGGCTGCGGGCCCGGCTGGTTACGCGCAGTGCACATACCTTCAGTTTGGGCACCTCCTGAACCCGCACGTCGTCCGTTATGGTCCCCACAACCACAGCCGTTTTGTTTTCCCGGCCAGGAAGCTTCATCTTCCGGGTCATCCGGGAAAGGGACAGAGGCGGCCGGTTGGAGCGACTCATAAACAACCTCTTCAGCACAACCTGGTTGAATGTGGAATTGGTTCTTCTGGCCAGAAACCTATACAACTTGACCAACAGCCTCAGGTAGATATCCTGGCTCTTGGGCTCCTTTGCCGAACCTTTTGGGCCTTGTTGTGGCGGATGTCAACTCCCATGATGGCGCCTCCTGCCCGGCCAGGTCTGGAAAATCGCTAAGACTGTTTTTGTGGAATTTGCAAAGTGGTATTTGGAAGCCCATAGAGGGTTATGGTGAAAACGGAAAAACGTTCCGTTTAAAACTGTAAAGAAGCTTTCTGAGAAACTGCTTTGTGTTCTGTCAATTCATCCACAGAGTTACAGCATTCCCCTCAAGAAGCCTTTCGCTAAGACTTTTCTTGTGCAATTTGCAAAGAGATATTTGGAAGCCCCTAGAGGGCTATGGTGAAAAAGGAAATATCTTCAGTTAAAAAATGGAAAGAAGCTTCCTGAAAAACTGCTTTCTGTTTTGTTAATTCATCTCAGAGAGTTACAGTTTTCCCTTCAAGAACTTTTTCGCTAAGACTGTTCTTGTGGAATTTGCAAAGTGATATTTGGAAGCCCATAGAGGGCTATGGTGAAAAAGAAAATATCTTCCGTTAAAAACTGGAAAGAAGCTTTCTGAGAAAATGCATTGTGTTCTGTTAATTCATCTCACAGAGTTACAGCTTTCCTCTCAAGAAACCTTCCTCTAAGACTGTTCTCTCGGAATTTGCAAGGTGTTATTTGAAAGCACATAGAGGGCCATGTTGAAAAAGGAAATATCCCAAGATAAAAACTGAAAAGAAACTTTCTGAGAAACTGCTTTGTCTTCTGTTAATTCACCTCACAGAGTTACAGCTTTCCCCACAAGAAGCGTTTCGCTAAGACTGTTCTTGTGGAATTTGCAAAGTGATATATGGAAGCCTATAGAGGGCTATGGAGGAAAAGAAAATATCCTAAGTTAAAAACTGAAAAGAAGCTTTCTGATAAACTGCTTTTTATCCTGTTAATTCATCTCACAGAGTTACAGCTTTCCCCTCAAGAAGCCTTTCGCTAAGACTGCTCTTGTGGAATTTGCAAAGTGTAATTTGGAAGCCCCTCGAGGGCTATGGTGAAAAATGAAATATCTTCAGTTAAAAACTGGAAAGAAGCTTTCTGAGAAACCGCTTTGTGTTGTGTTAATTCATCTCACAGACTTACATCCTCCCCTGAGGAAGCCTTTCGCGAAGATTGTTCTTGTGGAATTTGGAAAGTGATATTTGGAAGCCCTTAGAGGTCTATTGTGAAAAAGGAAATATCTTTAGTTAAAAACTGCAAAGTAGATTTCTGAGAAACTGCTTTGTGTTCAGTTAATTCATCTCACAGAGTTACAGATTTTCCTTCAAGAAGCCTTTCGCTAAGACTGTTCTTGTGGAATTTGCAAAGTGATATTTGGAAGCCCATAGAGGTCTATGGTGAAAAAGGAAATATTTTCTGTTAAAAACTGGAAAGAAGCTTTCTGAGAAACTGCTTTGTGTTCTGTTAATTCATCTCACAGAGTTACAGATTTCTCCCCAAGAAGCCTTTCGGTAAGACTGTTTTGTGGAATTTGCAAAGTGATATTTGGAAGACCATAGAGGGTTACGGGGAAAAAGGAAATATCTTCCGTTAAAAACTCGGAAAAAGCTTTCTGATTACAGCTTTCCCCTCAAGAAGCCTTTCTCTAATACTGTTCTTGTGGAAACTGCAAAGGGATATTTGAAAGCTCATAGACGTCTATGGTGAAAAATGAAACATCTTCTGTAAAAACTGGAAAGAAGCTTCCTGAGACACTGCTTTGTGTTCTGTTAATTCATCTCTCACAGTTACGGCTTTCCCCTCAAGAAGCCTTTCGCTAAGACTGTTCTTGTGGAATTTGCAAGGTGATATTTGGAAGCCCGTAGAGTGCTATGGTGAAAAAGTAAATATCTTCCGTTAAAAACTGGAAAGAAGCTTTCTGAGAAACTGCTTTGTGTTCTGTTAATTCATTTCACAGACTTACAGCTTCAAGCTCAAGAAGCCTTTCGCTAACACTGTTCTTGTGGAATTTGCAAAGTAATATTTGGAAGTCCACAGAGGGCTTTGGTAAAAAAGGAAATATCTTCCGTTTAAAACTGGAAAGAAGCTTTCTGAGAAACTGCTTTGTTTTCTGTTAGTTCATCTCACAGAATTACAGGTTTACCCTCAATAAGACTTTCGCTAAGACAGTTCTTGTGGAATTTGAAAAGTGATACATGGAAGCCCATAGAGGTCTATGGTGAAAAAGGAAATATCTTCCCTTAAAAACTGGAAAGAAGCTTTCCGATTACAGCTTTCCCCTCAAGAAGCCTTTCGCTAAGACTCTTCTTTGGAGTTTGCAAAGTGATATTTGGAAGCCCATAGAGGATTCTGGTGAAAAAGGAAATATCCTAAGATAAAAACTGAAAAGAAGCTTTCTGAGAAACTACTTTGTGTTCTGTTAATTCATCTCACAGACTTACAGCTTTCCCCACAGGAAGTCTTTCGCTAAGCTTGTTCTTGTGGAATTTGCAAAGTGATACTTAGAAGCCCTTAGAGGGCTATGGTGAAAAACGAAATATCTTCAGTTAAAAACTTGAAAGAAGCTTTGTGAGAAACTGCTTTGTGTTCTGTTAATTCATCTCACAGAGTTACAGCTTTCCCCTCAAGAAGCCTTTGGCCAGGAGTGTTCTTGTGGAATTTGCAAGGTGATATTTGGTAGCCCAAAGAGAGCTTCGATGAAAAAGGAAATATCTTCCGTTAAAAACTGGAAAGCAGCTTTTTGAGAAACTGCTTTGTGTTCTGTTAATTCATCTCACAGAATTACAGCTTTCCCCTCAGGAAGCCTTTCGCTAAGACTGTTCTTGTGGAATTTGCAAAGTGATATTTGGACGACCAAAGAGGGCTATAGTGAAAAAGGAAATATCTTCAGTTAAAAACTGGAAAGAAGCTTTCTGAGAAACTGCTTTGTGTTCTCTTAATTCATCTCACAGAGTTACAGCTTTCCCCCCAAAAAGCCTTTCTCTAAGACTGTTCTTGTCCAATTTGTAAAGTGATATTTAGAAGCCCATAGTGGGCTGCGGTGAAAAAGGAAATATCTTCCATTAAAAACTGGAAAAAAGCTTTCTGAGAAACGGCTTTGTGTTCTGTTATTTAATCTCAGAGAGTTACATCTTTCCCCTCAAGAATCCTTTCGCTAAGACTGTTCTTGTGGAATTTAGAACGTGATATTTAGAAGCCCATAGTGGGCTATGGTGAAAAAGGAAATAATTTACGTTAAAAACTGGAAAGAAACGTTCTGAGAAAATACTTTGTGTTCTGTTAATTCATCGCACAGAGTTACAGCTTTCCCCTCAAGAAGCCTTTCGCTAAGACTGTTCTTGTGGTATTTAGAACGTGATATTAGAATCCCATAGAGTGCTATGTTGAATAAGGAAATATTCTCCGTTAAAAACTGGAAAGAAGCATTCTGAGAAACTCCTTTGTGTTCTGTTTATTCATCTCACAGAGTTACAGCTTTTACCTCAATAAGCGTTTCGCTAAGACTGTTCTTGTGGAATTTGCAAAGTGATATTTAGAAGCCCATAGAGGGCTATGGTGAAATGGGAAGTATCCTAAGATAAAAACTGAAAAGAAGCTTTCTGACATACTGCTTTGTGTTCTAATAATTCATGTCACAGAGTTACAGCTTTCCCCAGAAGATGCCTTTCGCTAAGACTGTTCTTGTGGAATTTGCAAAGTCATATTTGGAAACCCATAGAGTTCTATCATGGAAAAAGAAATATCCTCCGTTAAAAGTGAAAAGAGGCATACTGAGAAACTGCGTTGTGTTCGGATAATTCATTTCACAGAGTTACAGCTTTCCCCTCAAGAAGCCTTTGGCTAAGAGTGTTCTTGTGGAATTTGCAAGGTGATATTTGGTAGCCCAAAGAGGGCTTTGATGAAAAAGGAAATATCTTCCGTTAAAAACTGGAAAGCAGCTTTTTGAGAAACTGCTTTGTGTCCTCTTAATTCATCTCAGAGTTACAGCTTTCCCCTCAGGAAGCCTTTCGCTAAGACTGTTTTTGTGGAATTTGCAAAGTGATATTTGGACGACCAAAGAGGGCTATAGTGAAAAAGGAAATATCTTCAGTTAAAAACTGGAAAGAAGCTTTCTGAGAAACTGCTTTTTGTTCTGTTAATTCATTTCACAGTGTTACACCTTTCCCCTCAAGAATCCTTTCGCTAAGGCTCTTCTTGTGGAATTTGCCAAGTGATATTTGGAAGCCCATAGAGGGCTATGCTGAAAATGGAAATCTCTTTTATTAAAAACTGGAAAGAAGCTTTCTGAGAAACTGCTTTGTGCTCTGTTAATTGATCTCACAGAGTTACAGCTTTCCCCTCAAGAAGACTTTCGCTAAGACTGTTCTTGTGGAATTTAGAAAGTGATATTTAGAAGCCCATAGATGACTATGGTGAAATAGGAAATATCTTCCGTTAAAAACTTGAAAGAAGCTTTCTGAGAAACTGCTTTGTGTTCTCTTAATTCATCTCACAGAGTTACAGCTTTCCCCCCAAAAAGCCTTTCTCTAAGACTGTTCTTGTCCAATTTGTAAAGTGATATTTAGAAGCCCATAGTGGGCTGCGGTGAAAAAGGAAATATCTTCCATTAAAAACTGGAAAAAAGCTTTCTGAGAAACGGCTTTGTGTTCTGTTATTTAATCTCAGAGAGTTACATCTTTCCCCTCGAGAATCCTTTCGCTAAGACTGTTCTTGTGGAATTTAGAACGTGATATTTAGAAGCCCATAGAGGGCTATGGTGAAAAAGGAAATAATTTACGTTAAAAACTGGAAAGAAGCTTTCTGAGAAACGGCTTTGTGTTCTCGTAATTCATCTCACACAGTTACAGCTTTCACCTCAAGAAGCCTTTCACTAAGACTGTTCTTGTGGAATTTGCAAAGTGATATTTGGAAGCCCATAGAGGGCTATAGTGAAAAAGGAAGGATCCTAACATAAAAACTGAAAAGAAGCTTTCTGAGAAACTGCTTTGTGTTCTGTTAATTCATCTCACAGAGTTACAGCTTTCACCTCAAGAAGCCTTTCGCTAAGACTGTTCTTGTGAAATTTGCAAAGGGATATTTGGAAACCCCTGGAAGGTTATGATGAAAATGTAATATCTTCCTTTAAAAACTGAAAAGAAGCTTTCTGAGAAACTGCTTTGTGTTCTGTTAGTTCATCTCACAGAGTTACAGCTTTCCCCTTAAGAAGCCTTTCGATAAGACTGGTCTTTTCGTATTTGCAAAGCAATATTTACAAGCCCTTAGAGGGCTGTGGTGAAAAAGGAATTATCCTAAGATAAAAACGGGAAAGAAGGTTTCTGAGAAACTGCTTTGTGTTCTGTTAATTCACTTCACAGAGTTACAGCTTTCCCCTCGAGAAGCCTTTCGCTGAGACAGTTCCTGTGGAATTTGGAAAGTGATATTTGGAAGCCCCTTGAGGGCTATCGTGAAAATGAGATATCTTCCGTTAAAAACTGAAAAGAAGCTTTCTCAGAAACTGCTTTGTGTTCTGTTAAATCATCTCACAGAGTTACAGCTTTCCCCTCAAGAAGCCGTTCACTAGTACTGTTCTTGTGAAATTTGCAAAGTGATATTTGGAAGCCCAAAGAGGGCTACGGTGAAAAAGGAAATATCTTTCGTTAAAAACTGCAAAGAAGCTTTCTGAGAAACTGGTTTGTTTTCTGTTAATTCATCTCACAGAGTTACAGCTTTCCCCTCCAGAAGACTTTCGCGAAGACTGTTTTGTTTTTTTTTTTTTTTTTTTTTTTTTTTTTGTCAGCGCTCAAAATCTTTTTAATAAGAGGGTAGGATCCAAGGTTAGTTTTTGTAGCCTCGGCTGGCCCGTCGGCCTCTGGCACACTCGAACTTCCGGCCCTTGGAGCGGACGTAGGGTTTGGTGTGGCTGTGCGGGGTTCCTGGGGCCTTGCCGAAATGCCGGTACACCTCTCGGCCCTTGCGAGGACCGGAGAGCAGGACAGTGCCGCAGCCCTTGGGGGAGTCGAAGGTCAGCTGGTCGAAAGTGAGGATCTTGCCCCCGGCCCTGAGGATGCGGCTGCGGGCCCGGCTGGTTACGCGCAGTGCACATACCTTCAGTTTGGGCACCTCCTGAACCCGCACGTCGTCCGTTATGGTCCCCACAACCACAGCCGTTTTGTTTTCCCGGCCAGGAAGCTTCATCTTCCGGGTCATCCGGGAAAGGGACAGAGGCGGCCGGTTGGAGCGACTCATAAACAACCTCTTCAGCACAACCTGGTTGAATGTGGAATTGGTTCTTCTGGCCAGAAACCTATACAACTTGACCAACAGCCTCAGGTAGATATCCTGGCTCTTGGGCTCCTTTGCCGAACCTTTTGGGCCTTGTTGTGGCGGATGTCAACTCCCATGATGGCGCCTCCTGCCCGGCCAGGTCTGGAAAATCGCTAAGACTGTTTTTGTGGAATTTGCAAAGTGGTATTTGGAAGCCCATAGAGGGTTATGGTGAAAACGGAAAAACGTTCCGTTTAAAACTGTAAAGAAGCTTTCTGAGAAACTGCTTTGTGTTCTGTCAATTCATCCACAGAGTTACAGCATTCCCCTCAAGAAGCCTTTCGCTAAGACTTTTCTTGTGCAATTTGCAAAGAGATATTTGGAAGCCCCTAGAGGGCTATGGTGAAAAAGGAAATATCTTCAGTTAAAAAATGGAAAGAAGCTTCCTGAAAAACTGCTTTCTGTTTTGTTAATTCATCTCAGAGAGTTACAGTTTTCCCTTCAAGAACTTTTTCGCTAAGACTGTTCTTGTGGAATTTGCAAAGTGATATTTGGAAGCCCATAGAGGGCTATGGTGAAAAAGAAAATATCTTCCGTTAAAAACTGGAAAGAAGCTTTCTGAGAAAATGCATTGTGTTCTGTTAATTCATCTCACAGAGTTACAGCTTTCCTCTCAAGAAACCTTCCTCTAAGACTGTTCTCTCGGAATTTGCAAGGTGTTATTTGAAAGCACATAGAGGGCCATGTTGAAAAAGGAAATATCCCAAGATAAAAACTGAAAAGAAACTTTCTGAGAAACTGCTTTGTCTTCTGTTAATTCACCTCACAGAGTTACAGCTTTCCCCACAAGAAGCGTTTCGCTAAGACTGTTCTTGTGGAATTTGCAAAGTGATATATGGAAGCCTATAGAGGGCTATGGAGGAAAAGAAAATATCCTAAGTTAAAAACAAGAAGCCTTTCGCTAAGACTGCTCTTGTGGAATTTGCAAAGTGTAATTTGGAAGCCCCTCGAGGGCTATGGTGAAAAATGAAATATCTTCAGTTAAAAACTGGAAAGAAGCTTTCTGAGAAACCGCTTTGTGTTGTGTTAATTCATCTCACAGACTTACATCCTCCCCTGAGGAAGCCTTTCGCGAAGATTGTTCTTGTGGAATTTGGAAAGTGATATTTGGAAGCCCATAGAGGTCTATTGTGAAAAAGGAAATATCTTTAGTTAAAAACTGCAAAGTAGATTTCTGAGAAACTGCTTTGTGTTCAGTTAATTCATCTCACAGAGTTACAGATTTTCCTTCAAGAAGCCTTTCGCTAAGACTGTTCTTGTGGAATTTGCAAAGTGATATTTGGAAGCCCATAGAGGTCTATGGTGAAAAAGGAAATATTTTCTGTTAAAAACTGGAAAGAAGCTTTCTGAGAAACTGCTTTGTGTTCTGTTAATTCATCTCACAGAGTTACAGATTTCTCCCCAAGAAGCCTTTCGGTAAGACTGTTTTGTGGAATTTGCAAAGTGATATTTGGAAGACCATAGAGGGTTACGGGGAAAAAGGAAATATCTTCCTTTAAAAACTCGGAAAAAGCTTTCTGATTACAGCTTTCCCCTCAAGAAGCCTTTCTCTAATACTGTTCTTGTGGAAACTGCAAAGGGATATTTGAAAGCTCATAGACGTCTATGGTGAAAAATGAAACATCTTCTGTAAAAACTGGAAAGAAGCTTCCTGAGACACTGCTTTGTGTTCTGTTAATTCATCTCTCACAGTTACGGCTTTCCCCTCAAGAAGCCTTTCGCTAAGACTGTTCTTGTGGAATTTGCAAGGTGATATTTGGAAGCCCGTAGAGTGCTATGGTGAAAAAGTAAATATCTTCCGTTAAAAACTGGAAAGAAGCTTTCTGAGAAACTGCTTTGTGTTCTGTTAATTCATTTCACAGACTTACAGCTTCAAGCTCAAGAAGCCTTTCGCTAACACTGTTCTTGTGGAATTTGCAAAGTAATATTTGGAAGTCCACAGAGGGCTTTGGTAAAAAAGGAAATATCTTCCGTTTAAAACTGGAAAGAAGCTTTCTGAGAAACTGCTTTGTTTTCTGTTAGTTCATCTCACAGAATTACAGGTTTACCCTCAATAAGACTTTCGCTAAGACAGTTCTTGTGGAATTTGAAAAGTGATACATGGAAGCCCATAGAGGTCTATGGTGAAAAAGGAAATATCTTCCCTTAAAAACTGGAAAGAAGCTTTCCGATTACAGCTTTCCCCTCAAGAAGCCTTTCGCTAAGACTCTTCTTTGGAGTTTGCAAAGTGATATTTGGAAGCCCATAGAGGATTCTGGTGAAAAAGGAAATATCCTAAGATAAAAACTGAAAAGAAGCTTTCTGAGAAACTACTTTGTGTTCTGTTAATTCATCTCACAGACTTACAGCTTTCCCCACAGGAAGTCTTTCGCTAAGCTTGTTCTTGTGGAATTTGCAAAGTGATACTTAGAAGCCCTTAGAGGGCTATGGTGAAAAACGAAATATCTTCAGTTAAAAACTTGAAAGAAGCTTTGTGAGAAACTGCTTTGTGTTCTGTTAATTCATCTCACAGAGTTACAGCTTTCCCCTCAAGAAGCCTTTGGCTAAGAGTGTTCTTGTGGAATTTGCAAGGTGATATTTGGTAGCCCAAAGAGAGCTTCGATGAAAAAGGAAATATCTTCCGTTAAAAACTGGAAAGCAGCTTTTTGAGAAACTGCTTTGTGTTCTGTTAATTCATCTCACAGAATTACAGCTTTCCCCTCAGGAAGCCTTTCGCTAAGACTGTTCTTGTGGAATTTGCAAAGTGATATTTGGACGACCAAAGAGGGCTATAGTGAAAAAGGAAATATCTTCAGTTAAAAACTGGAAAGAAGCTTTCTGAGAAACTGCTTTGTGTTCTCTTAATTCATCTCACAGAGTTACAGCTTTCCCCCCAAAAAGCCTTTCTCTAAGACTGTTCTTGTCCAATTTGTAAAGTGATATTTAGAAGCCCATAGTGGGCTGCGGTGAAAAAGGAAATATCTTCCATTAAAAACTGGAAAAAAGCTTTCTGAGAAACGGCTTTGTGTTCTGTTATTTAATCTCAGAGAGTTACATCTTTCCCCTCAAGAATCCTTTCGCTAAGACTGTTCTTGTGGAATTTAGAACGTGATATTTAGAAGCCCATAGTGGGCTATGGTGAAAAAGGAAATAATTTACGTTAAAAACTGGAAAGAAACGTTCTGAGAAAATACTTTGTGTTCTGTTAATTCATCGCACAGAGTTACAGCTTTCCCCTCAAGAAGCCTTTCGCTAAGACTGTTCTTGTGGTATTTAGAACGTGATATTAGAATCCCATAGAGTGCTATGTTGAATAAGGAAATATTCTCCGTTAAAAACTGGAAAGAAGCATTCTGAGAAACTCCTTTGTGTTCTGTTTATTCATCTCACAGAGTTACAGCTTTTACCTCAATAAGCGTTTCGCTAAGACTGTTCTTGTGGAATTTGCAAAGTGATATTTAGAAGCCCATAGAGGGCTATGGTGAAATGGGAAGTATCCTAAGATAAAAACTGAAAAGAAGCTTTCTGACATACTGCTTTGTGTTCTAATAATTCATGTCACAGAGTTACAGCTTTCCCCAGAAGATGCCTTTCGCTAAGACTGTTCTTGTGGAATTTGCAAAGTCATATTTGGAAACCCATAGAGTTCTATCATGGAAAAAGAAATATCCTCCGTTAAAAGTGAAAAGAGGCATACTGAGAAACTGCGTTGTGTTCGGATAATTCATTTCACAGAGTTACAGCTTTCCCCTCAAGAAGCCTTTGGCTAAGAGTGTTCTTGTGGAATTTGCAAGGTGATATTTGGTAGCCCAAAGAGGGCTTTGATGAAAAAGGAAATATCTTCCGTTAAAAACTGGAAAGCAGCTTTTTGAGAAACTGCTTTGTGTCCTCTTAATTCATCTCAGAGTTACAGCTTTCCCCTCAGGAAGCCTTTCGCTAAGACTGTTTTTGTGGAATTTGCAAAGTGATATTTGGACGACCAAAGAGGGCTATAGTGAAAAAGGAAATATCTTCAGTTAAAAACTGGAAAGAAGCTTTCTGAGAAACTGCTTTTTGTTCTGTTAATTCATTTCACAGTGTTACACCTTTCCCCTCAAGAATCCTTTCGCTAAGGCTCTTCTTGTGGAATTTGCCAAGTGATATTTGGAAGCCCATAGAGGGCTATGCTGAAAATGGAAATCTCTTTTATTAAAAACTGGAAAGAAGCTTTCTGAGAAACTGCTTTGTGCTCTGTTAATTGATCTCACAGAGTTACAGCTTTCCCCTCAAGAAGACTTTCGCTAAGACTGTTCTTGTGGAATTTAGAAAGTGATATTTAGAAGCCCATAGATGACTATGGTGAAATAGGAAATATCTTCCGTTAAAAACTTGAAAGAAGCTTTCTGAGAAACTGCTTTGTGTTCTCTTAATTCATCTCACAGAGTTACAGCTTTCCCCCCAAAAAGCCTTTCTCTAAGACTGTTCTTGTCCAATTTGTAAAGTGATATTTAGAAGCCCATAGTGGGCTGCGGTGAAAAAGGAAATATCTTCCATTAAAAACTGGAAAAAAGCTTTCTGAGAAACGGCTTTGTGTTCTGTTATTTAATCTCAGAGAGTTACATCTTTCCCCTCGAGAATCCTTTCGCTAAGACTGTTCTTGTGGAATTTAGAACGTGATATTTAGAAGCCCATAGAGGGCTATGGTGAAAAAGGAAATAATTTACGTTAAAAACTGGAAAGAAGCTTTCTGAGAAACGGCTTTGTGTTCTCGTAATTCATCTCACACAGTTACAGCTTTCACCTCAAGAAGCCTTTCACTAAGACTGTTCTTGTGGAATTTGCAAAGTGATATTTGGAAGCCCATAGAGGGCTATAGTGAAAAAGGAAGGATCCTAACATAAAAACTGAAAAGAAGCTTTCTGAGAAACTGCTTTGTGTTCTGTTAATTCATCTCACAGAGTTACAGCTTTCACCTCAAGAAGCCTTTCGCTAAGACTGTTCTTGTGAAATTTGCAAAGGGATATTTGGAAACCCCTGGAAGGTTATGATGAAAATGTAATATCTTCCTTTAAAAACTGAAAAGAAGCTTTCTGAGAAACTGCTTTGTGTTCTGTTAGTTCATCTCACAGAGTTACAGCTTTCCCCTTAAGAAGCCTTTCGATAAGACTGGTCTTTTCGTATTTGCAAAGCAATATTTACAAGCCCTTAGAGGGCTGTGGTGAAAAAGGAATTATCCTAAGATAAAAACGGGAAAGAAGGTTTCTGAGAAACTGCTTTGTGTTCTGTTAATTCACTTCACAGAGTTACAGCTTTCCCCTCGAGAAGCCTTTCGCTGAGACAGTTCCTGTGGAATTTGGAAAGTGATATTTGGAAGCCCCTTGAGGGCTATCGTGAAAATGAGATATCTTCCGTTAAAAACTGAAAAGAAGCTTTCTCAGAAACTGCTTTGTGTTCTGTTAAATCATCTCACAGAGTTACAGCTTTCCCCTCAAGAAGCCGTTCACTAGTACTGTTCTTGTGAAATTTGCAAAGTGATATTTGGAAGCCCAAAGAGGGCTACGGTGAAAAAGGAAATATCTTTCGTTAAAAACTGCAAAGAAGCTTTCTGAGAAACTGGTTTGTTTTCTGTTAATTCATCTCACAGAGTTACAGCTTTCCCCTCCAGAAGACTTTCGCGAAGACTGTTTTGTTTTTTTTTTTTTTTTTTTTTTTTTTTTTTGTCAGCGCTCAAAATCTTTTTAATAAGAGGGTAGGATCCAAGGTTAGTTTTTGTAGCCTCGGCTGGCCCGTCGGCCTCTGGCACGCTCGAACTTCCGGCCCTTGGAGCGGACGTAGGGTTTGGTGTGGCTGTGCGGGGTTCCTGGGGCCTTGCCGAAATGCCGGTACACCTCTCGGCCCTTGCGAGGACCGGAGAGCAGGACAGTGCCGCAGCCCTTGGGGGAGTCGAAGGTCAGCTGGTCGAAAGTGAGGATCTTGCCCCCGGCCCTGAGGATGCGGCTGCGGGCCCGGCTGGTTACGCGCAGTGCACATACCTTCAGTTTGGGCACCTCCTGAACCCGCACGTCGTCCGTTATGGTCCCCACAACCACAGCCGTTTTGTTTTCCCGGCCAGGAAGCTTCATCTTCCGGGTCATCCGGGAAAGGGACAGAGGCGGCCGGTTGGAGCGACTCATAAACAACCTCTTCAGCACAACCTGGTTGAATGTGGAATTGGTTCTTCTGGCCAGAAACCTATACAACTTGACCAACAGCCTCAGGTAGATATCCTGGCTCTTGGGCTCCTTTGCCGAACCTTTTGGGCCTTGTTGTGGCGGATGTCAACTCCCATGATGGCGCCTCCTGCCCGGCCAGGTCTGGAAAATCGCTAAGACTGTTTTTGTGGAATTTGCAAAGTGGTATTTGGAAGCCCATAGAGGGTTATGGTGAAAACGGAAAAACGTTCCGTTTAAAACTGTAAAGAAGCTTTCTGAGAAACTGCTTTGTGTTCTGTCAATTCATCCACAGAGTTACAGCATTCCCCTCAAGAAGCCTTTCGCTAAGACTTTTCTTGTGCAATTTGCAAAGAGATATTTGGAAGCCCCTAGAGGGCTATGGTGAAAAAGGAAATATCTTCAGTTAAAAAATGGAAAGAAGCTTCCTGAAAAACTGCTTTCTGTTTTGTTAATTCATCTCAGAGAGTTACAGTTTTCCCTTCAAGAACTTTTTCGCTAAGACTGTTCTTGTGGAATTTGCAAAGTGATATTTGGAAGCCCATAGAGGGCTATGGTGAAAAAGAAAATATCTTCCGTTAAAAACTGGAAAGAAGCTTTCTGAGAAAATGCATTGTGTTCTGTTAATTCATCTCACAGAGTTACAGCTTTCCTCTCAAGAAACCTTCCTCTAAGACTGTTCTCTCGGAATTTGCAAGGTGTTATTTGAAAGCACATAGAGGGCCATGTTGAAAAAGGAAATATCCCAAGATAAAAACTGAAAAGAAACTTTCTGAGAAACTGCTTTGTCTTCTGTTAATTCACCTCACAGAGTTACAGCTTTCCCCACAAGAAGCGTTTCGCTAAGACTGTTCTTGTGGAATTTGCAAAGTGATATATGGAAGCCTATAGAGGGCTATGGAGGAAAAGAAAATATCCTAAGTTAAAAACTGAAAAGAAGCTTTCTGATAAACTGCTTTTTATCCTGTTAATTCATCTCACAGAGTTACAGCTTTCCCCTCAAGAAGCCTTTCGCTAAGACTGCTCTTGTGGAATTTGCAAAGTGTAATTTGGAAGCCCCTCGAGGGCTATGGTGAAAAATGAAATACCTTCAGTTAAAAACTGGAAAGAAGCTTTCTGAGAAACCGCTTTGTGTTGTGTTAATTCATCTCACAGACTTACATCCTCCCCTGAGGAAGCCTTTCGCGAAGATTGTTCTTGTGGAATTTGGAAAGTGATATTTGGAAGCCCATAGAGGTCTATTGTGAAAAAGGAAATATCTTTAGTTAAAAACTGCAAAGTAGATTTCTGAGAAACTGCTTTGTGTTCAGTTAATTCATCTCACAGAGTTACAGATTTTCCTTCAAGAAGCCTTTCGCTAAGACTGTTCTTGTGGAATTTGCAAAGTGATATTTGGAAGCCCATAGAGGTCTATGGTGAAAAAGGAAATATTTTCTGTTAAAAACTGGAAAGAAGCTTTCTGAGAAACTGCTTTGTGTTCTGTTAATTCATCTCACAGAGTTACAGATTTCTCCCCAAGAAGCCTTTCGGTAAGACTGTTTTGTGGAATTTGCAAAGTGATATTTGGAAGACCATAGAGGGTTACGGGGAAAAAGGAAATATCTTCCTTTAAAAACTCGGAAAAAGCTTTCTGATTACAGCTTTCCCCTCAAGAAGCCTTTCTCTAATACTGTTCTTGTGGAAACTGCAAAGGGATATTTGAAAGCTCATAGACGTCTATGGTGAAAAATGAAACATCTTCTGTAAAAACTGGAAAGAAGCTTCCTGAGACACTGCTTTGTGTTCTGTTAATTCATCTCTCACAGTTACGGCTTTCCCCTCAAGAAGCCTTTCGCTAAGACTGTTCTTGTGGAATTTGCAAGGTGATATTTGGAAGCCCGTAGAGTGCTATGGTGAAAAAGTAAATATCTTCCGTTAAAAACTGGAAAGAAGCTTTCTGAGAAACTGCTTTGTGTTCTGTTAATTCATTTCACAGACTTACAGCTTCAAGCTCAAGAAGCCTTTCGCTAACACTGTTCTTGTGGAATTTGCAAAGTAATATTTGGAAGTCCACAGAGGGCTTTGGTAAAAAAGGAAATATCTTCCGTTTAAAACTGGAAAGAAGCTTTCTGAGAAACTGCTTTGTTTTCTGTTAGTTCATCTCACAGAATTACAGGTTTACCCTCAATAAGACTTTCGCTAAGACAGTTCTTGTGGAATTTGAAAAGTGATACATGGAAGCCCATAGAGGTCTATGGTGAAAAAGGAAATATCTTCCCTTAAAAACTGGAAAGAAGCTTTCCGATTACAGCTTTCCCCTCAAGAAGCCTTTCGCTAAGACTCTTCTTTGGAGTTTGCAAAGTGATATTTGGAAGCCCATAGAGGATTCTGGTGAAAAAGGAAATATCCTAAGATAAAAACTGAAAAGAAGCTTTCTGAGAAACTACTTTGTGTTCTGTTAATTCATCTCACAGACTTACAGCTTTCCCCACAGGAAGTCTTTCGCTAAGCTTGTTCTTGTGGAATTTGCAAAGTGATACTTAGAAGCCCTTAGAGGGCTATGGTGAAAAACGAAATATCTTCAGTTAAAAACTTGAAAGAAGCTTTGTGAGAAACTGCTTTGTGTTCTGTTAATTCATCTCACAGAGTTACAGCTTTCCCCTCAAGAAGCCTTTGGCTAAGAGTGTTCTTGTGGAATTTGCAAGGTGATATTTGGTAGCCCAAAGAGAGCTTCGATGAAAAAGGAAATATCTTCCGTTAAAAACTGGAAAGCAGCTTTTTGAGAAACTGCTTTGTGTTCTGTTAATTCATCTCACAGAATTACAGCTTTCCCCTCAGGAAGCCTTTCGCTAAGACTGTTCTTGTGGAATTTGCAAAGTGATATTTGGACGACCAAAGAGGGCTATAGTGAAAAAGGAAATATCTTCAGTTAAAAACTGGAAAGAAGCTTTCTGAGAAACTGCTTTGTGTTCTCTTAATTCATCTCACAGAGTTACAGCTTTCCCCCCAAAAAGCCTTTCTCTAAGACTGTTCTTGTCCAATTTGTAAAGTGATATTTAGAAGCCCATAGTGGGCTGCGGTGAAAAAGGAAATATCTTCCATTAAAAACTGGAAAAAAGCTTTCTGAGAAACGGCTTTGTGTTCTGTTATTTAATCTCAGAGAGTTACATCTTTCCCCTCAAGAATCCTTTCGCTAAGACTGTTCTTGTGGAATTTAGAACGTGATATTTAGAAGCCCATAGTGGGCTATGGTGAAAAAGGAAATAATTTACGTTAAAAACTGGAAAGAAACGTTCTGAGAAAATACTTTGTGTTCTGTTAATTCATCGCACAGAGTTACAGCTTTCCCCTCAAGAAGCCTTTCGCTAAGACTGTTCTTGTGGTATTTAGAACGTGATATTAGAATCCCATAGAGTGCTATGTTGAATAAGGAAATATTCTCCGTTAAAAACTGGAAAGAAGCATTCTGAGAAACTCCTTTGTGTTCTGTTTATTCATCTCACAGAGTTACAGCTTTTACCTCAATAAGCGTTTCGCTAAGACTGTTCTTGTGGAATTTGCAAAGTGATATTTAGAAGCCCATAGAGGGCTATGGTGAAATGGGAAGTATCCTAAGATAAAAACTGAAAAGAAGCTTTCTGACATACTGCTTTGTGTTCTAATAATTCATGTCACAGAGTTACAGCTTTCCCCAGAAGATGCCTTTCGCTAAGACTGTTCTTGTGGAATTTGCAAAGTCATATTTGGAAACCCATAGAGTTCTATCATGGAAAAAGAAATATCCTCCGTTAAAAGTGAAAAGAGGCATACTGAGAAACTGCGTTGTGTTCGGATAATTCATTTCACAGAGTTACAGCTTTCCCCTCAAGAAGCCTTTGGCTAAGAGTGTTCTTGTGGAATTTGCAAGGTGATATTTGGTAGCCCAAAGAGGGCTTTGATGAAAAAGGAAATATCTTCCGTTAAAAACTGGAAAGAAGCTTTCTGAGAAACTGCTTTGTGTTCTGTTAATTCATTTCACAGACTTACAGCTTCAAGCTCAAGAAGCCTTTCGCTAACACTGTTCTTGTGGAATTTGCAAAGTAATATTTGGAAGTCCACAGAGGGCTTTGGTAAAAAAGGAAATATCTTCCGTTTAAAACTGGAAAGAAGCTTTCTGAGAAACTGCTTTGTTTTCTGTTAGTTCATCTCACAGAATTACAGGTTTACCCTCAATAAGACTTTCGCTAAGACAGTTCTTGTGGAATTTGAAAAGTGATACATGGAAGCCCATAGAGGTCTATGGTGAAAAAGGAAATATCTTCCCTTAAAAACTGGAAAGAAGCTTTCCGATTACAGCTTTCCCCTCAAGAAGCCTTTCGCTAAGACTCTTCTTTGGAGTTTGCAAAGTGATATTTGGAAGCCCATAGAGGATTCTGGTGAAAAAGGAAATATCCTAAGATAAAAACTGAAAAGAAGCTTTCTGAGAAACTACTTTGTGTTCTGTTAATTCATCTCACAGACTTACAGCTTTCCCCACAGGAAGTCTTTCGCTAAGCTTGTTCTTGTGGAATTTGCAAAGTGATACTTAGAAGCCCTTAGAGGGCTATGGTGAAAAACGAAATATCTTCAGTTAAAAACTTGAAAGAAGCTTTGTGAGAAACTGCTTTGTGTTCTGTTAATTCATCTCACAGAGTTACAGCTTTCCCCTCAAGAAGCCTTTGGCTAAGAGTGTTCTTGTGGAATTTGCAAGGTGATATTTGGTAGCCCAAAGAGAGCTTCGATGAAAAAGGAAATATCTTCCGTTAAAAACTGGAAAGCAGCTTTTTGAGAAACTGCTTTGTGTTCTGTTAATTCATCTCACAGAATTACAGCTTTCCCCTCAGGAAGCCTTTCGCTAAGACTGTTCTTGTGGAATTTGCAAAGTGATATTTGGACGACCAAAGAGGGCTATAGTGAAAAAGGAAATATCTTCAGTTAAAAACTGGAAAGAAGCTTTCTGAGAAACTGCTTTTTGTTCTCTTAATTCATTTCACAGTGTTACACCTTTCCCCTCAAGAATCCTTTCGCTAAGGCTCTTCTTGTGGAATTTGCCAAGTGATATTTGGAAGCCCATAGAGGGCTATGCTGAAAATGGAAATCTCTTTTATTAAAAACTGGAAAGAAGCTTTCTGAGAAACTGCTTTGTGCTCTGTTAATTGATCTCACAGAGTTACAGCTTTCCCCTCAAGAAGACTTTCGCTAAGACTGTTCTTGTGGAATTTAGAAAGTGATATTTAGAAGCCCATAGATGACTATGGTGAAATAGGAAATATCTTCCGTTAAAAACTTGAAAGAAGCTTTCTGAGAAACTGCTTTGTGTTCTCTTAATTCATCTCACAGAGTTACAGCTTTCCCCCCAAAAAGCCTTTCTCTAAGACTGTTCTTGTCCAATTTGTAAAGTGATATTTAGAAGCCCATAGTGGGCTGCGGTGAAAAAGGAAATATCTTCCATTAAAAACTGGAAAAAAGCTTTCTGAGAAACGGCTTTGTGTTCTGTTATTTAATCTCAGAGAGTTACATCTTTCCCCTCGAGAATCCTTTCGCTAAGACTGTTCTTGTGGAATTTAGAACGTGATATTTAGAAGCCCTTAGAGGGCTATGGTGAAAAAGGAAATAATTTACGTTAAAAACTGGAAAGAAGCTTTCTGAGAAACGGCTTTGTGTTCTCGTAATTCATCTCACACAGTTACAGCTTTCACCTCAAGAAGCCTTTCACTAAGACTGTTCTTGTGGAATTTGCAAAGTGATATTTGGAAGCCCATAGAGGGCTATAGTGAAAAAGGAAGGATCCTAACATAAAAACTGAAAAGAAGCTTTCTGAGAAACTGCTTTGTGTTCTGTTAATTCATCTCACAGAGTTACAGCTTTCACCTCAAGAAGCCTTTCGCTAAGACTGTTCTTGTGAAATTTGCAAAGGGATATTTGGAAACCCCTGGAAGGTTATGATGAAAATGTAATATCTTCCTTTAAAAACTGAAAAGAAGCTTTCTGAGAAACTGCTTTGTGTTCTGTTAGTTCATCTCACAGAGTTACAGCTTTCCCCTTAAGAAGCCTTTCGATAAGACTGGTCTTTTCGTATTTGCAAAGCAATATTTACAAGCCCTTAGAGGGCTGTGGTGAAAAAGGAATTATCCTAAGATAAAAACGGGAAAGAAGGTTTCTGAGAAACTGCTTTGTGTTCTGTTAATTCACTTCACAGAGTTACAGCTTTCCCCTCGAGAAGCCTTTCGCTGAGACAGTTCCTGTGGAATTTGGAAAGTGATATTTGGAAGCCCCTTGAGGGCTATCGTGAAAATGAGATATCTTCCGTTAAAAACTGAAAAGAAGCTTTCTCAGAAACTGCTTTGTGTTCTGTTAAATCATCTCACAGAGTTACAGCTTTCCCCTCAAGAAGCCGTTCACTAGTACTGTTCTTGTGAAATTTGCAAAGTGATATTTGGAAGCCCAAAGAGGGCTACGGTGAAAAAGGAAATATCTTTCGTTAAAAACTGCAAAGAAGCTTTCTGAGAAACTGGTTTGTTTTCTGTTAATTCATCTCACAGAGTTACAGCTTTCCCCTCCAGAAGACTTTCGCGAAGACTGTTTTGTTTTTTTTTTTTTTTTTTTTTTTTTTTTTGTCAGCGCTCAAAATCTTTTTAATAAGAGGGTAGGATCCAAGGTTAGTTTTTGTAGCCTCGGCTGGCCCGTCGGCCTCTGGCACGCTCGAACTTCCGGCCCTTGGAGCGGACGTAGGGTTTGGTGTGGCTGTGCGGGGTTCCTGGGGCCTTGCCGAAATGCCGGTACACCTCTCGGCCCTTGCGAGGACCGGAGAGCAGGACAGTGCCGCAGCCCTTGGGGGAGTCGAAGGTCAGCTGGTCGAAAGTGAGGATCTTGCCCCCGGCCCTGAGGATGCGGCTGCGGGCCCGGCTGGTTACGCGCAGTGCACATACCTTCAGTTTGGGCACCTCCTGAACCCGCACGTCGTCCGTCATGGTCCCCACAACCACAGCCGTTTTGTTTTCCCGGCCAGGAAGCTTCATCTTCCGGGTCATCCGGGAAAGGGACAGAGGCGGCCGGTTGGAGCGACTCATAAACAACCTCTTCAGCACAACCTGGTTGAATGTGGAATTGGTTCTTCTGGCCAGAAACCTATACAACTTGACCAACAGCCTCAGGTAGATATCCTGGCTCTTGGGCTCCTTTGCCGAACCTTTTGGGCCTTGTTGTGGCGGATGTCAACTCCCATGATGGCGCCTCCTGCCCGGCCAGGTCTGGAAAATCGCTAAGACTGTTTTTGTGGAATTTGCAAAGTGGTATTTGGAAGCCCATAGAGGGTTATGGTGAAAACGGAAAAACGTTCCGTTTAAAACTGTAAAGAAGCTTTCTGAGAAACTGCTTTGTGTTCTGTCAATTCATCCACAGAGTTACAGCATTCCCCTCAAGAAGCCTTTCGCTAAGACTTTTCTTGTGCAATTTGCAAAGAGATATTTGGAAGCCCCTAGAGGGCTATGGTGAAAAAGGAAATATCTTCAGTTAAAAAATGGAAAGAAGCTTCCTGAAAAACTGCTTTCTGTTTTGTTAATTCATCTCAGAGAGTTACAGTTTTCCCTTCAAGAACTTTTTCGCTAAGACTGTTCTTGTGGAATTTGCAAAGTGATATTTGGAAGCCCATAGAGGGCTATGGTGAAAAAGAAAATATCTTCCGTTAAAAACTGGAAAGAAGCTTTCTGAGAAAATGCATTGTGTTCTGTTAATTCATCTCACAGAGTTACAGCTTTCCTCTCAAGAAACCTTCCTCTAAGACTGTTCTCTCGGAATTTGCAAGGTGTTATTTGAAAGCACATAGAGGGCCATGTTGAAAAAGGAAATATCCCAAGATAAAAACTGAAAAGAAACTTTCTGAGAAACTGCTTTGTCTTCTGTTAATTCACCTCACAGAGTTACAGCTTTCCCCACAAGAAGCGTTTCGCTAAGACTGTTCTTGTGGAATTTGCAAAGTGATATATGGAAGCCTATAGAGGGCTATGGAGGAAAAGAAAATATCCTAAGTTAAAAACTGAAAAGAAGCTTTCTGATAAACTGCTTTTTATCCTGTTAATTCATCTCACAGAGTTACAGCTTTCCCCTCAAGAAGCCTTTCGCTAAGACTGCTCTTGTGGAATTTGCAAAGTGTAATTTGGAAGCCCCTCGAGGGCTATGGTGAAAAATGAAATATCTTCAGTTAAAAACTGGAAAGAAGCTTTCTGAGAAACCGCTTTGTGTTGTGTTAATTCATCTCACAGACTTACATCCTCCCCTGAGGAAGCCTTTCGCGAAGATTGTTCTTGTGGAATTTGGAAAGTGATATTTGGAAGCCCATAGAGGTCTATTGTGAAAAAGGAAATATCTTTAGTTAAAAACTGCAAAGTAGATTTCTGAGAAACTGCTTTGTGTTCAGTTAATTCATCTCACAGAGTTACAGATTTTCCTTCAAGAAGCCTTTCGCTAAGACTGTTCTTGTGGAATTTGCAAAGTGATATTTGGAAGCCCATAGAGGTCTATGGTGAAAAAGGAAATATTTTCTGTTAAAAACTGGAAAGAAGCTTTCTGAGAAACTGCTTTGTGTTCTGTTAATTCATCTCACAGAGTTACAGATTTCTCCCCAAGAAGCCTTTCGGTAAGACTGTTTTGTGGAATTTGCAAAGTGATATTTGGAAGACCATAGAGGGTTACGGGGAAAAAGGAAATATCTTCCTTTAAAAACTCGGAAAAAGCTTTCTGATTACAGCTTTCCCCTCAAGAAGCCTTTCTCTAATACTGTTCTTGTGGAAACTGCAAAGGGATATTTGAAAGCTCATAGACGTCTATGGTGAAAAATGAAACATCTTCTGTAAAAACTGGAAAGAAGCTTCCTGAGACACTGCTTTGTGTTCTGTTAATTCATCTCTCACAGTTACGGCTTTCCCCTCAAGAAGCCTTTCGCTAAGACTGTTCTTGTGGAATTTGCAAGGTGATATTTGGAAGCCCGTAGAGTGCTATGGTGAAAAAGTAAATATCTTCCGTTAAAAACTGGAAAGAAGCTTTCTGAGAAACTGCTTTGTGTTCTGTTAATTCATTTCACAGACTTACAGCTTCAAGCTCAAGAAGCCTTTCGCTAACACTGTTCTTGTGGAATTTGCAAAGTAATATTTGGAAGTCCACAGAGGGCTTTGGTAAAAAAGGAAATATCTTCCGTTTAAAACTGGAAAGAAGCTTTCTGAGAAACTGCTTTGTTTTCTGTTAGTTCATCTCACAGAATTACAGGTTTACCCTCAATAAGACTTTCGCTAAGACAGTTCTTGTGGAATTTGAAAAGTGATACATGGAAGCCCATAGAGGTCTATGGTGAAAAAGGAAATATCTTCCCTTAAAAACTGGAAAGAAGCTTTCCGATTACAGCTTTCCCCTCAAGAAGCCTTTCGCTAAGACTCTTCTTTGGAGTTTGCAAAGTGATATTTGGAAGCCCATAGAGGATTCTGGTGAAAAAGGAAATATCCTAAGATAAAAACTGAAAAGAAGCTTTCTGAGAAACTACTTTGTGTTCTGTTAATTCATCTCACAGACTTACAGCTTTCCCCACAGGAAGTCTTTCGCTAAGCTTGTTCTTGTGGAATTTGCAAAGTGATACTTAGAAGCCCTTAGAGGGCTATGGTGAAAAACGAAATATCTTCAGTTAAAAACTTGAAAGAAGCTTTGTGAGAAACTGCTTTGTGTTCTGTTAATTCATCTCACAGAGTTACAGCTTTCCCCTCAAGAAGCCTTTGGCTAAGAGTGTTCTTGTGGAATTTGCAAGGTGATATTTGGTAGCCCAAAGAGAGCTTCGATGAAAAAGGAAATATCTTCCGTTAAAAACTGGAAAGCAGCTTTTTGAGAAACTGCTTTGTGTTCTGTTAATTCATCTCACAGAATTACAGCTTTCCCCTCAGGAAGCCTTTCGCTAAGACTGTTCTTGTGGAATTTGCAAAGTGATATTTGGACGACCAAAGAGGGCTATAGTGAAAAAGGAAATATCTTCAGTTAAAAACTGGAAAGAAGCTTTCTGAGAAACTGCTTTGTGTTCTCTTAATTCATCTCACAGAGTTACAGCTTTCCCCCCAAAAAGCCTTTCTCTAAGACTGTTCTTGTCCAATTTGTAAAGTGATATTTAGAAGCCCATAGTGGGCTGCGGTGAAAAAGGAAATATCTTCCATTAAAAACTGGAAAAAAGCTTTCTGAGAAACGGCTTTGTGTTCTGTTATTTAATCTCAGAGAGTTACATCTTTCCCCTCAAGAATCCTTTCGCTAAGACTGTTCTTGTGGAATTTAGAACGTGATATTTAGAAGCCCATAGTGGGCTATGGTGAAAAAGGAAATAATTTACGTTAAAAACTGGAAAGAAACGTTCTGAGAAAATACTTTGTGTTCTGTTAATTCATCGCACAGAGTTACAGCTTTCCCCTCAAGAAGCCTTTCGCTAAGACTGTTCTTGTGGTATTTAGAACGTGATATTAGAATCCCATAGAGTGCTATGTTGAATAAGGAAATATTCTCCGTTAAAAACTGGAAAGAAGCATTCTGAGAAACTCCTTTGTGTTCTGTTTATTCATCTCACAGAGTTACAGCTTTTACCTCAATAAGCGTTTCGCTAAGACTGTTCTTGTGGAATTTGCAAAGTGATATTTAGAAGCCCATAGAGGGCTATGGTGAAATGGGAAGTATCCTAAGATAAAAACTGAAAAGAAGCTTTCTGACATACTGCTTTGTGTTCTAATAATTCATGTCACAGAGTTACAGCTTTCCCCAGAAGATGCCTTTCGCTAAGACTGTTCTTGTGGAATTTGCAAAGTCATATTTGGAAACCCATAGAGTTCTATCATGGAAAAAGAAATATCCTCCGTTAAAAGTGAAAAGAGGCATACTGAGAAACTGCGTTGTGTTCGGATAATTCATTTCACAGAGTTACAGCTTTCCCCTCAAGAAGCCTTTGGCTAAGAGTGTTCTTGTGGAATTTGCAAGGTGATATTTGGTAGCCCAGAGAGGGCTTTGATGAAAAAGGAAATATCTTCCGTTAAAAACTGGAAAGCAGCTTTTTGAGAAACTGCTTTGTGTCCTCTTAATTCATCTCAGAGTTACAGCTTTCCCCTCAGGAAGCCTTTCGCTAAGACTGTTTTTGTGGAATTTGCAAAGTGATATTTGGACGACCAAAGAGGGCTATAGTGAAAAAGGAAATATCTTCAGTTAAAAACTGGAAAGAAGCTTTCTGAGAAACTGCTTTTTGTTCTGTTAATTCATTTCACAGTGTTACACCTTTCCCCTCAAGAATCCTTTCGCTAAGGCTCTTCTTGTGGAATTTGCCAAGTGATATTTGGAAGCCCATAGAGGGCTATGCTGAAAATGGAAATCTCTTTTATTAAAAACTGGAAAGAAGCTTTCTGAGAAACTGCTTTGTGCTCTGTTAATTGATCTCACAGAGTTACAGCTTTCCCCTCAAGAAGACTTTCGCTAAGACTGTTCTTGTGGAATTTAGAAAGTGATATTTAGAAGCCCATAGATGACTATGGTGAAATAGGAAATATCTTCCGTTAAAAACTTGAAAGAAGCTTTCTGAGAAACTGCTTTGTGTTCTCTTAATTCATCTCACAGAGTTACAGCTTTCCCCCCAAAAAGCCTTTCTCTAAGACTGTTCTTGTCCAATTTGTAAAGTGATATTTAGAAGCCCATAGTGGGCTGCGGTGAAAAAGGAAATATCTTCCATTAAAAACTGGAAAAAAGCTTTCTGAGAAACGGCTTTGTGTTCTGTTATTTAATCTCAGAGAGTTACATCTTTCCCCTCGAGAATCCTTTCGCTAAGACTGTTCTTGTGGAATTTAGAACGTGATATTTAGAAGCCCATAGAGGGCTATGGTGAAAAAGGAAATAATTTACGTTAAAAACTGGAAAGAAGCTTTCTGAGAAACGGCTTTGTGTTCTCGTAATTCATCTCACACAGTTACAGCTTTCACCTCAAGAAGCCTTTCACTAAGACTGTTCTTGTGGAATTTGCAAAGTGATATTTGGAAGCCCATAGAGGGCTATAGTGAAAAAGGAAGGATCCTAACATAAAAACTGAAAAGAAGCTTTCTGAGAAACTGCTTTGTGTTCTGTTAATTCATCTCACAGAGTTACAGCTTTCACCTCAAGAAGCCTTTCGCTAAGACTGTTCTTGTGAAATTTGCAAAGGGATATTTGGAAACCCCTGGAAGGTTATGATGAAAATGTAATATCTTCCTTTAAAAACTGAAAAGAAGCTTTCTGAGAAACTGCTTTGTGTTCTGTTAGTTCATCTCACAGAGTTACAGCTTTCCCCTTAAGAAGCCTTTCGATAAGACTGGTCTTTTCGTATTTGCAAAGCAATATTTACAAGCCCTTAGAGGGCTGTGGTGAAAAAGGAATTATCCTAAGATAAAAACGGGAAAGAAGGTTTCTGAGAAACTGCTTTGTGTTCTGTTAATTCACTTCACAGAGTTACAGCTTTCCCCTCGAGAAGCCTTTCGCTGAGACAGTTCCTGTGGAATTTGGAAAGTGATATTTGGAAGCCCCTTGAGGGCTATCGTGAAAATGAGATATCTTCCGTTAAAAACTGAAAAGAAGCTTTCTCAGAAACTGCTTTGTGTTCTGTTAAATCATCTCACAGAGTTACAGCTTTCCCCTCAAGAAGCCGTTCACTAGTACTGTTCTTGTGAAATTTGCAAAGTGATATTTGGAAGCCCAAAGAGGGCTACGGTGAAAAAGGAAATATCTTTCGTTAAAAACTGCAAAGAAGCTTTCTGAGAAACTGGTTTGTTTTCTGTTAATTCATCTCACAGAGTTACAGCTTTCCCCTCCAGAAGACTTTCGCGAAGACTGTTTTTTTTTTTTTTTTTTTTTTTTTTTTTTTTTTTGTCAGCGCTCAAAATCTTTTTAATAAGAGGGTAGGATCCAAGGTTAGTTTTTGTAGCCTCGGCTGGCCCGTCGGCCTCTGGCACGCTCGAACTTCCGGCCCTTGGAGCGGACGCAGGGTTTGGTGTGGCTGTGCGGGGTTCCTGGGGCCTTGCCGAAATGCCGGTACACCTCTCGGCCCTTGCGAGGACCGGAGAGCAGGACAGTGCCGCAGCCCTTGGGGGAGTCGAAGGTCAGCTGGTCGAAAGTGAGGATCTTGCCCCCGGCCCTGAGGATGCGGCTGCGGGCCCGGCTGGTTACGCGCAGTGCACATACCTTCAGTTTGGGCACCTCCTGAACCCGCACGTCGTCCGTCATGGTCCCCACAACCACAGCCGTTTTGTTTTCCCGGCCAGGAAGCTTCATCTTCCGGGTCATCCGGGAAAGGGACAGAGGCGGCCGGTTGGAGCGACTCATAAACAACCTCTTCAGCACAACCTGGTTGAATGTGGAATTGGTTCTTCTGGCCAGAAACCTATACAACTTGACCAACAGCCTCAGGTAGATATCCTGGCTCTTGGGCTCCTTTGCCGAACCTTTTGGGCCTTGTTGTGGCGGATGTCAACTCCCATGATGGCGCCTCCTGCCCGGCCAGGTCTGGAAAATCGCTAAGACTGTTTTTGTGGAATTTGCAAAGTGGTATTTGGAAGCCCATAGAGGGTTATGGTGAAAACGGAAAAACGTTCCGTTTAAAACTGTAAAGAAGCTTTCTGAGAAACTGCTTTGTGTTCTGTCAATTCATCCACAGAGTTACAGCATTCCCCTCAAGAAGCCTTTCGCTAAGACTTTTCTTGTGCAATTTGCAAAGAGATATTTGGAAGCCCCTAGAGGGCTATGGTGAAAAAGGAAATATCTTCAGTTAAAAAATGGAAAGAAGCTTCCTGAAAAACTGCTTTCTGTTTTGTTAATTCATCTCAGAGAGTTACAGTTTTCCCTTCAAGAACTTTTTCGCTAAGACTGTTCTTGTGGAATTTGCAAAGTGATATTTGGAAGCCCATAGAGGGCTATGGTGAAAAAGAAAATATCTTCCGTTAAAAACTGGAAAGAAGCTTTCTGAGAAAATGCATTGTGTTCTGTTAATTCATCTCACAGAGTTACAGCTTTCCTCTCAAGAAACCTTCCTCTAAGACTGTTCTCTCGGAATTTGCAAGGTGTTATTTGAAAGCACATAGAGGGCCATGTTGAAAAAGGAAATATCCCAAGATAAAAACTGAAAAGAAACTTTCTGAGAAACTGCTTTGTCTTCTGTTAATTCACCTCACAGAGTTACAGCTTTCCCCACAAGAAGCGTTTCGCTAAGACTGTTCTTGTGGAATTTGCAAAGTGATATATGGAAGCCTATAGAGGGCTATGGAGGAAAAGAAAATATCCTAAGTTAAAAACTGAAAAGAAGCTTTCTGATAAACTGCTTTTTATCCTGTTAATTCATCTCACAGAGTTACAGCTTTCCCCTCAAGAAGCCTTTCGCTAAGACTGCTCTTGTGGAATTTGCAAAGTGTAATTTGGAAGCCCCTCGAGGGCTATGGTGAAAAATGAAATATCTTCAGTTAAAAACTGGAAAGAAGCTTTCTGAGAAACCGCTTTGTGTTGTGTTAATTCATCTCACAGACTTACATCCTCCCCTGAGGAAGCCTTTCGCGAAGATTGTTCTTGTGGAATTTGGAAAGTGATATTTGGAAGCCCATAGAGGTCTATTGTGAAAAAGGAAATATCTTTAGTTAAAAACTGCAAAGTAGATTTCTGAGAAACTGCTTTGTGTTCAGTTAATTCATCTCACAGAGTTACAGATTTTCCTTCAAGAAGCCTTTCGCTAAGACTGTTCTTGTGGAATTTGCAAAGTGATATTTGGAAGCCCATAGAGGTCTATGGTGAAAAAGGAAATATTTTCTGTTAAAAACTGGAAAGAAGCTTTCTGAGAAACTGCTTTGTGTTCTGTTAATTCATCTCACAGAGTTACAGATTTCTCCCCAAGAAGCCTTTCGGTAAGACTGTTTTGTGGAATTTGCAAAGTGATATTTGGAAGACCATAGAGGGTTACGGGGAAAAAGGAAATATCTTCCTTTAAAAACTCGGAAAAAGCTTTCTGATTACAGCTTTCCCCTCAAGAAGCCTTTCTCTAATACTGTTCTTGTGGAAACTGCAAAGGGATATTTGAAAGCTCATAGACGTCTATGGTGAAAAATGAAACATCTTCTGTAAAAACTGGAAAGAAGCTTCCTGAGACACTGCTTTGTGTTCTGTTAATTCATCTCTCACAGTTACGGCTTTCCCCTCAAGAAGCCTTTCGCTAAGACTGTTCTTGTGGAATTTGCAAGGTGATATTTGGAAGCCCGTAGAGTGCTATGGTGAAAAAGTAAATATCTTCCGTTAAAAACTGGAAAGAAGCTTTCTGAGAAACTGCTTTGTGTTCTGTTAATTCATTTCACAGACTTACAGCTTCAAGCTCAAGAAGCCTTTCGCTAACACTGTTCTTGTGGAATTTGCAAAGTAATATTTGGAAGTCCACAGAGGGCTTTGGTAAAAAAGGAAATATCTTCCGTTTAAAACTGGAAAGAAGCTTTCTGAGAAACTGCTTTGTTTTCTGTTAGTTCATCTCACAGAATTACAGGTTTACCCTCAATAAGACTTTCGCTAAGACAGTTCTTGTGGAATTTGAAAAGTGATACATGGAAGCCCATAGAGGTCTATGGTGAAAAAGGAAATATCTTCCCTTAAAAACTGGAAAGAAGCTTTCCGATTACAGCTTTCCCCTCAAGAAGCCTTTCGCTAAGACTCTTCTTTGGAGTTTGCAAAGTGATATTTGGAAGCCCATAGAGGATTCTGGTGAAAAAGGAAATATCCTAAGATAAAAACTGAAAAGAAGCTTTCTGAGAAACTACTTTGTGTTCTGTTAATTCATCTCACAGACTTACAGCTTTCCCCACAGGAAGTCTTTCGCTAAGCTTGTTCTTGTGGAATTTGCAAAGTGATACTTAGAAGCCCTTAGAGGGCTATGGTGAAAAACGAAATATCTTCAGTTAAAAACTTGAAAGAAGCTTTGTGAGAAACTGCTTTGTGTTCTGTTAATTCATCTCACAGAGTTACAGCTTTCCCCTCAAGAAGCCTTTGGCTAAGAGTGTTCTTGTGGAATTTGCAAGGTGATATTTGGTAGCCCAAAGAGAGCTTCGATGAAAAAGGAAATATCTTCCGTTAAAAACTGGAAAGCAGCTTTTTGAGAAACTGCTTTGTGTTCTGTTAATTCATCTCACAGAATTACAGCTTTCCCCTCAGGAAGCCTTTCGCTAAGACTGTTCTTGTGGAATTTGCAAAGTGATATTTGGACGACCAAAGAGGGCTATAGTGAAAAAGGAAATATCTTCAGTTAAAAACTGGAAAGAAGCTTTCTGAGAAACTGCTTTGTGTTCTCTTAATTCATCTCACAGAGTTACAGCTTTCCCCCCAAAAAGCCTTTCTCTAAGACTGTTCTTGTCCAATTTGTAAAGTGATATTTAGAAGCCCATAGTGGGCTGCGGTGAAAAAGGAAATATCTTCCATTAAAAACTGGAAAAAAGCTTTCTGAGAAACGGCTTTGTGTTCTGTTATTTAATCTCAGAGAGTTACATCTTTCCCCTCAAGAATCCTTTCGCTAAGACTGTTCTTGTGGAATTTAGAACGTGATATTTAGAAGCCCATAGTGGGCTATGGTGAAAAAGGAAATAATTTACGTTAAAAACTGGAAAGAAACGTTCTGAGAAAATACTTTGTGTTCTGTTAATTCATCGCACAGAGTTACAGCTTTCCCCTCAAGAAGCCTTTCGCTAAGACTGTTCTTGTGGTATTTAGAACGTGATATTAGAATCCCATAGAGTGCTATGTTGAATAAGGAAATATTCTCCGTTAAAAACTGGAAAGAAGCATTCTGAGAAACTCCTTTGTGTTCTGTTTATTCATCTCACAGAGTTACAGCTTTTACCTCAATAAGCGTTTCGCTAAGACTGTTCTTGTGGAATTTGCAAAGTGATATTTAGAAGCCCATAGAGGGCTATGGTGAAATGGGAAGTATCCTAAGATAAAAACTGAAAAGAAGCTTTCTGACATACTGCTTTGTGTTCTAATAATTCATGTCACAGAGTTACAGCTTTCCCCAGAAGATGCCTTTCGCTAAGACTGTTCTTGTGGAATTTGCAAAGTCATATTTGGAAACCCATAGAGTTCTATCATGGAAAAAGAAATATCCTCCGTTAAAAGTGAAAAGAGGCATACTGAGAAACTGCGTTGTGTTCGGATAATTCATTTCACAGAGTTACAGCTTTCCCCTCAAGAAGCCTTTGGCTAAGAGTGTTCTTGTGGAATTTGCAAGGTGATATTTGGTAGCCCAGAGAGGGCTTTGATGAAAAAGGAAATATCTTCCGTTAAAAACTGGAAAGCAGCTTTTTGAGAAACTGCTTTGTGTCCTCTTAATTCATCTCAGAGTTACAGCTTTCCCCTCAGGAAGCCTTTCGCTAAGACTGTTTTTGTGGAATTTGCAAAGTGATATTTGGACGACCAAAGAGGGCTATAGTGAAAAAGGAAATATCTTCAGTTAAAAACTGGAAAGAAGCTTTCTGAGAAACTGCTTTTTGTTCTGTTAATTCATTTCACAGTGTTACACCTTTCCCCTCAAGAATCCTTTCGCTAAGGCTCTTCTTGTGGAATTTGCCAAGTGATATTTGGAAGCCCATAGAGGGCTATGCTGAAAATGGAAATCTCTTTTATTAAAAACTGGAAAGAAGCTTTCTGAGAAACTGCTTTGTGCTCTGTTAATTGATCTCACAGAGTTACAGCTTTCCCCTCAAGAAGACTTTCGCTAAGACTGTTCTTGTGGAATTTAGAAAGTGATATTTAGAAGCCCATAGATGACTATGGTGAAATAGGAAATATCTTCCGTTAAAAACTTGAAAGAAGCTTTCTGAGAAACTGCTTTGTGTTCTCTTAATTCATCTCACAGAGTTACAGCTTTCCCCCCAAAAAGCCTTTCTCTAAGACTGTTCTTGTCCAATTTGTAAAGTGATATTTAGAAGCCCATAGTGGGCTGCGGTGAAAAAGGAAATATCTTCCATTAAAAACTGGAAAAAAGCTTTCTGAGAAACGGCTTTGTGTTCTGTTATTTAATCTCAGAGAGTTACATCTTTCCCCTCGAGAATCCTTTCGCTAAGACTGTTCTTGTGGAATTTAGAACGTGATATTTAGAAGCCCATAGAGGGCTATGGTGAAAAAGGAAATAATTTACGTTAAAAACTGGAAAGAAGCTTTCTGAGAAACGGCTTTGTGTTCTCGTAATTCATCTCACACAGTTACAGCTTTCACCTCAAGAAGCCTTTCACTAAGACTGTTCTTGTGGAATTTGCAAAGTGATATTTGGAAGCCCATAGAGGGCTATAGTGAAAAAGGAAGGATCCTAACATAAAAACTGAAAAGAAGCTTTCTGAGAAACTGCTTTGTGTTCTGTTAATTCATCTCACAGAGTTACAGCTTTCACCTCAAGAAGCCTTTCGCTAAGACTGTTCTTGTGAAATTTGCAAAGGGATATTTGGAAACCCCTGGAAGGTTATGATGAAAATGTAATATCTTCCTTTAAAAACTGAAAAGAAGCTTTCTGAGAAACTGCTTTGTGTTCTGTTAGTTCATCTCACAGAGTTACAGCTTTCCCCTTAAGAAGCCTTTCGATAAGACTGGTCTTTTCGTATTTGCAAAGCAACATTTACAAGCCCTTAGAGGGCTGTGGTGAAAAAGGAATTATCCTAAGATAAAAACGGGAAAGAAGGTTTCTGAGAAACTGCTTTGTGTTCTGTTAATTCACTTCACAGAGTTACAGCTTTCCCCTCGAGAAGCCTTTCGCTGAGACAGTTCCTGTGGAATTTGGAAAGTGATATTTGGAAGCCCCTTGAGGGCTATCGTGAAAATGAGATATCTTCCGTTAAAAACTGAAAAGAAGCTTTCTCAGAAACTGCTTTGTGTTCTGTTAAATCATCTCACAGAGTTACAGCTTTCCCCTCAAGAAGCCGTTCACTAGTACTGTTCTTGTGAAATTTGCAAAGTGATATTTGGAAGCCCAAAGAGGGCTACGGTGAAAAAGGAAATATCTTTCGTTAAAAACTGCAAAGAAGCTTTCTGAGAAACTGGTTTGTTTTCTGTTAATTCATCTCACAGAGTTACAGCTTTCCCCTCCAGAAGACTTTCGCGAAGACTGTTTTTTTTTTTTTTTTTTTTTTTTTTTTTTTTTTGTCAGCGCTCAAAATCTTTTTAATAAGAGGGTAGGATCCAAGGTTAGTTTTTGTAGCCTCGGCTGGCCCGTCGGCCTCTGGCACGCTCGAACTTCCGGCCCTTGGAGCGGACGCAGGGTTTGGTGTGGCTGTGCGGGGTTCCTGGGGCCTTGCCGAAATGCCGGTACACCTCTCGGCCCTTGCGAGGACCGGAGAGCAGGACAGTGCCGCAGCCCTTGGGGGAGTCGAAGGTCAGCTGGTCGAAAGTGAGGATCTTGCCCCCGGCCCTGAGGATGCGGCTGCGGGCCCGGCTGGTTACGCGCAGTGCACATACCTTCAGTTTGGGCACCTCCTGAACCCGCACGTCGTCCGTTATGGTCCCCACAACCACAGCCGTTTTGTTTTCCCGGCCAGGAAGCTTCATCTTCCGGGTCATCCGGGAAAGGGACAGAGGCGGCCGGTTGGAGCGACTCATAAACAACCTCTTCAGCACAACCTGGTTGAATGTGGAATTGGTTCTTCTGGCCAGAAACCTATACAACTTGACCAACAGCCTCAGGTAGATATCCTGGCTCTTGGGCTCCTTTGCCGAACCTTTTGGGCCTTGTTGTGGCGGATGTCAACTCCCATGATGGCGCCTCCTGCCCGGCCAGGTCTGGAAAATCGCTAAGACTGTTTTTGTGGAATTTGCAAAGTGGTATTTGGAAGCCCATAGAGGGTTATGGTGAAAACGGAAAAACGTTCCGTTTAAAACTGTAAAGAAGCTTTCTGAGAAACTGCTTTGTGTTCTGTCAATTCATCCACAGAGTTACAGCATTCCCCTCAAGAAGCCTTTCGCTAAGACTTTTCTTGTGCAATTTGCAAAGAGATATTTGGAAGCCCCTAGAGGGCTATGGTGAAAAAGGAAATATCTTCAGTTAAAAAATGGAAAGAAGCTTCCTGAAAAACTGCTTTCTGTTTTGTTAATTCATCTCAGAGAGTTACAGTTTTCCCTTCAAGAACTTTTTCGCTAAGACTGTTCTTGTGGAATTTGCAAAGTGATATTTGGAAGCCCATAGAGGGCTATGGTGAAAAAGAAAATATCTTCCGTTAAAAACTGGAAAGAAGCTTTCTGAGAAAATGCATTGTGTTCTGTTAATTCATCTCACAGAGTTACAGCTTTCCTCTCAAGAAACCTTCCTCTAAGACTGTTCTCTCGGAATTTGCAAGGTGTTATTTGAAAGCACATAGAGGGCCATGTTGAAAAAGGAAATATCCCAAGATAAAAACTGAAAAGAAACTTTCTGAGAAACTGCTTTGTCTTCTGTTAATTCACCTCACAGAGTTACAGCTTTCCCCACAAGAAGCGTTTCGCTAAGACTGTTCTTGTGGAATTTGCAAAGTGATATATGGAAGCCTATAGAGGGCTATGGAGGAAAAGAAAATATCCTAAGTTAAAAACTGAAAAGAAGCTTTCTGATAAACTGCTTTTTATCCTGTTAATTCATCTCACAGAGTTACAGCTTTCCCCTCAAGAAGCCTTTCGCTAAGACTGCTCTTGTGGAATTTGCAAAGTGTAATTTGGAAGCCCCTCGAGGGCTATGGTGAAAAATGAAATATCTTCAGTTAAAAACTGGAAAGAAGCTTTCTGAGAAACCGCTTTGTGTTGTGTTAATTCATCTCACAGACTTACATCCTCCCCTGAGGAAGCCTTTCGCGAAGATTGTTCTTGTGGAATTTGGAAAGTGATATTTGGAAGCCCATAGAGGTCTATTGTGAAAAAGGAAATATCTTTAGTTAAAAACTGCAAAGTAGATTTCTGAGAAACTGCTTTGTGTTCAGTTAATTCATCTCACAGAGTTACAGATTTTCCTTCAAGAAGCCTTTCGCTAAGACTGTTCTTGTGGAATTTGCAAAGTGATATTTGGAAGCCCATAGAGGTCTATGGTGAAAAAGGAAATATTTTCTGTTAAAAACTGGAAAGAAGCTTTCTGAGAAACTGCTTTGTGTTCTGTTAATTCATCTCACAGAGTTACAGATTTCTCCCCAAGAAGCCTTTCGGTAAGACTGTTTTGTGGAATTTGCAAAGTGATATTTGGAAGACCATAGAGGGTTACGGGGAAAAAGGAAATATCTTCCTTTAAAAACTCGGAAAAAGCTTTCTGATTACAGCTTTCCCCTCAAGAAGCCTTTCTCTAATACTGTTCTTGTGGAAACTGCAAAGGGATATTTGAAAGCTCATAGACGTCTATGGTGAAAAATGAAACATCTTCTGTAAAAACTGGAAAGAAGCTTCCTGAGACACTGCTTTGTGTTCTGTTAATTCATCTCTCACAGTTACGGCTTTCCCCTCAAGAAGCCTTTCGCTAAGACTGTTCTTGTGGAATTTGCAAGGTGATATTTGGAAGCCCGTAGAGTGCTATGGTGAAAAAGTAAATATCTTCCGTTAAAAACTGGAAAGAAGCTTTCTGAGAAACTGCTTTGTGTTCTGTTAATTCATTTCACAGACTTACAGCTTCAAGCTCAAGAAGCCTTTCGCTAACACTGTTCTTGTGGAATTTGCAAAGTAATATTTGGAAGTCCACAGAGGGCTTTGGTAAAAAAGGAAATATCTTCCGTTTAAAACTGGAAAGAAGCTTTCTGAGAAACTGCTTTGTTTTCTGTTAGTTCATCTCACAGAATTACAGGTTTACCCTCAATAAGACTTTCGCTAAGACAGTTCTTGTGGAATTTGAAAAGTGATACATGGAAGCCCATAGAGGTCTATGGTGAAAAAGGAAATATCTTCCCTTAAAAACTGGAAAGAAGCTTTCCGATTACAGCTTTCCCCTCAAGAAGCCTTTCGCTAAGACTCTTCTTTGGAGTTTGCAAAGTGATATTTGGAAGCCCATAGAGGATTCTGGTGAAAAAGGAAATATCCTAAGATAAAAACTGAAAAGAAGCTTTCTGAGAAACTACTTTGTGTTCTGTTAATTCATCTCACAGACTTACAGCTTTCCCCACAGGAAGTCTTTCGCTAAGCTTGTTCTTGTGGAATTTGCAAAGTGATACTTAGAAGCCCTTAGAGGGCTATGGTGAAAAACGAAATATCTTCAGTTAAAAACTTGAAAGAAGCTTTGTGAGAAACTGCTTTGTGTTCTGTTAATTCATCTCACAGAGTTACAGCTTTCCCCTCAAGAAGCCTTTGGCTAAGAGTGTTCTTGTGGAATTTGCAAGGTGATATTTGGTAGCCCAAAGAGAGCTTCGATGAAAAAGGAAATATCTTCCGTTAAAAACTGGAAAGCAGCTTTTTGAGAAACTGCTTTGTGTTCTGTTAATTCATCTCACAGAATTACAGCTTTCCCCTCAGGAAGCCTTTCGCTAAGACTGTTCTTGTGGAATTTGCAAAGTGATATTTGGACGACCAAAGAGGGCTATAGTGAAAAAGGAAATATCTTCAGTTAAAAACTGGAAAGAAGCTTTCTGAGAAACTGCTTTGTGTTCTCTTAATTCATCTCACAGAGTTACAGCTTTCCCCCCAAAAAGCCTTTCTCTAAGACTGTTCTTGTCCAATTTGTAAAGTGATATTTAGAAGCCCATAGTGGGCTGCGGTGAAAAAGGAAATATCTTCCATTAAAAACTGGAAAAAAGCTTTCTGAGAAACGGCTTTGTGTTCTGTTATTTAATCTCAGAGAGTTACATCTTTCCCCTCAAGAATCCTTTCGCTAAGACTGTTCTTGTGGAATTTAGAACGTGATATTTAGAAGCCCATAGTGGGCTATGGTGAAAAAGGAAATAATTTACGTTAAAAACTGGAAAGAAACGTTCTGAGAAAATACTTTGTGTTCTGTTAATTCATCGCACAGAGTTACAGCTTTCCCCTCAAGAAGCCTTTCGCTAAGACTGTTCTTGTGGTATTTAGAACGTGATATTAGAATCCCATAGAGTGCTATGTTGAATAAGGAAATATTCTCCGTTAAAAACTGGAAAGAAGCATTCTGAGAAACTCCTTTGTGTTCTGTTTATTCATCTCACAGAGTTACAGCTTTTACCTCAATAAGCGTTTCGCTAAGACTGTTCTTGTGGAATTTGCAAAGTGATATTTAGAAGCCCATAGAGGGCTATGGTGAAATGGGAAGTATCCTAAGATAAAAACTGAAAAGAAGCTTTCTGACATACTGCTTTGTGTTCTAATAATTCATGTCACAGAGTTACAGCTTTCCCCAGAAGATGCCTTTCGCTAAGACTGTTCTTGTGGAATTTGCAAAGTCATATTTGGAAACCCATAGAGTTCTATCATGGAAAAAGAAATATCCTCCGTTAAAAGTGAAAAGAGGCATACTGAGAAACTGCGTTGTGTTCGGATAATTCATTTCACAGAGTTACAGCTTTCCCCTCAAGAAGCCTTTGGCTAAGAGTGTTCTTGTGGAATTTGCAAGGTGATATTTGGTAGCCCAAAGAGGGCTTTGATGAAAAAGGAAATATCTTCCGTTAAAAACTGGAAAGCAGCTTTTTGAGAAACTGCTTTGTGTCCTCTTAATTCATCTCAGAGTTACAGCTTTCCCCTCAGGAAGCCTTTCGCTAAGACTGTTTTTGTGGAATTTGCAAAGTGATATTTGGACGACCAAAGAGGGCTATAGTGAAAAAGGAAATATCTTCAGTTAAAAACTGGAAAGAAGCTTTCTGAGAAACTGCTTTTTGTTCTGTTAATTCATGTCACAGTGTTACACCTTTCCCCTCAAGAATCCTTTCGCTAAGGCTCTTCTTGTGGAATTTGCCAAGTGATATTTGGAAGCCCATAGAGGGCTATGCTGAAAATGGAAATCTCTTTTATTAAAAACTGGAAAGAAGCTTTCTGAGAAACTGCTTTGTGCTCTGTTAATTGATCTCACAGAGTTACAGCTTTCCCCTCAAGAAGACTTTCGCTAAGACTGTTCTTGTGGAATTTAGAAAGTGATATTTAGAAGCCCATAGATGACTATGGTGAAATAGGAAATATCTTCCGTTAAAAACTTGAAAGAAGCTTTCTGAGAAACTGCTTTGTGTTCTCTTAATTCATCTCACAGAGTTACAGCTTTCCCCCCAAAAAGCCTTTCTCTAAGACTGTTCTTGTCCAATTTGTAAAGTGATATTTAGAAGCCCATAGTGGGCTGCGGTGAAAAAGGAAATATCTTCCATTAAAAACTGGAAAAAAGCTTTCTGAGAAACGGCTTTGTGTTCTGTTATTTAATCTCAGAGAGTTACATCTTTCCCCTCGAGAATCCTTTCGCTAAGACTGTTCTTGTGGAATTTAGAACGTGATATTTAGAAGCCCATAGAGGGCTATGGTGAAAAAGGAAATAATTTACGTTAAAAACTGGAAAGAAGCTTTCTGAGAAACGGCTTTGTGTTCTCGTAATTCATCTCACACAGTTACAGCTTTCACCTCAAGAAGCCTTTCACTAAGACTGTTCTTGTGGAATTTGCAAAGTGATATTTGGAAGCCCATAGAGGGCTATAGTGAAAAAGGAAGGATCCTAACATAAAAACTGAAAAGAAGCTTTCTGAGAAACTGCTTTGTGTTCTGTTAATTCATCTCACAGAGTTACAGCTTTCACCTCAAGAAGCCTTTCGCTAAGACTGTTCTTGTGAAATTTGCAAAGGGATATTTGGAAACCCCTGGAAGGTTATGATGAAAATGTAATATCTTCCTTTAAAAACTGAAAAGAAGCTTTCTGAGAAACTGCTTTGTGTTCTGTTAGTTCATCTCACAGAGTTACAGCTTTCCCCTTAAGAAGCCTTTCGATAAGACTGGTCTTTTCGTATTTGCAAAGCAATATTTACAAGCCCTTAGAGGGCTGTGGTGAAAAAGGAATTATCCTAAGATAAAAACGGGAAAGAAGGTTTCTGAGAAACTGCTTTGTGTTCTGTTAATTCACTTCACAGAGTTACAGCTTTCCCCTCGAGAAGCCTTTCGCTGAGACAGTTCCTGTGGAATTTGGAAAGTGATATTTGGAAGCCCCTTGAGGGCTATCGTGAAAATGAGATATCTTCCGTTAAAAACTGAAAAGAAGCTTTCTCAGAAACTGCTTTGTGTTCTGTTAAATCATCTCACAGAGTTACAGCTTTCCCCTCAAGAAGCCGTTCACTAGTACTGTTCTTGTGAAATTTGCAAAGTGATATTTGGAAGCCCAAAGAGGGCTATGGTGAAAAAGGAAATATCTTTCGTTAAAAACTGCAAAGAAGCTTTCTGAGAAACTGGTTTGTTTTCTGTTAATTCATCTCACAGAGTTACAGCTTTCCCCTCCAGAAGACTTTCGCGAAGACTGTTTTGTTTTTTTTTGTTTGTTTGTTTTTTTTTTTTTTTTTTTTTTTTGTCAGCGCTCAAAATCTTTTTAATAAGAGGGTAGGATCCAAGGTTAGTTTTTGTAGCCTCGGCTGGCCCGTCGGCCTCTGGCACGCTCGAACTTCCGGCCCTTGGAGCGGACGTAGGGTTTGGTGTGGCTGTGCGGGGTTCCTGGGGCCTTGCCGAAATGCCGGTACACCTCTCGGCCCTTGCGAGGACCGGAGAGCAGGACAGTGCCGCAGCCCTTGGGGGAGTCGAAGGTCAGCTGGTCGAAAGTGAGGATCTTGCCCCCGGCCCTGAGGATGCGGCTGCGGGCCCGGCTGGTTACGCGCAGTGCACATACCTTCAGTTTGGGCACCTCCTGAACCCGCACGTCGTCCGTTATGGTCCCCACAACCACAGCCGTTTTGTTTTCCCGGCCAGGAAGCTTCATCTTCCGGGTCATCCGGGAAAGGGACAGAGGCGGCCGGTTGGAGCGACTCATAAACAACCTCTTCAGCACAACCTGGTTGAATGTGGAATTGGTTCTTCTGGCCAGAAACCTATACAACTTGACCAACAGCCTCAGGTAGATATCCTGGCTCTTGGGCTCCTTTGCCGAACCTTTTGGGCCTTGTTGTGGCGGATGTCAACTCCCATGATGGCGCCTCCTGCCCGGCCAGGTCTGGAAAATCGCTAAGACTGTTTTTGTGGAATTTGCAAAGTGGTATTTGGAAGCCCATAGAGGGTTATGGTGAAAACGGAAAAACGTTCCGTTTAAAACTGTAAAGAAGCTTTCTGAGAAACTGCTTTGTGTTCTGTCAATTCATCCACAGAGTTACAGCATTCCCCTCAAGAAGCCTTTCGCTAAGACTTTTCTTGTGCAATTTGCAAAGAGATATTTGGAAGCCCCTAGAGGGCTATGGTGAAAAAGGAAATATCTTCAGTTAAAAAATGGAAAGAAGCTTCCTGAAAAACTGCTTTCTGTTTTGTTAATTCATCTCAGAGAGTTACAGTTTTCCCTTCAAGAACTTTTTCGCTAAGACTGTTCTTGTGGAATTTGCAAAGTGATATTTGGAAGCCCATAGAGGGCTATGGTGAAAAAGAAAATGTCTTCCGTTAAAAACTGGAAAGAAGCTTTCTGAGAAAATGCATTGTGTTCTGTTAATTCATCTCACAGAGTTACAGCTTTCCTCTCAAGAAACCTTCCTCTAAGACTGTTCTCTCGGAATTTGCAAGGTGTTATTTGAAAGCACATAGAGGGCCATGTTGAAAAAGGAAATATCCCAAGATAAAAACTGAAAAGAAACTTTCTGAGAAACTGCTTTGTCTTCTGTTAATTCACCTCACAGAGTTACAGCTTTCCCCACAAGAAGCGTTTCGCTAAGACTGTTCTTGTGGAATTTGCAAAGTGATATATGGAAGCCTATAGAGGGCTATGGAGGAAAAGAAAATATCCTAAGTTAAAAACTGAAAAGAAGCTTTCTGATAAACTGCTTTTTATCCTGTTAATTCATCTCACAGAGTTACAGCTTTCCCCTCAAGAAGCCTTTCGCTAAGACTGCTCTTGTGGAATTTGCAAAGTGTAATTTGGAAGCCCCTCGAGGGCTATGGTGAAAAATGAAATATCTTCAGTTAAAAACTGGAAAGAAGCTTTCTGAGAAACCGCTTTGTGTTGTGTTAATTCATCTCACAGACTTACATCCTCCCCTGAGGAAGCCTTTCGCGAAGATTGTTCTTGTGGAATTTGGAAAGTGATATTTGGAAGCCCATAGAGGTCTATTGTGAAAAAGGAAATATCTTTAGTTAAAAACTGCAAAGTAGATTTCTGAGAAACTGCTTTGTGTTCAGTTAATTCATCTCACAGAGTTACAGATTTTCCTTCAAGAAGCCTTTCGCTAAGACTGTTCTTGTGGAATTTGCAAAGTGATATTTGGAAGCCCATAGAGGTCTATGGTGAAAAAGGAAATATTTTCTGTTAAAAACTGGAAAGAAGCTTTCTGAGAAACTGCTTTGTGTTCTGTTAATTCATCTCACAGAGTTACAGATTTCTCCCCAAGAAGCCTTTCGGTAAGACTGTTTTGTGGAATTTGCAAAGTGATATTTGGAAGACCATAGAGGGTTACGGGGAAAAAGGAAATATCTTCCTTTAAAAACTCGGAAAAAGCTTTCTGATTACAGCTTTCCCCTCAAGAAGCCTTTCTCTAATACTGTTCTTGTGGAAACTGCAAAGGGATATTTGAAAGCTCATAGACGTCTATGGTGAAAAATGAAACATCTTCTGTAAAAACTGGAAAGAAGCTTCCTGAGACACTGCTTTGTGTTCTGTTAATTCATCTCTCACAGTTACGGCTTTCCCCTCAAGAAGCCTTTCGCTAAGACTGTTCTTGTGGAATTTGCAAGGTGATATTTGGAAGCCCGTAGAGTGCTATGGTGAAAAAGTAAATATCTTCCGTTAAAAACTGGAAAGAAGCTTTCTGAGAAACTGCTTTGTGTTCTGTTAATTCATTTCACAGACTTACAGCTTCAAGCTCAAGAAGCCTTTCGCTAACACTGTTCTTGTGGAATTTGCAAAGTAATATTTGGAAGTCCACAGAGGGCTTTGGTAAAAAAGGAAATATCTTCCGTTTAAAACTGGAAAGAAGCTTTCTGAGAAACTGCTTTGTTTTCTGTTAGTTCATCTCACAGAATTACAGGTTTACCCTCAATAAGACTTTCGCTAAGACAGTTCTTGTGGAATTTGAAAAGTGATACATGGAAGCCCATAGAGGTCTATGGTGAAAAAGGAAATATCTTCCCTTAAAAACTGGAAAGAAGCTTTCCGATTACAGCTTTCCCCTCAAGAAGCCTTTCGCTAAGACTCTTCTTTGGAGTTTGCAAAGTGATATTTGGAAGCCCATAGAGGATTCTGGTGAAAAAGGAAATATCCTAAGATAAAAACTGAAAAGAAGCTTTCTGAGAAACTACTTTGTGTTCTGTTAATTCATCTCGCAGACTTACAGCTTTCCCCACAGGAAGTCTTTCGCTAAGCTTGTTCTTGTGGAATTTGCAAAGTGATACTTAGAAGCCCTTAGAGGGCTATGGTGAAAAACGAAATATCTTCAGTTAAAAACTTGAAAGAAGCTTTGTGAGAAACTGCTTTGTGTTCTGTTAATTCATCTCACAGAGTTACAGCTTTCCCCTCAAGAAGCCTTTGGCTAGGAGTGTTCTTGTGGAATTTGCAAGGTGATATTTGGTAGCCCAAAGAGAGCTTCGATGAAAAAGGAAATATCTTCCGTTAAAAACTGGAAAGCAGCTTTTTGAGAAACTGCTTTGTGTTCTGTTAATTCATCTCACAGAATTACAGCTTTCCCCTCAGGAAGCCTTTCGCTAAGACTGTTCTTGTGGAATTTGCAAAGTGATATTTGGACGACCAAAGAGGGCTATAGTGAAAAAGGAAATATCTTCAGTTAAAAACTGGAAAGAAGCTTTCTGAGAAACTGCTTTGTGTTCTCTTAATTCATCTCACAGAGTTACAGCTTTCCCCCCAAAAAGCCTTTCTCTAAGACTGTTCTTGTCCAATTTGTAAAGTGATATTTAGAAGCCCATAGTGGGCTGCGGTGAAAAAGGAAATATCTTCCATTAAAAACTGGAAAAAAGCTTTCTGAGAAACGGCTTTGTGTTCTGTTATTTAATCTCAGAGAGTTACATCTTTCCCCTCAAGAATCCTTTCGCTAAGACTGTTCTTGTGGAATTTAGAACGTGATATTTAGAAGCCCATAGTGGGCTATGGTGAAAAAGGAAATAATTTACGTTAAAAACTGGAAAGAAACGTTCTGAGAAAATACTTTGTGTTCTGTTAATTCATCGCACAGAGTTACAGCTTTCCCCTCAAGAAGCCTTTCGCTAAGACTGTTCTTGTGGTATTTAGAACGTGATATTAGAATCCCATAGAGTGCTATGTTGAATAAGGAAATATTCTCCGTTAAAAACTGGAAAGAAGCATTCTGAGAAACTCCTTTGTGTTCTGTTTATTCATCTCACAGAGTTACAGCTTTTACCTCAATAAGCGTTTCGCTAAGACTGTTCTTGTGGAATTTGCAAAGTGATATTTAGAAGCCCATAGAGGGCTATGGTGAAATGGGAAGTATCCTAAGATAAAAACTGAAAAGAAGCTTTCTGACATACTGCTTTGTGTTCTAATAATTCATGTCACAGAGTTACAGCTTTCCCCAGAAGATGCCTTTCGCTAAGACTGTTCTTGTGGAATTTGCAAAGTCATATTTGGAAACCCATAGAGTTCTATCATGGAAAAAGAAATATCCTCCGTTAAAAGTGAAAAGAGGCATACTGAGAAACTGCGTTGTGTTCGGATAATTCATTTCACAGAGTTACAGCTTTCCCCTCAAGAAGCCTTTGGCTAAGAGTGTTCCTGTGGAATTTGCAAGGTGATATTTGGTAGCCCAAAGAGGGCTTTGATGAAAAAGGAAATATCTTCCGTTAAAAACTGGAAAGCAGCTTTTTGAGAAACTGCTTTGTGTCCTCTTAATTCATCTCAGAGTTACAGCTTTCCCCTCAGGAAGCCTTTCGCTAAGACTGTTTTTGTGGAATTTGCAAAGTGATATTTGGACGACCAAAGAGGGCTATAGTGAAAAAGGAAATATCTTCAGTTAAAAACTGGAAAGAAGCTTTCTGAGAAACTGCTTTTTGTTCTGTTAATTCATTTCACAGTGTTACACCTTTCCCCTCAAGAATCCTTTCGCTAAGGCTCTTCTTGTGGAATTTGCCAAGTGATATTTGGAAGCCCATAGAGGGCTATGCTGAAAATGGAAATCTCTTTTATTAAAAACTGGAAAGAAGCTTTCTGAGAAACTGCTTTGTGCTCTGTTAATTGATCTCACAGAGTTACAGCTTTCCCCTCAAGAAGACTTTCGCTAAGACTGTTCTTGTGGAATTTAGAAAGTGATATTTAGAAGCCCATAGATGACTATGGTGAAATAGGAAATATCTTCCGTTAAAAACTTGAAAGAAGCTTTCTGAGAAACTGCTTTGTGTTCTCTTAATTCATCTCACAGAGTTACAGCTTTCCCCCCAAAAAGCCTTTCTCTAAGACTGTTCTTGTCCAATTTGTAAAGTGATATTTAGAAGCCCATAGTGGGCTGCGGTGAAAAAGGAAATATCTTCCATTAAAAACTGGAAAAAAGCTTTCTGAGAAACGGCTTTGTGTTCTGTTATTTAATCTCAGAGAGTTACATCTTTCCCCTCGAGAATCCTTTCGCTAAGACTGTTCTTGTGGAATTTAGAACGTGATATTTAGAAGCCCATAGAGGGCTATGGTGAAAAAGGAAATAATTTACGTTAAAAACTGGAAAGAAGCTTTCTGAGAAACGGCTTTGTGTTCTCGTAATTCATCTCACACAGTTACAGCTTTCACCTCAAGAAGCCTTTCACTAAGACTGTTCTTGTGGAATTTGCAAAGTGATATTTGGAAGCCCATAGAGGGCTATAGTGAAAAAGGAAGGATCCTAACATAAAAACTGAAAAGAAGCTTTCTGAGAAACTGCTTTGTGTTCTGTTAATTCATCTCACAGAGTTACAGCTTTCACCTCAAGAAGCCTTTCGCTAAGACTGTTCTTGTGAAATTTGCAAAGGGATATTTGGAAACCCCTGGAAGGTTATGATGAAAATGTAATATCTTCCTTTAAAAACTGAAAAGAAGCTTTCTGAGAAACTGCTTTGTGTTCTGTTAGTTCATCTCACAGAGTTACAGCTTTCCCCTTAAGAAGCCTTTCGATAAGACTGGTCTTTTCGTATTTGCAAAGCAATATTTACAAGCCCTTAGAGGGCTGTGGTGAAAAAGGAATTATCCTAAGATAAAAACGGGAAAGAAGGTTTCTGAGAAACTGCTTTGTGTTCTGTTAATTCACTTCACAGAGTTACAGCTTTCCCCTCGAGAAGCCTTTCGCTGAGACAGTTCCTGTGGAATTTGGAAAGTGATATTTGGAAGCCCCTTGAGGGCTATCGTGAAAATGAGATATCTTCCGTTAAAAACTGAAAAGAAGCTTTCTCAGAAACTGCTTTGTGTTCTGTTAAATCATCTCACAGAGTTACAGCTTTCCCCTCAAGAAGCCGTTCACTAGTACTGTTCTTGTGAAATTTGCAAAGTGATATTTGGAAGCCCAAAGAGGGCTATGGTGAAAAAGGAAATATCTTTCGTTAAAAACTGCAAAGAAGCTTTCTGAGAAACTGGTTTGTTTTCTGTTAATTCATCTCACAGAGTTACAGCTTTCCCCTCCAGAAGACTTTCGCGAAGACTGTTTTGTTTTTTTTTTTTTGTTTGTTTTTTTTTTTTTTTTTTTTTTTGTCAGCGCTCAAAATCTTTTTAATAAGAGGGTAGGATCCAAGGTTAGTTTTTGTAGCCTCGGCTGGCCCGTCGGCCTCTGGCACGCTCGAACTTCCGGCCCTTGGAGCGGACGTAGGGTTTGGTGTGGCTGTGCGGGGTTCCTGGGGCCTTGCCGAAATGCCGGTACACCTCTCGGCCCTTGCGAGGACCGGAGAGCAGGACAGTGCCGCAGCCCTTGGGGGAGTCGAAGGTCAGCTGGTCGAAAGTGAGGATCTTGCCCCCGGCCCTGAGGATGCGGCTGCGGGCCCGGCTGGTTACGCGCAGTGCACATACCTTCAGTTTGGGCACCTCCTGAACCCGCACGTCGTCCGTTATGGTCCCCACAACCACAGCCGTTTTGTTTTCCCGGCCAGGAAGCTTCATCTTCCGGGTCATCCGGGAAAGGGACAGAGGCGGCCGGTTGGAGCGACTCATAAACAACCTCTTCAGCACAACCTGGTTGAATGTGGAATTGGTTCTTCTGGCCAGAAACCTATACAACTTGACCAACAGCCTCAGGTAGATATCCTGGCTCTTGGGCTCCTTTGCCGAACCTTTTGGGCCTTGTTGTGGCGGATGTCAACTCCCATGATGGCGCCTCCTGCCCGGCCAGGTCTGGAAAATCGCTAAGACTGTTTTTGTGGAATTTGCAAAGTGGTATTTGGAAGCCCATAGAGGGTTATGGTGAAAACGGAAAAACGTTCCGTTTAAAACTGTAAAGAAGCTTTCTGAGAAACTGCTTTGTGTTCTGTCAATTCATCCACAGAGTTACAGCATTCCCCTCAAGAAGCCTTTCGCTAAGACTTTTCTTGTGCAATTTGCAAAGAGATATTTGGAAGCCCCTAGAGGGCTATGGTGAAAAAGGAAATATCTTCAGTTAAAAAATGGAAAGAAGCTTCCTGAAAAACTGCTTTCTGTTTTGTTAATTCATCTCAGAGAGTTACAGTTTTCCCTTCAAGAACTTTTTCGCTAAGACTGTTCTTGTGGAATTTGCAAAGTGATATTTGGAAGCCCATAGAGGGCTATGGTGAAAAAGAAAATGTCTTCCGTTAAAAACTGGAAAGAAGCTTTCTGAGAAAATGCATTGTGTTCTGTTAATTCATCTCACAGAGTTACAGCTTTCCTCTCAAGAAACCTTCCTCTAAGACTGTTCTCTCGGAATTTGCAAGGTGTTATTTGAAAGCACATAGAGGGCCATGTTGAAAAAGGAAATATCCCAAGATAAAAACTGAAAAGAAACTTTCTGAGAAACTGCTTTGTCTTCTGTTAATTCACCTCACAGAGTTACAGCTTTCCCCACAAGAAGCGTTTCGCTAAGACTGTTCTTGTGGAATTTGCAAAGTGATATATGGAAGCCTATAGAGGGCTATGGAGGAAAAGAAAATATCCTAAGTTAAAAACTGAAAAGAAGCTTTCTGATAAACTGCTTTTTATCCTGTTAATTCATCTCACAGAGTTACAGCTTTCCCCTCAAGAAGCCTTTCGCTAAGACTGCTCTTGTGGAATTTGCAAAGTGTAATTTGGAAGCCCCTCGAGGGCTATGGTGAAAAATGAAATATCTTCAGTTAAAAACTGGAAAGAAGCTTTCTGAGAAACCGCTTTGTGTTGTGTTAATTCATCTCACAGACTTACATCCTCCCCTGAGGAAGCCTTTCGCGAAGATTGTTCTTGTGGAATTTGGAAAGTGATATTTGGAAGCCCATAGAGGTCTATTGTGAAAAAGGAAATATCTTTAGTTAAAAACTGCAAAGTAGATTTCTGAGAAACTGCTTTGTGTTCAGTTAATTCATCTCACAGAGTTACAGATTTTCCTTCAAGAAGCCTTTCGCTAAGACTGTTCTTGTGGAATTTGCAAAGTGATATTTGGAAGCCCATAGAGGTCTATGGTGAAAAAGGAAATATCTTCCGTTAAAAACTGGAAAGAAGCTTTCTGAGAAACTGCTTTGTGTTCTGTTAATTCATTTCACAGACTTACAGCTTCAAGCTCAAGAAGCCTTTCGCTAACACTGTTCTTGTGGAATTTGCAAAGTAATATTTGGAAGTCCACAGAGGGCTTTGGTAAAAAAGGAAATATCTTCCGTTTAAAACTGGAAAGAAGCTTTCTGAGAAACTGCTTTGTTTTCTGTTAGTTCATCTCACAGAATTACAGGTTTACCCTCAATAAGACTTTCGCTAAGACAGTTCTTGTGGAATTTGAAAAGTGATACATGGAAGCCCATAGAGGTCTATGGTGAAAAAGGAAATATCTTCCCTTAAAAACTGGAAAGAAGCTTTCCGATTACAGCTTTCCCCTCAAGAAGCCTTTCGCTAAGACTCTTCTTTGGAGTTTGCAAAGTGATATTTGGAAGCCCATAGAGGATTCTGGTGAAAAAGGAAATATCCTAAGATAAAAACTGAAAAGAAGCTTTCTGAGAAACTACTTTGTGTTCTGTTAATTCATCTCACAGACTTACAGCTTTCCCCACAGGAAGTCTTTCGCTAAGCTTGTTCTTGTGGAATTTGCAAAGTGATACTTAGAAGCCCTTAGAGGGCTATGGTGAAAAACGAAATATCTTCAGTTAAAAACTTGAAAGAAGCTTTGTGAGAAACTGCTTTGTGTTCTGTTAATTCATCTCACAGAGTTACAGCTTTCCCCTCAAGAAGCCTTTGGCTAAGAGTGTTCTTGTGGAATTTGCAAGGTGATATTTGGTAGCCCAAAGAGAGCTTCGATGAAAAAGGAAATATCTTCCGTTAAAAACTGGAAAGCAGCTTTTTGAGAAACTGCTTTGTGTTCTGTTAATTCATCTCACAGAATTACAGCTTTCCCCTCAGGAAGCCTTTCGCTAAGACTGTTCTTGTGGAATTTGCAAAGTGATATTTGGACGACCAAAGAGGGCTATAGTGAAAAAGGAAATATCTTCAGTTAAAAACTGGAAAGAAGCTTTCTGAGAAACTGCTTTGTGTTCTCTTAATTCATCTCACAGAGTTACAGCTTTCCCCCCAAAAAGCCTTTCTCTAAGACTGTTCTTGTCCAATTTGTAAAGTGATATTTAGAAGCCCATAGTGGGCTGCGGTGAAAAAGGAAATATCTTCCATTAAAAACTGGAAAAAAGCTTTCTGAGAAACGGCTTTGTGTTCTGTTATTTAATCTCAGAGAGTTACATCTTTCCCCTCAAGAATCCTTTCGCTAAGACTGTTCTTGTGGAATTTAGAACGTGATATTTAGAAGCCCATAGTGGGCTATGGTGAAAAAGGAAATAATTTACGTTAAAAACTGGAAAGAAACGTTCTGAGAAAATACTTTGTGTTCTGTTAATTCATCGCACAGAGTTACAGCTTTCCCCTCAAGAAGCCTTTCGCTAAGACTGTTCTTGTGGTATTTAGAACGTGATATTAGAATCCCATAGAGTGCTATGTTGAATAAGGAAATATTCTCCGTTAAAAACTGGAAAGAAGCATTCTGAGAAACTCCTTTGTGTTCTGTTTATTCATCTCACAGAGTTACAGCTTTTACCTCAATAAGCGTTTCGCTAAGACTGTTCTTGTGGAATTTGCAAAGTGATATTTAGAAGCCCATAGAGGGCTATGGTGAAATGGGAAGTATCCTAAGATAAAAACTGAAAAGAAGCTTTCTGACATACTGCTTTGTGTTCTAATAATTCATGTCACAGAGTTACAGCTTTCCCCAGAAGATGCCTTTCGCTAAGACTGTTCTTGTGGAATTTGCAAAGTCATATTTGGAAACCCATAGAGTTCTATCATGGAAAAAGAAATATCCTCCGTTAAAAGTGAAAAGAGGCATACTGAGAAACTGCGTTGTGTTCGGATAATTCATTTCACAGAGTTACAGCTTTCCCCTCAAGAAGCCTTTGGCTAAGAGTGTTCTTGTGGAATTTGCAAGGTGATATTTGGTAGCCCAAAGAGGGCTTTGATGAAAAAGGAAATATCTTCCGTTAAAAACTGGAAAGCAGCTTTTTGAGAAACTGCTTTGTGTCCTCTTAATTCATCTCAGAGTTACAGCTTTCCCCTCAGGAAGCCTTTCGCTAAGACTGTTTTTGTGGAATTTGCAAAGTGATATTTGGACGACCAAAGAGGGCTATAGTGAAAAAGGAAATATCTTCAGTTAAAAACTGGAAAGAAGCTTTCTGAGAAACTGCTTTTTGTTCTGTTAATTCATTTCACAGTGTTACACCTTTCCCCTCAAGAATCCTTTCGCTAAGGCTCTTCTTGTGGAATTTGCCAAGTGATATTTGGAAGCCCATAGAGGGCTATGCTGAAAATGGAAATCTCTTTTATTAAAAACTGGAAAGAAGCTTTCTGAGAAACTGCTTTGTGCTCTGTTAATTGATCTCACAGAGTTACAGCTTTCCCCTCAAGAAGACTTTCGCTAAGACTGTTCTTGTGGAATTTAGAAAGTGATATTTAGAAGCCCATAGATGACTATGGTGAAATAGGAAATATCTTCCGTTAAAAACTTGAAAGAAGCTTTCTGAGAAACTGCTTTGTGTTCTCTTAATTCATCTCACAGAGTTACAGCTTTCCCCCCAAAAAGCCTTTCTCTAAGACTGTTCTTGTCCAATTTGTAAAGTGATATTTAGAAGCCCATAGTGGGCTGCGGTGAAAAAGGAAATATCTTCCATTAAAAACTGGAAAAAAGCTTTCTGAGAAACGGCTTTGTGTTCTGTTATTTAATCTCAGAGAGTTACATCTTTCCCCTCGAGAATCCTTTCGCTAAGACTGTTCTTGTGGAATTTAGAACGTGATATTTAGAAGCCCATAGAGGGCTATGGTGAAAAAGGAAATAATTTACGTTAAAAACTGGAAAGAAGCTTTCTGAGAAACGGCTTTGTGTTCTCGTAATTCATCTCACACAGTTACAGCTTTCACCTCAAGAAGCCTTTCACTAAGACTGTTCTTGTGGAATTTGCAAAGTGATATTTGGAAGCCCATAGAGGGCTATAGTGAAAAAGGAAGGATCCTAACATAAAAACTGAAAAGAAGCTTTCTGAGAAACTGCTTTGTGTTCTGTTAATTCATCTCACAGAGTTACAGCTTTCACCTCAAGAAGCCTTTCGCTAAGACTGTTCTTGTGAAATTTGCAAAGGGATATTTGGAAACCCCTGGAAGGTTATGATGAAAATGTAATATCTTCCTTTAAAAACTGAAAAGAAGCTTTCTGAGAAACTGCTTTGTGTTCTGTTAGTTCATCTCACAGAGTTACAGCTTTCCCCTTAAGAAGCCTTTCGATAAGACTGGTCTTTTCGTATTTGCAAAGCAATATTTACAAGCCCTTAGAGGGCTGTGGTGAAAAAGGAATTATCCTAAGATAAAAACGGGAAAGAAGGTTTCTGAGAAACTGCTTTGTGTTCTGTTAATTCACTTCACAGAGTTACAGCTTTCCCCTCGAGAAGCCTTTCGCTGAGACAGTTCCTGTGGAATTTGGAAAGTGATATTTGGAAGCCCCTTGAGGGCTATCGTGAAAATGAGATATCTTCCGTTAAAAACTGAAAAGAAGCTTTCTCAGAAACTGCTTTGTGTTCTGTTAAATCATCTCACAGAGTTACAGCTTTCCCCTCAAGAAGCCGTTCACTAGTACTGTTCTTGTGAAATTTGCAAAGTGATATTTGGAAGCCCAAAGAGGGCTACGGTGAAAAAGGAAATATCTTTCGTTAAAAACTGCAAAGAAGCTTTCTGAGAAACTGGTTTGTTTTCTGTTAATTCATCTCACAGAGTTACAGCTTTCCCCTCCAGAAGACTTTCGCGAAGACTGTTTTTTTTTTTTTTTTTTTTTTTTTTTTTTTTTTTTTTTGTCAGCGCTCAAAATCTTTTTAATAAGAGGGTAGGATCCAAGGTTAGTTTTTGTAGCCTCGGCTGGCCCGTCGGCCTCTGGCACGCTCGAACTTCCGGCCCTTGGAGCGGACGTAGGGTTTGGTGTGGCTGTGCGGGGTTCCTGGGGCCTTGCCGAAATGCCGGTACACCTCTCGGCCCTTGCGAGGACCGGAGAGCAGGACAGTGCCGCAGCCCTTGGGGGAGTCGAAGGTCAGCTGGTCGAAAGTGAGGATCTTGCCCCCGGCCCTGAGGATGCGGCTGCGGGCCCGGCTGGTTACGCGCAGTGCACATACCTTCAGTTTGGGCACCTCCTGAACCCGCACGTCGTCCGTTATGGTCCCCACAACCACAGCCGTTTTGTTTTCCCGGCCAGGAAGCTTCATCTTCCGGGTCATCCGGGAAAGGGACAGAGGCGGCCGGTTGGAGCGACTCATAAACAACCTCTTCAGCACAACCTGGTTGAATGTGGAATTGGTTCTTCTGGCCAGAAACCTATACAACTTGACCAACAGCCTCAGGTAGATATCCTGGCTCTTGGGCTCCTTTGCCGAACCTTTTGGGCCTTGTTGTGGCGGATGTCAACTCCCATGATGGCGCCTCCTGCCCGGCCAGGTCTGGAAAATCGCTAAGACTGTTTTTGTGGAATTTGCAAAGTGGTATTTGGAAGCCCATAGAGGGTTATGGTGAAAACGGAAAAACGTTCCGTTTAAAACTGTAAAGAAGCTTTCTGAGAAACTGCTTTGTGTTCTGTCAATTCATCCACAGAGTTACAGCATTCCCCTCAAGAAGCCTTTCGCTAAGACTTTTCTTGTGCAATTTGCAAAGAGATATTTGGAAGCCCCTAGAGGGCTATGGTGAAAAAGGAAATATCTTCAGTTAAAAAATGGAAAGAAGCTTCCTGAAAAACTGCTTTCTGTTTTGTTAATTCATCTCAGAGAGTTACAGTTTTCCCTTCAAGAACTTTTTCGCTAAGACTGTTCTTGTGGAATTTGCAAAGTGATATTTGGAAGCCCATAGAGGGCTATGGTGAAAAAGAAAATGTCTTCCGTTAAAAACTGGAAAGAAGCTTTCTGAGAAAATGCATTGTGTTCTGTTAATTCATCTCACAGAGTTACAGCTTTCCTCTCAAGAAACCTTCCTCTAAGACTGTTCTCTCGGAATTTGCAAGGTGTTATTTGAAAGCACATAGAGGGCCATGTTGAAAAAGGAAATATCCCAAGATAAAAACTGAAAAGAAACTTTCTGAGAAACTGCTTTGTCTTCTGTTAATTCACCTCACAGAGTTACAGCTTTCCCCACAAGAAGCGTTTCGCTAAGACTGTTCTTGTGGAATTTGCAAAGTGATATATGGAAGCCTATAGAGGGCTATGGAGGAAAAGAAAATATCCTAAGTTAAAAACTGAAAAGAAGCTTTCTGATAAACTGCTTTTTATCCTGTTAATTCATCTCACAGAGTTACAGCTTTCCCCTCAAGAAGCCTTTCGCTAAGACTGCTCTTGTGGAATTTGCAAAGTGTAATTTGGAAGCCCCTCGAGGGCTATGGTGAAAAATGAAATATCTTCAGTTAAAAACTGGAAAGAAGCTTTCTGAGAAACCGCTTTGTGTTGTGTTAATTCATCTCACAGACTTACATCCTCCCCTGAGGAAGCCTTTCGCGAAGATTGTTCTTGTGGAATTTGGAAAGTGATATTTGGAAGCCCATAGAGGTCTATTGTGAAAAAGGAAATATCTTTAGTTAAAAACTGCAAAGTAGATTTCTGAGAAACTGCTTTGTGTTCAGTTAATTCATCTCACAGAGTTACAGATTTTCCTTCAAGAAGCCTTTCGCTAAGACTGTTCTTGTGGAATTTGCAAAGTGATATTTGGAAGCCCATAGAGGTCTATGGTGAAAAAGGAAATATTTTCTGTTAAAAACTGGAAAGAAGCTTTCTGAGAAACTGCTTTGTGTTCTGTTAATTCATCTCACAGAGTTACAGATTTCTCCCCAAGAAGCCTTTCGGTAAGACTGTTTTGTGGAATTTGCAAAGTGATATTTGGAAGACCATAGAGGGTTACGGGGAAAAAGGAAATATCTTCCTTTAAAAACTCGGAAAAAGCTTTCTGATTACAGCTTTCCCCTCAAGAAGCCTTTCTCTAATACTGTTCTTGTGGAAACTGCAAAGGGATATTTGAAAGCTCATAGACGTCTATGGTGAAAAATGAAACATCTTCTGTAAAAACTGGAAAGAAGCTTCCTGAGACACTGCTTTGTGTTCTGTTAATTCATCTCTCACAGTTACGGCTTTCCCCTCAAGAAGCCTTTCGCTAAGACTGTTCTTGTGGAATTTGCAAGGTGATATTTGGAAGCCCGTAGAGTGCTATGGTGAAAAAGTAAATATCTTCCGTTAAAAACTGGAAAGAAGCTTTCTGAGAAACTGCTTTGTGTTCTGTTAATTCATTTCACAGACTTACAGCTTCAAGCTCAAGAAGCCTTTCGCTAACACTGTTCTTGTGGAATTTGCAAAGTAATATTTGGAAGTCCACAGAGGGCTTTGGTAAAAAAGGAAATATCTTCCGTTTAAAACTGGAAAGAAGCTTTCTGAGAAACTGCTTTGTTTTCTGTTAGTTCATCTCACAGAATTACAGGTTTACCCTCAATAAGACTTTCGCTAAGACAGTTCTTGTGGAATTTGAAAAGTGATACATGGAAGCCCATAGAGGTCTATGGTGAAAAAGGAAATATCTTCCCTTAAAAACTGGAAAGAAGCTTTCCGATTACAGCTTTCCCCTCAAGAAGCCTTTCGCTAAGACTCTTCTTTGGAGTTTGCAAAGTGATATTTGGAAGCCCATAGAGGATTCTGGTGAAAAAGGAAATATCCTAAGATAAAAACTGAAAAGAAGCTTTCTGAGAAACTACTTTGTGTTCTGTTAATTCATCTCACAGACTTACAGCTTTCCCCACAGGAAGTCTTTCGCTAAGCTTGTTCTTGTGGAATTTGCAAAGTGATACTTAGAAGCCCTTAGAGGGCTATGGTGAAAAACGAAATATCTTCAGTTAAAAACTTGAAAGAAGCTTTGTGAGAAACTGCTTTGTGTTCTGTTAATTCATCTCACAGAGTTACAGCTTTCCCCTCAAGAAGCCTTTGGCTAAGAGTGTTCTTGTGGAATTTGCAAGGTGATATTTGGTAGCCCAAAGAGAGCTTCGATGAAAAAGGAAATATCTTCCGTTAAAAACTGGAAAGCAGCTTTTTGAGAAACTGCTTTGTGTTCTGTTAATTCATCTCACAGAATTACAGCTTTCCCCTCAGGAAGCCTTTCGCTAAGACTGTTCTTGTGGAATTTGCAAAGTGATATTTGGACGACCAAAGAGGGCTATAGTGAAAAAGGAAATATCTTCAGTTAAAAACTGGAAAGAAGCTTTCTGAGAAACTGCTTTGTGTTCTCTTAATTCATCTCACAGAGTTACAGCTTTCCCCCCAAAAAGCCTTTCTCTAAGACTGTTCTTGTCCAATTTGTAAAGTGATATTTAGAAGCCCATAGTGGGCTGCGGTGAAAAAGGAAATATCTTCCATTAAAAACTGGAAAAAAGCTTTCTGAGAAACGGCTTTGTGTTCTGTTATTTAATCTCAGAGAGTTACATCTTTCCCCTCAAGAATCCTTTCGCTAAGACTGTTCTTGTGGAATTTAGAACGTGATATTTAGAAGCCCATAGTGGGCTATGGTGAAAAAGGAAATAATTTACGTTAAAAACTGGAAAGAAACGTTCTGAGAAAATACTTTGTGTTCTGTTAATTCATCGCACAGAGTTACAGCTTTCCCCTCAAGAAGCCTTTCGCTAAGACTGTTCTTGTGGTATTTAGAACGTGATATTAGAATCCCATAGAGTGCTATGTTGAATAAGGAAATATTCTCCGTTAAAAACTGGAAAGAAGCATTCTGAGAAACTCCTTTGTGTTCTGTTTATTCATCTCACAGAGTTACAGCTTTTACCTCAATAAGCGTTTCGCTAAGACTGTTCTTGTGGAATTTGCAAAGTGATATTTAGAAGCCCATAGAGGGCTATGGTGAAATGGGAAGTATCCTAAGATAAAAACTGAAAAGAAGCTTTCTGACATACTGCTTTGTGTTCTAATAATTCATGTCACAGAGTTACAGCTTTCCCCAGAAGATGCCTTTCGCTAAGACTGTTCTTGTGGAATTTGCAAAGTCATATTTGGAAACCCATAGAGTTCTATCATGGAAAAAGAAATATCCTCCGTTAAAAGTGAAAAGAGGCATACTGAGAAACTGCGTTGTGTTCGGATAATTCATTTCACAGAGTTACAGCTTTCCCCTCAAGAAGCCTTTGGCTAAGAGTGTTCTTGTGGAATTTGCAAGGTGATATTTGGTAGCCCAGAGAGGGCTTTGATGAAAAAGGAAATATCTTCCGTTAAAAACTGGAAAGCAGCTTTTTGAGAAACTGCTTTGTGTCCTCTTAATTCATCTCAGAGTTACAGCTTTCCCCTCAGGAAGCCTTTCGCTAAGACTGTTTTTGTGGAATTTGCAAAGTGATATTTGGACGACCAAAGAGGGCTATAGTGAAAAAGGAAATATCTTCAGTTAAAAACTGGAAAGAAGCTTTCTGAGAAACTGCTTTTTGTTCTGTTAATTCATTTCACAGTGTTACACCTTTCCCCTCAAGAATCCTTTCGCTAAGGCTCTTCTTGTGGAATTTGCCAAGTGATATTTGGAAGCCCATAGAGGGCTATGCTGAAAATGGAAATCTCTTTTATTAAAAACTGGAAAGAAGCTTTCTGAGAAACTGCTTTGTGCTCTGTTAATTGATCTCACAGAGTTACAGCTTTCCCCTCAAGAAGACTTTCGCTAAGACTGTTCTTGTGGAATTTAGAAAGTGATATTTAGAAGCCCATAGATGACTATGGTGAAATAGGAAATATCTTCCGTTAAAAACTTGAAAGAAGCTTTCTGAGAAACTGCTTTGTGTTCTCTTAATTCATCTCACAGAGTTACAGCTTTCCCCCCAAAAAGCCTTTCTCTAAGACTGTTCTTGTCCAATTTGTAAAGTGATATTTAGAAGCCCATAGTGGGCTGCGGTGAAAAAGGAAATATCTTCCATTAAAAACTGGAAAAAAGCTTTCTGAGAAACGGCTTTGTGTTCTGTTATTTAATCTCAGAGAGTTACATCTTTCCCCTCGAGAATCCTTTCGCTAAGACTGTTCTTGTGGAATTTAGAACGTGATATTTAGAAGCCCATAGAGGGCTATGGTGAAAAAGGAAATAATTTACGTTAAAAACTGGAAAGAAGCTTTCTGAGAAACGGCTTTGTGTTCTCGTAATTCATCTCACACAGTTACAGCTTTCACCTCAAGAAGCCTTTCACTAAGACTGTTCTTGTGGAATTTGCAAAGTGATATTTGGAAGCCCATAGAGGGCTATAGTGAAAAAGGAAGGATCCTAACATAAAAACTGAAAAGAAGCTTTCTGAGAAACTGCTTTGTGTTCTGTTAATTCATCTCACAGAGTTACAGCTTTCACCTCAAGAAGCCTTTCGCTAAGACTGTTCTTGTGAAATTTGCAAAGGGATATTTGGAAACCCCTGGAAGGTTATGATGAAAATGTAATATCTTCCTTTAAAAACTGAAAAGAAGCTTTCTGAGAAACTGCTTTGTGTTCTGTTAGTTCATCTCACAGAGTTACAGCTTTCCCCTTAAGAAGCCTTTCGATAAGACTGGTCTTTTCGTATTTGCAAAGCAATATTTACAAGCCCTTAGAGGGCTGTGGTGAAAAAGGAATTATCCTAAGATAAAAACGGGAAAGAAGGTTTCTGAGAAACTGCTTTGTGTTCTGTTAATTCACTTCACAGAGTTACAGCTTTCCCCTCGAGAAGCCTTTCGCTGAGACAGTTCCTGTGGAATTTGGAAAGTGATATTTGGAAGCCCCTTGAGGGCTATCGTGAAAATGAGATATCTTCCGTTAAAAACTGAAAAGAAGCTTTCTCAGAAACTGCTTTGTGTTCTGTTAAATCATCTCACAGAGTTACAGCTTTCCCCTCAAGAAGCCGTTCACTAGTACTGTTCTTGTGAAATTTGCAAAGTGATATTTGGAAGCCCAAAGAGGGCTACGGTGAAAAAGGAAATATCTTTCGTTAAAAACTGCAAAGAAGCTTTCTGAGAAACTGGTTTGTTTTCTGTTAATTCATCTCACAGAGTTACAGCTTTCCCCTCCAGAAGACTTTCGCGAAGACTGTTTTTTTTTTTTTTTTTTTTTTTTTTTGTCAGCGCTCAAAATCTTTTTAATAAGAGGGTAGGATCCAAGGTTAGTTTTTGTAGCCTCGGCTGGCCCGTCGGCCTCTGGCACGCTCGAACTTCCGGCCCTTGGAGCGGACGTAGGGTTTGGTGTGGCTGTGCGGGGTTCCTGGGGCCTTGCCGAAATGCCGGTACACCTCTCGGCCCTTGCGAGGACCGGAGAGCAGGACAGTGCCGCAGCCCTTGGGGGAGTCGAAGGTCAGCTGGTCGAAAGTGAGGATCTTGCCCCCGGCCCTGAGGATGCGGCTGCGGGCCCGGCTGGTTACGCGCAGTGCACATACCTTCAGTTTGGGCACCTCCTGAACCCGCACGTCGTCCGTTATGGTCCCCACAACCACAGCCGTTTTGTTTTCCCGGCCAGGAAGCTTCATCTTCCGGGTCATCCGGGAAAGGGACAGAGGCGGCCGGTTGGAGCGACTCATAAACAACCTCTTCAGCACAACCTGGTTGAATGTGGAATTGGTTCTTCTGGCCAGAAACCTATACAACTTGACCAACAGCCTCAGGTAGATATCCTGGCTCTTGGGCTCCTTTGCCGAACCTTTTGGGCCTTGTTGTGGCGGATGTCAACTCCCATGATGGCGCCTCCTGCCCGGCCAGGTCTGGAAAATCGCTAAGACTGTTTTTGTGGAATTTGCAAAGTGGTATTTGGAAGCCCATAGAGGGTTATGGTGAAAACGGAAAAACGTTCCGTTTAAAACTGTAAAGAAGCTTTCTGAGAAACTGCTTTGTGTTCTGTCAATTCATCCACAGAGTTACAGCATTCCCCTCAAGAAGCCTTTCGCTAAGACTTTTCTTGTGCAATTTGCAAAGAGATATTTGGAAGCCCCTAGAGGGCTATGGTGAAAAAGGAAATATCTTCAGTTAAAAAATGGAAAGAAGCTTCCTGAAAAACTGCTTTCTGTTTTGTTAATTCATCTCAGAGAGTTACAGTTTTCCCTTCAAGAACTTTTTCGCTAAGACTGTTCTTGTGGAATTTGCAAAGTGATATTTGGAAGCCCATAGAGGGCTATGGTGAAAAAGAAAATATCTTCCGTTAAAAACTGGAAAGAAGCTTTCTGAGAAAATGCATTGTGTTCTGTTAATTCATCTCACAGAGTTACAGCTTTCCTCTCAAGAAACCTTCCTCTAAGACTGTTCTCTCGGAATTTGCAAGGTGTTATTTGAAAGCACATAGAGGGCCATGTTGAAAAAGGAAATATCCCAAGATAAGAACTGAAAAGAAACTTTCTGAGAAACTGCTTTGTCTTCTGTTAATTCACCTCACAGAGTTACAGCTTTCCCCACAAGAAGCGTTTCGCTAAGACTGTTCTTGTGGAATTTGCAAAGTGATATATGGAAGCCTATAGAGGGCTATGGAGGAAAAGAAAATATCCTAAGTTAAAAACTGAAAAGAAGCTTTCTGATAAACTGCTTTTTATCCTGTTAATTCATCTCACAGAGTTACAGCTTTCCCCTCAAGAAGCCTTTCGCTAAGACTGCTCTTGTGGAATTTGCAAAGTGTAATTTGGAAGCCCCTCGAGGGCTATGGTGAAAAATGAAATATCTTCAGTTAAAAACTGGAAAGAAGCTTTCTGAGAAACCGCTTTGTGTTGTGTTAATTCATCTCACAGACTTACATCCTCCCCTGAGGAAGCCTTTCGCGAAGATTGTTCTTGTGGAATTTGGAAAGTGATATTTGGAAGCCCATAGAGGTCTATTGTGAAAAAGGAAATATCTTTAGTTAAAAACTGCAAAGTAGATTTCTGAGAAACTGCTTTGTGTTCAGTTAATTCATCTCACAGAGTTACAGATTTTCCTTCAAGAAGCCTTTCGCTAAGACTGTTCTTGTGGAATTTGCAAAGTGATATTTGGAAGCCCATAGAGGTCTATGGTGAAAAAGGAAATATTTTCTGTTAAAAACTGGAAAGAAGCTTTCTGAGAAACTGCTTTGTGTTCTGTTAATTCATCTCACAGAGTTACAGATTTCTCCCCAAGAAGCCTTTCGGTAAGACTGTTTTGTGGAATTTGCAAAGTGATATTTGGAAGACCATAGAGGGTTACGGGGAAAAAGGAAATATCTTCCATTAAAAACTCGGAAAAAGCTTTCTGATTACAGCTTTCCCCTCAAGAAGCCTTTCTCTAATACTGTTCTTGTGGAAACTGCAAAGGGATATTTGAAAGCTCATAGACGTCTATGGTGAAAAATGAAACATCTTCTGTAAAAACTGGAAAGAAGCTTCCTGAGACACTGCTTTGTGTTCTGTTAATTCATCTCTCACAGTTACGGCTTTCCCCTCAAGAAGCCTTTCGCTAAGACTGTTCTTGTGGAATTTGCAAGGTGATATTTGGAAGCCCGTAGAGTGCTATGGTGAAAAAGTAAATATCTTCCGTTAAAAACTGGAAAGAAGCTTTCTGAGAAACTGCTTTGTGTTCTGTTAATTCATTTCACAGACTTACAGCTTCAAGCTCAAGAAGCCTTTCGCTAACACTGTTCTTGTGGAATTTGCAAAGTAATATTTGGAAGTCCACAGAGGGCTTTGGTAAAAAAGGAAATATCTTCCGTTTAAAACTGGAAAGAAGCTTTCTGAGAAACTGCTTTGTTTTCTGTTAGTTCATCTCACAGAATTACAGGTTTACCCTCAATAAGACTTTCGCTAAGACAGTTCTTGTGGAATTTGAAAAGTGATACATGGAAGCCCATAGAGGTCTATGGTGAAAAAGGAAATATCTTCCCTTAAAAACTGGAAAGAAGCTTTCCGATTACAGCTTTCCCCTCAAGAAGCCTTTCGCTAAGACTCTTCTTTGGAGTTTGCAAAGTGATATTTGGAAGCCCATAGAGGATTCTGGTGAAAAAGGAAATATCCTAAGATAAAAACTGAAAAGAAGCTTTCTGAGAAACTACTTTGTGTTCTGTTAATTCATCTCACAGACTTACAGCTTTCCCCACAGGAAGTCTTTCGCTAAGCTTGTTCTTGTGGAATTTGCAAAGTGATACTTAGAAGCCCTTAGAGGGCTATGGTGAAAAACGAAATATCTTCAGTTAAAAACTTGAAAGAAGCTTTGTGAGAAACTGCTTTGTGTTCTGTTAATTCATCTCACAGAGTTACAGCTTTCCCCTCAAGAAGCCTTTGGCTAGGAGTGTTCTTGTGGAATTTGCAAGGTGATATTTGGTAGCCCAAAGAGAGCTTCGATGAAAAAGGAAATATCTTCCGTTAAAAACTGGAAAGCAGCTTTTTGAGAAACTGCTTTGTGTTCTGTTAATTCATCTCACAGAATTACAGCTTTCCCCTCAGGAAGCCTTTCGCTAAGACTGTTCTTGTGGAATTTGCAAAGTGATATTTGGACGACCAAAGAGGGCTATAGTGAAAAAGGAAATATCTTCAGTTAAAAACTGGAAAGAAGCTTTCTGAGAAACTGCTTTGTGTTCTCTTAATTCATCTCACAGAGTTACAGCTTTCCCCCCAAAAAGCCTTTCTCTAAGACTGTTCTTGTCCAATTTGTAAAGTGATATTTAGAAGCCCATAGTGGGCTGCGGTGAAAAAGGAAATATCTTCCATTAAAAACTGGAAAAAAGCTTTCTGAGAAACGGCTTTGTGTTCTGTTATTTAATCTCAGAGAGTTACATCTTTCCCCTCAAGAATCCTTTCGCTAAGACTGTTCTTGTGGAATTTAGAACGTGATATTTAGAAGCCCATAGTGGGCTATGGTGAAAAAGGAAATAATTTACGTTAAAAACTGGAAAGAAACGTTCTGAGAAAATACTTTGTGTTCTGTTAATTCATCGCACAGAGTTACAGCTTTCCCCTCAAGAAGCCTTTCGCTAAGACTGTTCTTGTGGTATTTAGAACGTGATATTAGAATCCCATAGAGTGCTATGTTGAATAAGGAAATATTCTCCGTTAAAAACTGGAAAGAAGCATTCTGAGAAACTCCTTTGTGTTCTGTTTATTCATCTCACAGAGTTACAGCTTTTACCTCAATAAGCGTTTCGCTAAGACTGTTCTTGTGGAATTTGCAAAGTGATATTTAGAAGCCCATAGAGGGCTATGGTGAAATGGGAAGTATCCTAAGATAAAAACTGAAAAGAAGCTTTCTGACATACTGCTTTGTGTTCTAATAATTCATGTCACAGAGTTACAGCTTTCCCCAGAAGATGCCTTTCGCTAAGACTGTTCTTGTGGAATTTGCAAAGTCATATTTGGAAACCCATAGAGTTCTATCATGGAAAAAGAAATATCCTCCGTTAAAAGTGAAAAGAGGCATACTGAGAAACTGCGTTGTGTTCGGATAATTCATTTCACAGAGTTACAGCTTTCCCCTCAAGAAGCCTTTGGCTAAGAGTGTTCTTGTGGAATTTGCAAGGTGATATTTGGTAGCCCAAAGAGGGCTTTGATGAAAAAGGAAATATCTTCCGTTAAAAACTGGAAAGCAGCTTTTTGAGAAACTGCTTTGTGTCCTCTTAATTCATCTCAGAGTTACAGCTTTCCCCTCAGGAAGCCTTTCGCTAAGACTGTTTTTGTGGAATTTGCAAAGTGATATTTGGACGACCAAAGAGGGCTATAGTGAAAAAGGAAATATCTTCAGTTAAAAACTGGAAAGAAGCTTTCTGAGAAACTGCTTTTTGTTCTGTTAATTCATTTCACAGTGTTACACCTTTCCCCTCAAGAATCCTTTCGCTAAGGCTCTTCTTGTGGAATTTGCCAAGTGATATTTGGAAGCCCATAGAGGGCTATGCTGAAAATGGAAATCTCTTTTATTAAAAACTGGAAAGAAGCTTTCTGAGAAACTGCTTTGTGCTCTGTTAATTGATCTCACAGAGTTACAGCTTTCCCCTCAAGAAGACTTTCGCTAAGACTGTTCTTGTGGAAATTAGAAAGTGATATTTAGAAGCCCATAGATGACTATGGTGAAATAGGAAATATCTTCCGTTAAAAACTTGAAAGAAGCTTTCTGAGAAACTGCTTTGTGTTCTCTTAATTCATCTCACAGAGTTACAGCTTTCCCCCCAAAAAGCCTTTCTCTAAGACTGTTCTTGTCCAATTTGTAAAGTGATATTTAGAAGCCCATAGTGGGCTGCGGTGAAAAAGGAAATATCTTCCATTAAAAACTGGAAAAAAGCTTCCTGAGAAACGGCTTTGTGTTCTGTTATTTAATCTCAGAGAGTTACATCTTTCCCCTCGAGAATCCTTTCGCTAAGACTGTTCTTGTGGAATTTAGAACGTGATATTTAGAAGCCCATAGAGGGCTATGGTGAAAAAGGAAATAATTTACGTTAAAAACTGGAAAGAAGCTTTCTGAGAAACGGCTTTGTGTTCTCGTAATTCATCTCACACAGTTACAGCTTTCACCTCAAGAAGCCTTTCACTAAGACTGTTCTTGTGGAATTTGCAAAGTGATATTTGGAAGCCCATAGAGGGCTATAGTGAAAAAGGAAGGATCCTAACATAAAAACTGAAAAGAAGCTTTCTGAGAAACTGCTTTGTGTTCTGTTAATTCATCTCACAGAGTTACAGCTTTCACCTCAAGAAGCCTTTCGCTAAGACTGTTCTTGTGAAATTTGCAAAGGGATATTTGGAAACCCCTGGAAGGTTATGATGAAAATGTAATATCTTCCTTTAAAAACTGAAAAGAAGCTTTCTGAGAAACTGCTTTGTGTTCTGTTAGTTCATCTCACAGAGTTACAGCTTTCCCCTTAAGAAGCCTTTCGATAAGACTGGTCTTTTCGTATTTGCAAAGCAATATTTACAAGCCCTTAGAGGGCTGTGGTGAAAAAGGAATTATCCTAAGATAAAAACGGGAAAGAAGGTTTCTGAGAAACTGCTTTGTGTTCTGTTAATTCACTTCACAGAGTTACAGCTTTCCCCTCGAGAAGCCTTTCGCTGAGACAGTTCCTGTGGAATTTGGAAAGTGATATTTGGAAGCCCCTTGAGGGCTATCGTGAAAATGAGATATCTTCCGTTAAAAACTGAAAAGAAGCTTTCTCAGAAACTGCTTTGTGTTCTGTTAAATCATCTCACAGAGTTACAGCTTTCCCCTCAAGAAGCCGTTCACTAGTACTGTTCTTGTGAAATTTGCAAAGTGATATTTGGAAGCCCAAAGAGGGCTACGGTGAAAAAGGAAATATCTTTCGTTAAAAACTGCAAAGAAGCTTTCTGAGAAACTGGTTTGTTTTCTGTTAATTCATCTCACAGAGTTACAGCTTTCCCCTCCAGAAGACTTTCGCGAAGACTGTTTTTTTTTTTTTTTTTTTTTTTTTTTTTTTTTGTCAGCGCTCAAAATCTTTTTAATAAGAGGGTAGGATCCAAGGTTAGTTTTTGTAGCCTCGGCTGGCCCGTCGGCCTCTGGCACGCTCGAACTTCCGGCCCTTGGAGCGGACGTAGGGTTTGGTGTGGCTGTGCGGGGTTCCTGGGGCCTTGCCGAAATGCCGGTACACCTCTCGGCCCTTGCGAGGACCGGAGAGCAGGACAGTGCCGCAGCCCTTGGGGGAGTCGAAGGTCAGCTGGTCGAAAGTGAGGATCTTGCCCCCGGCCCTGAGGATGCGGCTGCGGGCCCGGCTGGTTACGCGCAGTGCACATACCTTCAGTTTGGGCACCTCCTGAACCCGCACGTCGTCCGTTATGGTCCCCACAACCACAGCCGTTTTGTTTTCCCGGCCAGGAAGCTTCATCTTCCGGGTCATCCGGGAAAGGGACAGAGGTGGCCGGTTGGAGCGACTCATAAACAACCTCTTCAGCACAACCTGGTTGAATGTGGAATTGGTTCTTCTGGCCAGAAACCTATACAACTTGACCAACAGCCTCAGGTAGATATCCTGGCTCTTGGGCTCCTTTGCCGAACCTTTTGGGCCTTGTTGTGGCGGATGTCAACTCCCATGATGGCGCCTCCTGCCCGGCCAGGTCTGGAAAATCGCTAAGACTGTTTTTGTGGAATTTGCAAAGTGGTATTTGGAAGCCCATAGAGGGTTATGGTGAAAACGGAAAAACGTTCCGTTTAAAACTGTAAAGAAGCTTTCTGAGAAACTGCTTTGTGTTCTGTCAATTCATCCACAGAGTTACAGCATTCCCCTCAAGAAGCCTTTCGCTAAGACTTTTCTTGTGCAATTTGCAAAGAGATATTTGGAAGCCCCTAGAGGGCTATGGTGAAAAAGGAAATATCTTCAGTTAAAAAATGGAAAGAAGCTTCCTGAAAAACTGCTTTCTGTTTTGTTAATTCATCTCAGAGAGTTACAGTTTTCCCTTCAAGAACTTTTTCGCTAAGACTGTTCTTGTGGAATTTGCAAAGTGATATTTGGAAGCCCATAGAGGGCTATGGTGACAAAGAAAATATCTTCCGTTAAAAACTGGAAAGAAGCTTTCTGAGAAAATGCATTGTGTTCTGTTAATTCATCTCACAGAGTTACAGCTTTCCTCTCAAGAAACCTTCCTCTAAGACTGTTCTCTCGGAATTTGCAAGGTGTTATTTGAAAGCACATAGAGGGCCATGTTGAAAAAGGAAATATCCCAAGATAAAAACTGAAAAGAAACTTTCTGAGAAACTGCTTTGTCTTCTGTTAATTCACCTCACAGAGTTACAGCTTTCCCCACAAGAAGCGTTTTGCTAAGACTGTTCTTGTGGAATTTGCAAAGTGATATATGGAAGCCTATAGAGGGCTATGGAGGAAAAGAAAATATCCTAAGTTAAAAACTGAAAAGAAGCTTTCTGATAAACTGCTTTTTATCCTGTTAATTCATCTCACAGAGTTACAGCTTTCCCCTCAAGAAGCCTTTCGCTAAGACTGCTCTTGTGGAATTTGCAAAGTGTAATTTGGAAGCCCCTCGAGGGCTATGGTGAAAAATGAAATATCTTCAGTTAAAAACTGGAAAGAAGCTTTCTGAGAAACCGCTTTGTGTTGTGTTAATTCATCTCACAGACTTACATCCTCCCCTGAGGAAGCCTTTCGCGAAGATTGTTCTTGTGGAATTTGGAAAGTGATATTTGGAAGCCCATAGAGGTCTATTGTGAAAAAGGAAATATCTTTAGTTAAAAACTGCAAAGTAGATTTCTGAGAAACTGCTTTGTGTTCAGTTAATTCATCTCACAGAGTTACAGATTTTCCTTCAAGAAGCCTTTCGCTAAGACTGTTCTTGTGGAATTTGCAAAGTGATATTTGGAAGCCCATAGAGGTCTATGGTGAAAAAGGAAATATTTTCTGTTAAAAACTGGAAAGAAGCTTTCTGAGAAACTGCTTTGTGTTCTGTTAATTCATCTCACAGAGTTACAGATTTCTCCCCAAGAAGCCTTTCGGTAAGACTGTTTTGTGGAATTTGCAAAGTGATATTTGGAAGACCATAGAGGGTTACGGGGAAAAAGGAAATATCTTCCTTTAAAAACTCGGAAAAAGCTTTCTGATTACAGCTTTCCCCTCAAGAAGCCTTTCTCTAATACTGTTCTTGTGGAAACTGCAAAGGGATATTTGAAAGCTCATAGACGTCTATGGTGAAAAATGAAACATCTTCTGTAAAAACTGGAAAGAAGCTTCCTGAGACACTGCTTTGTGTTCTGTTAATTCATCTCTCACAGTTACGGCTTTCCCCTCAAGAAGCCTTTCGCTAAGACTGTTCTTGTGGAATTTGCAAGGTGATATTTGGAAGCCCGTAGAGTGCTATGGTGAAAAAGTAAATATCTTCCGTTAAAAACTGGAAAGAAGCTCTCTGAGAAACTGCTTTGTGTTCTGTTAATTCATTTCACAGACTTACAGCTTCAAGCTCAAGAAGCCTTTCGCTAACACTGTTCTTGTGGAATTTGCAAAGTAATATTTGGAAGTCCACAGAGGGCTTTGGTAAAAAAGGAAATATCTTCCGTTTAAAACTGGAAAGAAGCTTTCTGAGAAACTGCTTTGTTTTCTGTTAGTTCATCTCACAGAATTACAGGTTTACCCTCAATAAGACTTTCGCTAAGACAGTTCTTGTGGAATTTGAAAAGTGATACATGGAAGCCCATAGAGGTCTATGGTGAAAAAGGAAATATCTTCCCTTAAAAACTGGAAAGAAGCTTTCCGATTACAGCTTTCCCCTCAAGAAGCCTTTCGCTAAGACTCTTCTTTGGAGTTTGCAAAGTGATATTTGGAAGCCCATAGAGGATTCTGGTGAAAAAGGAAATATCCTAAGATAAAAACTGAAAAGAAGCTTTCTGAGAAACTACTTTGTGTTCTGTTAATTCATCTCACAGACTTACAGCTTTCCCCACAGGAAGTCTTTCGCTAAGCTTGTTCTTGTGGAATTTGCAAAGTGATACTTAGAAGCCCTTAGAGGGCTATGGTGAAAAACGAAATATCTTCAGTTAAAAACTTGAAAGAAGCTTTGTGAGAAACTGCTTTGTGTTCTGTTAATTCATCTCACAGAGTTACAGCTTTCCCCTCAAGAAGCCTTTGGCTAGGAGTGTTCTTGTGGAATTTGCAAGGTGATATTTGGTAGCCCAAAGAGAGCTTCGATGAAAAAGGAAATATCTTCCGTTAAAAACTGGAAAGCAGCTTTTTGAGAAACTGCTTTGTGTTCTGTTAATTCATCTCACAGAATTACAGCTTTCCCCTCAGGAAGCCTTTCGCTAAGACTGTTCTTGTGGAATTTGCAAAGTGATATTTGGACGACCAAAGAGGGCTATAGTGAAAAAGGAAATATCTTCAGTTAAAAACTGGAAAGAAGCTTTCTGAGAAACTGCTTTGTGTTCTCTTAATTCATCTCACAGAGTTACAGCTTTCCCCCCAAAAAGCCTTTCTCTAAGACTGTTCTTGTCCAATTTGTAAAGTGATATTTAGAAGCCCATAGTGGGCTGCGGTGAAAAAGGAAATATCTTCCATTAAAAACTGGAAAAAAGCTTTCTGAGAAACGGCTTTGTGTTCTGTTATTTAATCTCAGAGAGTTACATCTTTCCCCTCAAGAATCCTTTCGCTAAGACTGTTCTTGTGGAATTTAGAACGTGATATTTAGAAGCCCATAGTGGGCTATGGTGAAAAAGGAAATAATTTACGTTAAAAACTGGAAAGAAACGTTCTGAGAAAATACTTTGTGTTCTGTTAATTCATCGCACAGAGTTACAGCTTTCCCCTCAAGAAGCCTTTCGCTAAGACTGTTCTTGTGGTATTTAGAACGTGATATTAGAATCCCATAGAGTGCTATGTTGAATAAGGAAATATTCTCCGTTAAAAACTGGAAAGAAGCATTCTGAGAAACTCCTTTGTGTTCTGTTTATTCATCTCACAGAGTTACAGCTTTTACCTCAATAAGCGTTTCGCTAAGACTGTTCTTGTGGAATTTGCAAAGTGATATTTAGAAGCCCATAGAGGGCTATGGTGAAATGGGAAGTATCCTAAGATAAAAACTGAAAAGAAGCTTTCTGACATACTGCTTTGTGTTCTAATAATTCATGTCACAGAGTTACAGCTTTCCCCAGAAGATGCCTTTCGCTAAGACTGTTCTTGTGGAATTTGCAAAGTCATATTTGGAAACCCATAGAGTTCTATCATGGAAAAAGAAATATCCTCCGTTAAAAGTGAAAAGAGGCATACTGAGAAACTGCGTTGTGTTCGGATAATTCATTTCACAGAGTTACAGCTTTCCCCTCAAGAAGCCTTTGGCTAAGAGTGTTCTTGTGGAATTTGCAAGGTGATATTTGGTAGCCCAAAGAGGGCTTTGATGAAAAAGGAAATATCTTCCGTTAAAAACTGGAAAGCAGCTTTTTGAGAAACTGCTTTGTGTCCTCTTAATTCATCTCAGAGTTACAGCTTTCCCCTCAGGAAGCCTTTCGCTAAGACTGTTTTTGTGGAATTTGCAAAGTGATATTTGGACGACCAAAGAGGGCTATAGTGAAAAAGGAAATATCTTCAGTTAAAAACTGGAAAGAAGCTTTCTGAGAAACTGCTTTTTGTTCTGTTAATTCATTTCACAGTGTTACACCTTTCCCCTCAAGAATCCTTTCGCTAAGGCTCTTCTTGTGGAATTTGCCAAGTGATATTTGGAAGCCCATAGAGGGCTATGCTGAAAATGGAAATCTCTTTTATTAAAAACTGGAAAGAAGCTTTCTGAGAAACTGCTTTGTGCTCTGTTAATTGATCTCACAGAGTTACAGCTTTCCCCTCAAGAAGACTTTCGCTAAGACTGTTCTTGTGGAATTTAGAAAGTGATATTTAGAAGCCCATAGATGACTATGGTGAAATAGGAAATATCTTCCGTTAAAAACTTGAAAGAAGCTTTCTGAGAAACTGCTTTGTGTTCTCTTAATTCATCTCACAGAGTTACAGCTTTCCCCCCAAAAAGCCTTTCTCTAAGACTGTTCTTGTCCAATTTGTAAAGTGATATTTAGAAGCCCATAGTGGGCTGCGGTGAAAAAGGAAATATCTTCCATTAAAAACTGGAAAAAAGCTTTCTGAGAAACGGCTTTGTGTTCTGTTATTTAATCTCAGAGAGTTACATCTTTCCCCTCGAGAATCCTTTCGCTAAGACTGTTCTTGTGGAATTTAGAACGTGATATTTAGAAGCCCATAGAGGGCTATGGTGAAAAAGGAAATAATTTACGTTAAAAACTGGAAAGAAGCTTTCTGAGAAACGGCTTTGTGTTCTCGTAATTCATCTCACACAGTTACAGCTTTCACCTCAAGAAGCCTTTCACTAAGACTGTTCTTGTGGAATTTGCAAAGTGATATTTGGAAGCCCATAGAGGGCTATAGTGAAAAAGGAAGGATCCTAACATAAAAACTGAAAAGAAGCTTTCTGAGAAACTGCTTTGTGTTCTGTTAATTCATCTCACAGAGTTACAGCTTTCACCTCAAGAAGCCTTTCGCTAAGACTGTTCTTGTGAAATTTGCAAAGGGATATTTGGAAACCCCTGGAAGGTTATGATGAAAATGTAATATCTTCCTTTAAAAACTGAAAAGAAGCTTTCTGAGAAACTGCTTTGTGTTCTGTTAGTTCATCTCACAGAGTTACAGCTTTCCCCTTAAGAAGCCTTTCGATAAGACTGGTCTTTTCGTATTTGCAAAGCAATATTTACAAGCCCTTAGAGGGCTGTGGTGAAAAAGGAATTATCCTAAGATAAAAACGGGAAAGAAGGTTTCTGAGAAACTGCTTTGTGTTCTGTTAATTCACTTCACAGAGTTACAGCTTTCCCCTCGAGAAGCCTTTCGCTGAGACAGTTCCTGTGGAATTTGGAAAGTGATATTTGGAAGCCCCTTGAGGGCTATCGTGAAAATGAGATATCTTCCGTTAAAAACTGAAAAGAAGCTTTCTCAGAAACTGCTTTGTGTTCTGTTAAATCATCTCACAGAGTTACAGCTTTCCCCTCAAGAAGCCGTTCACTAGTACTGTTCTTGTGAAATTTGCAAAGTGATATTTGGAAGCCCAAAGAGGGCTACGGTGAAAAAGGAAATATCTTTCGTTAAAAACTGCAAAGAAGCTTTCTGAGAAACTGGTTTGTTTTCTGTTAATTCATCTCACAGAGTTACAGCTTTCCCCTCCAGAAGACTTTCGCGAAGACTGTTTTTTTTTTTTTTTTTTTTTTTTTTTTTTTTTTGTCAGCGCTCAAAATCTTTTTAATAAGAGGGTAGGATCCAAGGTTAGTTTTTGTAGCCTCGGCTGGCCCGTCGGCCTCTGGCACGCTCGAACTTCCGGCCCTTGGAGCGGACGTAGGGTTTGGTGTGGCTGTGCGGGGTTCCTGGGGCCTTGCCGAAATGCCGGTACACCTCTCGGCCCTTGCGAGGACCGGAGAGCAGGACAGTGCCGCAGCCCTTGGGGGAGTCGAAGGTCAGCTGGTCGAAAGTGAGGATCTTGCCCCCGGCCCTGAGGATGCGGCTGCGGGCCCGGCTGGTTACGCGCAGTGCACATACCTTCAGTTTGGGCACCTCCTGAACCCGCACGTCGTCCGTTATGGTCCCCACAACCACAGCCGTTTTGTTTTCCCGGCCAGGAAGCTTCATCTTCCGGGTCATCCGGGAAAGGGACAGAGGCGGCCGGTTGGAGCGACTCATAAACAACCTCTTCAGCACAACCTGGTTGAATGTGGAATTGGTTCTTCTGGCCAGAAACCTATACAACTTGACCAACAGCCTCAGGTAGATATCCTGGCTCTTGGGCTCCTTTGCCGAACCTTTTGGGCCTTGTTGTGGCGGATGTCAACTCCCATGATGGCGCCTCCTGCCCGGCCAGGTCTGGAAAATCGCTAAGACTGTTTTTGTGGAATTTGCAAAGTGGTATTTGGAAGCCCATAGAGGGTTATGGTGAAAACGGAAAAACGTTCCGTTTAAAACTGTAAAGAAGCTTTCTGAGAAACTGCTTTGTGTTCTGTCAATTCATCCACAGAGTTACAGCATTCCCCTCAAGAAGCCTTTCGCTAAGACTTTTCTTGTGCAATTTGCAAAGAGATATTTGGAAGCCCCTAGAGGGCTATGGTGAAAAAGGAAATATCTTCAGTTAAAAAATGGAAAGAAGCTTCCTGAAAAACTGCTTTCTGTTTTGTTAATTCATCTCAGAGAGTTACAGTTTTCCCTTCAAGAACTTTTTCGCTAAGACTGTTCTTGTGGAATTTGCAAAGTGATATTTGGAAGCCCATAGAGGGCTATGGTGAAAAAGAAAATATCTTCCGTTAAAAACTGGAAAGAAGCTTTCTGAGAAAATGCATTGTGTTCTGTTAATTCATCTCACAGAGTTACAGCTTTCCTCTCAAGAAACCTTCCTCTAAGACTGTTCTCTCGGAATTTGCAAGGTGTTATTTGAAAGCACATAGAGGGCCATGTTGAAAAAGGAAATATCCCAAGATAAAAACTGAAAAGAAACTTTCTGAGAAACTGCTTTGTCTTCTGTTAATTCACCTCACAGAGTTACAGCTTTCCCCACAAGAAGCGTTTCGCTAAGACTGTTCTTGTGGAATTTGCAAAGTGATATATGGAAGCCTATAGAGGGCTATGGAGGAAAAGAAAATATCCTAAGTTAAAAACTGAAAAGAAGCTTTCTGATAAACTGCTTTTTATCCTGTTAATTCATCTCACAGAGTTACAGCTTTCCCCTCAAGAAGCCTTTCGCTAAGACTGCTCTTGTGGAATTTGCAAAGTGTAATTTGGAAGCCCCTCGAGGGCTATGGTGAAAAATGAAATATCTTCAGTTAAAAATTGGAAAGAAGCTTTCTGAGAAACCGCTTTGTGTTGTGTTAATTCATCTCACAGACTTACATCCTCCCCTGAGGAAGCCTTTCGCGAAGATTGTTCTTGTGGAATTTGGAAAGTGATATTTGGAAGCCCATAGAGGTCTATTGTGAAAAAGGAAATATCTTTAGTTAAAAACTGCAAAGTAGATTTCTGAGAAACTGCTTTGTGTTCAGTTAATTCACTCACAGAGTTACAGATTTTCCTTCAAGAAGCCTTTCGCTAAGACTGTTCTTGTGGAATTTGCAAAGTGATATTTGGAAGCCCATAGAGGTCTATGGTGAAAAAGGAAATATTTTCTGTTAAAAACTGGAAAGAAGCTTTCTGAGAAACTGCTTTGTGTTCTGTTAATTCATCTCACAGAGTTACAGATTTCTCCCCAAGAAGCCTTTCGGTAAGACTGTTTTGTGGAATTTGCAAAGTGATATTTGGAAGACCATAGAGGGTTACGGGGAAAAAGGAAATATCTTCCTTTAAAAACTCGGAAAAAGCTTTCTGATTACAGCTTTCCCCTCAAGAAGCCTTTCTCTAATACTGTTCTTGTGGAAACTGCAAAGGGATATTTGAAAGCTCATAGACGTCTATGGTGAAAAATGAAACATCTTCTGTAAAAACTGGAAAGAAGCTTCCTGAGACACTGCTTTGTGTTCTGTTAATTCATCTCTCACAGTTACGGCTTTCCCCTCAAGAAGCCTTTCGCTAAGACTGTTCTTGTGGAATTTGCAAGGTGATATTTGGAAGCCCGTAGAGTGCTATGGTGAAAAAGTAAATATCTTCCGTTAAAAACTGGAAAGAAGCTTTCTGAGAAACTGCTTTGTGTTCTGTTAATTCATTTCACAGACTTACAGCTTCAAGCTCAAGAAGCCTTTCGCTAACACTGTTCTTGTGGAATTTGCAAAGTAATATTTGGAAGTCCACAGAGGGCTTTGGTAAAAAAGGAAATATCTTCCGTTTAAAACTGGAAAGAAGCTTTCTGAGAAACTGCTTTGTTTTCTGTTAGTTCATCTCACAGAATTACAGGTTTACCCTCAATAAGACTTTCGCTAAGACAGTTCTTGTGGAATTTGAAAAGTGATACATGGAAGCCCATAGAGGTCTATGGTGAAAAAGGAAATATCTTCCCTTAAAAACTGGAAAGAAGCTTTCCGATTACAGCTTTCCCCTCAAGAAGCCTTTCGCTAAGACTCTTCTTTGGAGTTTGCAAAGTGATATTTGGAAGCCCATAGAGGATTCTGGTGAAAAAGGAAATATCCTAAGATAAAAACTGAAAAGAAGCTTTCTGAGAAACTACTTTGTGTTCTGTTAATTCATCTCACAGACTTACAGCTTTCCCCACAGGAAGTCTTTCGCTAAGCTTGTTCTTGTGGAATTTGCAAAGTGATACTTAGAAGCCCTTAGAGGGCTATGGTGAAAAACGAAATATCTTCAGTTAAAAACTTGAAAGAAGCTTTGTGAGAAACTGCTTTGTGTTCTGTTAATTCATCTCACAGAGTTACAGCTTTCCCCTCAAGAAGCCTTTGGCTAAGAGTGTTCTTGTGGAATTTGCAAGGTGATATTTGGTAGCCCAAAGAGAGCTTCGATGAAAAAGGAAATATCTTCCGTTAAAAACTGGAAAGCAGCTTTTTGAGAAACTGCTTTGTGTTCTGTTAATTCATCTCACAGAATTACAGCTTTCCCCTCAGGAAGCCTTTCGCTAAGACTGTTCTTGTGGAATTTGCAAAGTGATATTTGGACGACCAAAGAGGGCTATAGTGAAAAAGGAAATATCTTCAGTTAAAAACTGGAAAGAAGCTTTCTGAGAAACTGCTTTGTGTTCTCTTAATTCATCTCACAGAGTTACAGCTTTCCCCCCAAAAAGCCTTTCTCTAAGACTGTTCTTGTCCAATTTGTAAAGTGATATTTAGAAGCCCATAGTGGGCTGCGGTGAAAAAGGAAATATCTTCCATTAAAAACTGGAAAAAAGCTTTCTGAGAAACGGCTTTGTGTTCTGTTATTTAATCTCAGAGAGTTACATCTTTCCCCTCAAGAATCCTTTCGCTAAGACTGTTCTTGTGGAATTTAGAACGTGATATTTAGAAGCCCATAGTGGGCTATGGTGAAAAAGGAAATAATTTACGTTAAAAACTGGAAAGAAACGTTCTGAGAAAATACTTTGTGTTCTGTTAATTCATCGCACAGAGTTACAGCTTTCCCCTCAAGAAGCCTTTCGCTAAGACTGTTCTTGTGGTATTTAGAACGTGATATTAGAATCCCATAGAGTGCTATGTTGAATAAGGAAATATTCTCCGTTAAAAACTGGAAAGAAGCATTCTGAGAAACTCCTTTGTGTTCTGTTTATTCATCTCACAGAGTTACAGCTTTTACCTCAATAAGCGTTTCGCTAAGACTGTTCTTGTGGAATTTGCAAAGTGATATTTAGAAGCCCATAGAGGGCTATGGTGAAATGGGAAGTATCCTAAGATAAAAACTGAAAAGAAGCTTTCTGACATACTGCTTTGTGTTCTAATAATTCATGTCACAGAGTTACAGCTTTCCCCAGAAGATGCCTTTCGCTAAGACTGTTCTTGTGGAATTTGCAAAGTCATATTTGGAAACCCATAGAGTTCTATCATGGAAAAAGAAATATCCTCCGTTAAAAGTGAAAAGAGGCATACTGAGAAACTGCGTTGTGTTCGGATAATTCATTTCACAGAGTTACAGCTTTCCCCTCAAGAAGCCTTTGGCTAAGAGTGTTCCTGTGGAAATTGCAAGGTGATATTTGGTAGCCCAAAGGGGGCTTTGATGAAAAAGGAAATATCTTCCGTTAAAAACTGGAAAGCAGCTTTTTGAGAAACTGCTTTGTGTCCTCTTAATTCATCTCAGAGTTACAGCTTTCCCCTCAGGAAGCCTTTCGCTAAGACTGTTTTTGTGGAATTTGCAAAGTGATATTTGGACGACCAAAGAGGGCTATAGTGAAAAAGGAAATATCTTCAGTTAAAAACTGGAAAGAAGCTTTCTGAGAAACTGCTTTTTGTTCTGTTAATTCATGTCACAGTGTTACACCTTTCCCCTCAAGAATCCTTTCGCTAAGGCTCTTCTTGTGGAATTTGCCAAGTGATATTTGGAAGCCCATAGAGGGCTATGCTGAAAATGGAAATCTCTTTTATTAAAAACTGGAAAGAAGCTTTCTGAGAAACTGCTTTGTGCTCTGTTAATTGATCTCACAGAGTTACAGCTTTCCCCTCAAGAAGACTTTCGCTAAGACTGTTCTTGTGGAATTTAGAAAGTGATATTTAGAAGCCCATAGATGACTATGGTGAAATAGGAAATATCTTCCGTTAAAAACTTGAAAGAAGCTTTCTGAGAAACTGCTTTGTGTTCTCTTAATTCATCTCACAGAGTTACAGCTTTCCCCCCAAAAAGCCTTTCTCTAAGACTGTTCTTGTCCAATTTGTAAAGTGATATTTAGAAGCCCATAGTGGGCTGCGGTGAAAAAGGAAATATCTTCCATTAAAAACTGGAAAAAAGCTTTCTGAGAAACGGCTTTGTGTTCTGTTATTTAATCTCAGAGAGTTACATCTTTCCCCTCGAGAATCCTTTCGCTAAGACTGTTCTTGTGGAATTTAGAACGTGATATTTAGAAGCCCATAGAGGGCTATGGTGAAAAAGGAAATAATTTACGTTAAAAACTGGAAAGAAGCTTTCTGAGAAACGGCTTTGTGTTCTCGTAATTCATCTCACACAGTTACAGCTTTCACCTCAAGAAGCCTTTCACTAAGACTGTTCTTGTGGAATTTGCAAAGTGATATTTGGAAGCCCATAGAGGGCTATAGTGAAAAAGGAAGGATCCTAACATAAAAACTGAAAAGAAGCTTTCTGAGAAACTGCTTTGTGTTCTGTTAATTCATCTCACAGAGTTACAGCTTTCACCTCAAGAAGCCTTTCGCTAAGACTGTTCTTGTGAAATTTGCAAAGGGATATTTGGAAACCCCTGGAAGGTTATGATGAAAATGTAATATCTTCCTTTAAAAACTGAAAAGAAGCTTTCTGAGAAACTGCTTTGTGTTCTGTTAGTTCATCTCACAGAGTTACAGCTTTCCCCTTAAGAAGCCTTTCGATAAGACTGGTCTTTTCGTATTTGCAAAGCAATATTTACAAGCCCTTAGAGGGCTGTGGTGAAAAAGGAATTATCCTAAGATAAAAACGGGAAAGAAGGTTTCTGAGAAACTGCTTTGTGTTCTGTTAATTCACTTCACAGAGTTACAGCTTTCCCCTCGAGAAGCCTTTCGCTGAGACAGTTCCTGTGGAATTTGGAAAGTGATATTTGGAAGCCCCTTGAGGGCTATCGTGAAAATGAGATATCTTCCGTTAAAAACTGAAAAGAAGCTTTCTCAGAAACTGCTTTGTGTTCTGTTAAATCATCTCACAGAGTTACAGCTTTCCCCTCAAGAAGCCGTTCACTAGTACTGTTCTTGTGAAATTTGCAAAGTGATATTTGGAAGCCCAAAGAGGGCTACGGTGAAAAAGGAAATATCTTTCGTTAAAAACTGCAAAGAAGCTTTCTGAGAAACTGGTTTGTTTTCTGTTAATTCATCTCACAGAGTTACAGCTTTCCCCTCCAGAAGACTTTCGCGAAGACTGTTTTGTTTTTTTTTTTTTTTTTTTGTCAGCGCTCAAAATCTTTTTAATAAGAGGGTAGGATCCAAGGTTAGTTTTTGTAGCCTCGGCTGGCCCGTCGGCCTCTGGCACGCTCGAACTTCCGGCCCTTGGAGCGGACGTAGGGTTTGGTGTGGCTGTGCGGGGTTCCTGGGGCCTTGCCGAAATGCCGGTACACCTCTCGGCCCTTGCGAGGACCGGAGAGCAGGACAGTGCCGCAGCCCTTGGGGGAGTCGAAGGTCAGCTGGTCGAAAGTGAGGATCTTGCCCCCGGCCCTGAGGATGCGGCTGCGGGCCCGGCTGGTTACGCGCAGTGCACATACCTTCAGTTTGGGCACCTCCTGAACCCGCACGTCGTCCGTTATGGTCCCCACAACCACAGCCGTTTTGTTTTCCCGGCCAGGAAGCTTCATCTTCCGGGTCATCCGGGAAAGGGACAGAGGCGGCCGGTTGGAGCGACTCATAAACAACCTCTTCAGCACAACCTGGTTGAATGTGGAATTGGTTCTTCTGGCCAGAAACCTATACAACTTGACCAACAGCCTCAGGTAGATATCCTGGCTCTTGGGCTCCTTTGCCGAACCTTTTGGGCCTTGTTGTGGCGGATGTCAACTCCCATGATGGCGCCTCCTGCCCGGCCAGGTCTGGAAAATCGCTAAGACTGTTTTTGTGGAATTTGCAAAGTGGTATTTGGAAGCCCATAGAGGGTTATGGTGAAAACGGAAAAACGTTCCGTTTAAAACTGTAAAGAAGCTTTCTGAGAAACTGCTTTGTGTTCTGTCAATTCATCCACAGAGTTACAGCATTCCCCTCAAGAAGCCTTTCGCTAAGACTTTTCTTGTGCAATTTGCAAAGAGATATTTGGAAGCCCCTAGAGGGCTATGGTGAAAAAGGAAATATCTTCAGTTAAAAAATGGAAAGAAGCTTCCTGAAAAACTGCTTTCTGTTTTGTTAATTCATCTCAGAGAGTTACAGTTTTCCCTTCAAGAACTTTTTCGCTAAGACTGTTCTTGTGGAATTTGCAAAGTGATATTTGGAAGCCCATAGAGGGCTATGGTGAAAAAGAAAATATCTTCCGTTAAAAACTGGAAAGAAGCTTTCTGAGAAAATGCATTGTGTTCTGTTAATTCATCTCACAGAGTTACAGCTTTCCTCTCAAGAAACCTTCCTCTAAGACTGTTCTCTCGGAATTTGCAAGGTGTTATTTGAAAGCACATAGAGGGCCATGTTGAAAAAGGAAATATCCCAAGATAAGAACTGAAAAGAAACTTTCTGAGAAACTGCTTTGTCTTCTGTTAATTCACCTCACAGAGTTACAGCTTTCCCCACAAGAAGCGTTTCGCTAAGACTGTTCTTGTGGAATTTGCAAAGTGATATATGGAAGCCTATAGAGGGCTATGGAGGAAAAGAAAATATCCTAAGTTAAAAACTGAAAAGAAGCTTTCTGATAAACTGCTTTTTATCCTGTTAATTCATCTCACAGAGTTACAGCTTTCCCCTCAAGAAGCCTTTCGCTAAGACTGCTCTTGTGGAATTTGCAAAGTGTAATTTGGAAGCCCCTCGAGGGCTATGGTGAAAAATGAAATATCTTCAGTTAAAAACTGGAAAGAAGCTTTCTGAGAAACCGCTTTGTGTTGTGTTAATTCATCTCACAGACTTACATCCTCCCCTGAGGAAGCCTTTCGCGAAGATTGTTCTTGTGGAATTTGGAAAGTGATATTTGGAAGCCCATAGAGGTCTATTGTGAAAAAGGAAATATCTTTAGTTAAAAACTGCAAAGTAGATTTCTGAGAAACTGCTTTGTGTTCAGTTAATTCATCTCACAGAGTTACAGATTTTCCTTCAAGAAGCCTTTCGCTAAGACTGTTCTTGTGGAATTTGCAAAGTGATATTTGGAAGCCCATAGAGGTCTATGGTGAAAAAGGAAATATTTTCTGTTAAAAACTGGAAAGAAGCTTTCTGAGAAACTGCTTTGTGTTCTGTTAATTCATCTCACAGAGTTACAGATTTCTCCCCAAGAAGCCTTTCGGTAAGACTGTTTTGTGGAATTTGCAAAGTGATATTTGGAAGACCATAGAGGGTTACGGGGAAAAAGGAAATATCTTCCGTTAAAAACTCGGAAAAAGCTTTCTGATTACAGCTTTCCCCTCAAGAAGCCTTTCTCTAATACTGTTCTTGTGGAAACTGCAAAGGGATATTTGAAAGCTCATAGACGTCTATGGTGAAAAATGAAACATCTTCTGTAAAAACTGGAAAGAAGCTTCCTGAGACACTGCTTTGTGTTCTGTTAATTCATCTCTCACAGTTACGGCTTTCCCCTCAAGAAGCCTTTCGCTAAGACTGTTCTTGTGGAATTTGCAAGGTGATATTTGGAAGCCCGTAGAGTGCTATGGTGAAAAAGTAAATATCTTCCGTTAAAAACTGGAAAGAAGCTTTCTGAGAAACTGCTTTGTGTTCTGTTAATTCATTTCACAGACTTACAGCTTCAAGCTCAAGAAGCCTTTCGCTAACACTGTTCTTGTGGAATTTGCAAAGTAATATTTGGAAGTCCACAGAGGGCTTTGGTAAAAAAGGAAATATCTTCCGTTTAAAACTGGAAAGAAGCTTTCTGAGAAACTGCTTTGTTTTCTGTTAGTTCATCTCACAGAATTACAGGTTTACCCTCAATAAGACTTTCGCTAAGACAGTTCTTGTGGAATTTGAAAAGTGATACATGGAAGCCCATAGAGGTCTATGGTGAAAAAGGAAATATCTTCCCTTAAAAACTGGAAAGAAGCTTTCCGATTACAGCTTTCCCCTCAAGAAGCCTTTCGCTAAGACTCTTCTTTGGAGTTTGCAAAGTGATATTTGGAAGCCCATAGAGGATTCTGGTGAAAAAGGAAATATCCTAAGATAAAAACTGAAAAGAAGCTTTCTGAGAAACTACTTTGTGTTCTGTTAATTCATCTCACAGACTTACAGCTTTCCCCACAGGAAGTCTTTTGCTAAGCTTGTTCTTGTGGAATTTGCAAAGTGATACTTAGAAGCCCTTAGAGGGCTATGGTGAAAAACGAAATATCTTCAGTTAAAAACTTGAAAGAAGCTTTGTGAGAAACTGCTTTGTGTTCTGTTAATTCATCTCACAGAGTTACAGCTTTCCCCTCAAGAAGCCTTTGGCTAAGAGTGTTCTTGTGGAATTTGCAAGGTGATATTTGGTAGCCCAAAGAGAGCTTCGATGAAAAAGGAAATATCTTCCGTTAAAAACTGGAAAGCAGCTTTTTGAGAAACTGCTTTGTGTTCTGTTAATTCATCTCACAGAATTACAGCTTTCCCCTCAGGAAGCCTTTCGCTAAGACTGTTCTTGTGGAATTTGCAAAGTGATATTTGGACGACCAAAGAGGGCTATAGTGAAAAAGGAAATATCTTCAGTTAAAAACTGGAAAGAAGCTTTCTGAGAAACTGCTTTGTGTTCTCTTAATTCATCTCACAGAGTTACAGCTTTCCCCCCAAAAAGCCTTTCTCTAAGACTGTTCTTGTCCAATTTGTAAAGTGATATTTAGAAGCCCATAGTGGGCTGCGGTGAAAAAGGAAATATCTTCCATTAAAAACTGGAAAAAAGCTTTCTGAGAAACGGCTTTGTGTTCTGTTATTTAATCTCAGAGAGTTACATCTTTCCCCTCAAGAATCCTTTCGCTAAGACTGTTCTTGTGGAATTTAGAACGTGATATTTAGAAGCCCATAGTGGGCTATGGTGAAAAAGGAAATAATTTACGTTAAAAACTGGAAAGAAACGTTCTGAGAAAATACTTTGTGTTCTGTTAATTCATCGCACAGAGTTACAGCTTTCCCCTCAAGAAGCCTTTCGCTAAGACTGTTCTTGTGGTATTTAGAACGTGATATTAGAATCCCATAGAGTGCTATGTTGAATAAGGAAATATTCTCCGTTAAAAACTGGAAAGAAGCATTCTGAGAAACTCCTTTGTGTTCTGTTTATTCATCTCACAGAGTTACAGCTTTTACCTCAATAAGCGTTTCGCTAAGACTGTTCTTGTGGAATTTGCAAAGTGATATTTAGAAGCCCATAGAGGGCTATGGTGAAATGGGAAGTATCCTAAGATAAAAACTGAAAAGAAGCTTTCTGACATACTGCTTTGTGTTCTAATAATTCATGTCACAGAGTTACAGCTTTCCCCAGAAGATGCCTTTCGCTAAGACTGTTCTTGTGGAATTTGCAAAGTCATATTTGGAAACCCATAGAGTTCTATCATGGAAAAAGAAATATCCTCCGTTAAAAGTGAAAAGAGGCATACTGAGAAACTGCGTTGTGTTCGGATAATTCATTTCACAGAGTTACAGCTTTCCCCTCAAGAAGCCTTTGGCTAAGAGTGTTCCTGTGGAAATTGCAAGGTGATATTTGGTAGCCCAAAGGGGGCTTTGATGAAAAAGGAAATATCTTCCGTTAAAAACTGGAAAGCAGCTTTTTGAGAAACTGCTTTGTGTCCTCTTAATTCATCTCAGAGTTACAGCTTTCCCCTCAGGAAGCCTTTCGCTAAGACTGTTTTTGTGGAATTTGCAAAGTGATATTTGGACGACCAAAGAGGGCTATAGTGAAAAAGGAAATATCTTCAGTTAAAAACTGGAAAGAAGCTTTCTGAGAAACTGCTTTTTGTTCTGTTAATTCATGTCACAGTGTTACACCTTTCCCCTCAAGAATCCTTTCGCTAAGGCTCTTCTTGTGGAATTTGCCAAGTGATATTTGGAAGCCCATAGAGGGCTATGCTGAAAATGGAAATCTCTTTTATTAAAAACTGGAAAGAAGCTTTCTGAGAAACTGCTTTGTGCTCTGTTAATTGATCTCACAGAGTTACAGCTTTCCCCTCAAGAAGACTTTCGCTAAGACTGTTCTTGTGGAATTTAGAAAGTGATATTTAGAAGCCCATATATGACTATGGTGAAATAGGAAATATCTTCCGTTAAAAACTTGAAAGAAGCTTTCTGAGAAACTGCTTTGTGTTCTCTTAATTCATCTCACAGAGTTACAGCTTTCCCCCCAAAAAGCCTTTCTCTAAGACTGTTCTTGTCCAATTTGTAAAGTGATATTTAGAAGCCCATAGTGGGCTGCGGTGAAAAAGGAAATATCTTCCATTAAAAACTGGAAAAAAGCTTTCTGAGAAACGGCTTTGTGTTCTGTTATTTAATCTCAGAGAGTTACATCTTTCCCCTCGAGAATCCTTTCGCTAAGACTGTTCTTGTGGAATTTAGAACGTGATATTTAGAAGCCCATAGAGGGCTATGGTGAAAAAGGAAATAATTTACGTTAAAAACTGGAAAGAAGCTTTCTGAGAAACGGCTTTGTGTTCTCGTAATTCATCTCACACAGTTACAGCTTTCACCTCAAGAAGCCTTTCACTAAGACTGTTCTTGTGGAATTTGCAAAGTGATATTTGGAAGCCCATAGAGGGCTATAGTGAAAAAGGAAGGATCCTAACATAAAAACTGAAAAGAAGCTTTCTGAGAAACTGCTTTGTGTTCTGTTAATTCATCTCACAGAGTTACAGCTTTCACCTCAAGAAGCCTTTCGCTAAGACTGTTCTTGTGAAATTTGCAAAGGGATATTTGGAAACCCCTGGAAGGTTATGATGAAAATGTAATATCTTCCTTTAAAAACTGAAAAGAAGCTTTCTGAGAAACTGCTTTGTGTTCTGTTAGTTCATCTCACAGAGTTACAGCTTTCCCCTTAAGAAGCCTTTCGATAAGACTGGTCTTTTCGTATTTGCAAAGCAATATTTACAAGCCCTTAGAGGGCTGTGGTGAAAAAGGAATTATCCTAAGATAAAAACGGGAAAGAAGGTTTCTGAGAAACTGCTTTGTGTTCTGTTAATTCACTTCACAGAGTTACAGCTTTCCCCTCGAGAAGCCTTTCGCTGAGACAGTTCCTGTGGAATTTGGAAAGTGATATTTGGAAGCCCCTTGAGGGCTATCGTGAAAATGAGATATCTTCCGTTAAAAATTGAAAAGAAGCTTTCTCAGAAACTGCTTTGTGTTCTGTTAAATCATCTCACAGAGTTACAGCTTTCCCCTCAAGAAGCCGTTCACTAGTACTGTTCTTGTGAAATTTGCAAAGTGATATTTGGAAGCCCAAAGAGGGCTACGGTGAAAAAGGAAATATCTTTCGTTAAAAACTGCAAAGAAGCTTTCTGAGAAACTGGTTTGTTTTCTGTTAATTCATCTCACAGAGTTACAGCTTTCCCCTCCAGAAGACTTTCGCGAAGACTGTTTTTTTTTTTTTTTTTTTTTTTTTTTGTCAGCGCTCAAAATCTTTTTAATAAGAGGGTAGGATCCAAGGTTAGTTTTTGTAGCCTCGGCTGGCCCGTCGGCCTCTGGCACGCTCGAACTTCCGGCCCTTGGAGCGGACGTAGGGTTTGGTGTGGCTGTGCGGGGTTCCTGGGGCCTTGCCGAAATGCCGGTACACCTCTCGGCCCTTGCGAGGACCGGAGAGCAGGACAGTGCCGCAGCCCTTGGGGGAGTCGAAGGTCAGCTGGTCGAAAGTGAGGATCTTGCCCCCGGCCCTGAGGATGCGGCTGCGGGCCCGGCTGGTTACGCGCAGTGCACATACCTTCAGTTTGGGCACCTCCTGAACCCGCACGTCGTCCGTTATGGTCCCCACAACCACAGCCGTTTTGTTTTCCCGGCCAGGAAGCTTCATCTTCCGGGTCATCCGGGAAAGGGACAGAGGCGGCCGGTTGGAGCGACTCATAAACAACCTCTTCAGCACAACCTGGTTGAATGTGGAATTGGTTCTTCTGGCCAGAAACCTATACAACTTGACCAACAGCCTCAGGTAGATATCCTGGCTCTTGGGCTCCTTTGCCGAACCTTTTGGGCCTTGTTGTGGCGGATGTCAACTCCCATGATGGCGCCTCCTGCCCGGCCAGGTCTGGAAAATCGCTAAGACTGTTTTTGTGGAATTTGCAAAGTGGTATTTGGAAGCCCATAGAGGGTTATGGTGAAAACGGAAAAACGTTCCGTTTAAAACTGTAAAGAAGCTTTCTGAGAAACTGCTTTGTGTTCTGTCAATTCATCCACAGAGTTACAGCATTCCCCTCAAGAAGCCTTTCGCTAAGACTTTTCTTGTGCAATTTGCAAAGAGATATTTGGAAGCCCCTAGAGGGCTATGGTGAAAAAGGAAATATCTTCAGTTAAAAAATGGAAAGAAGCTTCCTGAAAAACTGCTTTCTGTTTTGTTAATTCATCTCAGAGAGTTACAGTTTTCCCTTCAAGAACTTTTTCGCTAAGACTGTTCTTGTGGAATTTGCAAAGTGATATTTGGAAGCCCATAGAGGGCTATGGTGAAAAAGAAAATATCTTCCGTTAAAAACTGGAAAGAAGCTTTCTGAGAAAATGCATTGTGTTCTGTTAATTCATCTCACAGAGTTACAGCTTTCCTCTCAAGAAACCTTCCTCTAAGACTGTTCTCTCGGAATTTGCAAGGTGTTATTTGAAAGCACATAGAGGGCCATGTTGAAAAAGGAAATATCCCAAGATAAAAACTGAAAAGAAACTTTCTGAGAAACTGCTTTGTCTTCTGTTAATTCACCTCACAGAGTTACAGCTTTCCCCACAAGAAGCGTTTCGCTAAGACTGTTCTTGTGGAATTTGCAAAGTGATATATGGAAGCCTATAGAGGGCTATGGAGGAAAAGAAAATATCCTAAGTTAAAAACTGAAAAGAAGCTTTCTGATAAACTGCTTTTTATCCTGTTAATTCATCTCACAGAGTTACAGCTTTCCCCTCAAGAAGCCTTTCGCTAAGACTGCTCTTGTGGAATTTGCAAAGTGTAATTTGGAAGCCCCTCGAGGGCTATGGTGAAAAATGAAATATCTTCAGTTAAAAACTGGAAAGAAGCTTTCTGAGAAACCGCTTTGTGTTGTGTTAATTCATCTCACAGACTTACATCCTCCCCTGAGGAAGCCTTTCGCGAAGATTGTTCTTGTGGAATTTGGAAAGTGATATTTGGAAGCCCATAGAGGTCTATTGTGAAAAAGGAAATATCTTTAGTTAAAAACTGCAAAGTAGATTTCTGAGAAACTGCTTTGTGTTCAGTTAATTCATCTCACAGAGTTACAGATTTTCCTTCAAGAAGCCTTTCGCTAAGACTGTTCTTGTGGAATTTGCAAAGTGATATTTGGAAGCCCATAGAGGTCTATGGTGAAAAAGGAAATATTTTCTGTTAAAAACTGGAAAGAAGCTTTCTGAGAAACTGCTTTGTGTTCTGTTAATTCATCTCACAGAGTTACAGATTTCTCCCCAAGAAGCCTTTCGGTAAGACTGTTTTGTGGAATTTGCAAAGTGATATTTGGAAGACCATAGAGGGTTACGGGGAAAAAGGAAATATCTTCCGTTAAAAACTCGGAAAAAGCTTTCTGATTACAGCTTTCCCCTCAAGAAGCCTTTCTCTAATACTGTTCTTGTGGAAACTGCAAAGGGATATTTGAAAGCTCATAGACGTCTATGGTGAAAAATGAAACATCTTCTGTAAAAACTGGAAAGAAGCTTCCTGAGACACTGCTTTGTGTTCTGTTAATTCATCTCTCACAGTTACGGCTTTCCCCTCAAGAAGCCTTTCGCTAAGACTGTTCTTGTGGAATTTGCAAGGTGATATTTGGAAGCCCGTAGAGTGCTATGGTGAAAAAGTAAATATCTTCCGTTAAAAACTGGAAAGAAGCTTTCTGAGAAACTGCTTTGTGTTCTGTTAATTCATTTCACAGACTTACAGCTTCAAGCTCAAGAAGCCTTTCGCTAACACTGTTCTTGTGGAATTTGCAAAGTAATATTTGGAAGTCCACAGAGGGCTTTGGTAAAAAAGGAAATATCTTCCGTTTAAAACTGGAAAGAAGCTTTCTGAGAAACTGCTTTGTTTTCTGTTAGTTCATCTCACAGAATTACAGGTTTACCCTCAATAAGACTTTCGCTAAGACAGTTCTTGTGGAATTTGAAAAGTGATACATGGAAGCCCATAGAGGTCTATGGTGAAAAAGGAAATATCTTCCCTTAAAAACTGGAAAGAAGCTTTCCGATTACAGCTTTCCCCTCAAGAAGCCTTTCGCTAAGACTCTTCTTTGGAGTTTGCAAAGTGATATTTGGAAGCCCATAGAGGATTCTGGTGAAAAAGGAAATATCCTAAGATAAAAACTGAAAAGAAGCTTTCTGAGAAACTACTTTGTGTTCTGTTAATTCATCTCACAGACTTACAGCTTTCCCCACAGGAAGTCTTTCGCTAAGCTTGTTCTTGTGGAATTTGCAAAGTGATACTTAGAAGCCCTTAGAGGGCTATGGTGAAAAACGAAATATCTTCAGTTAAAAACTTGAAAGAAGCTTTGTGAGAAACTGCTTTGTGTTCTGTTAATTCATCTCACAGAGTTACAGCTTTCCCCTCAAGAAGCCTTTGGCTAAGAGTGTTCTTGTGGAATTTGCAAGGTGATATTTGGTAGCCCAAAGAGAGCTTCGATGAAAAAGGAAATATCTTCCGTTAAAAACTGGAAAGCAGCTTTTTGAGAAACTGCTTTGTGTTCTGTTAATTCATCTCACAGAATTACAGCTTTCCCCTCAGGAAGCCTTTCGCTAAGACTGTTCTTGTGGAATTTGCAAAGTGATATTTGGACGACCAAAGAGGGCTATAGTGAAAAAGGAAATATCTTCAGTTAAAAACTGGAAAGAAGCTTTCTGAGAAACTGCTTTGTGTTCTCTTAATTCATCTCACAGAGTTACAGCTTTCCCCCCAAAAAGCCTTTCTCTAAGACTGTTCTTGTCCAATTTGTAAAGTGATATTTAGAAGCCCATAGTGGGCTGCGGTGAAAAAGGAAATATCTTCCATTAAAAACTGGAAAAAAGCTTTCTGAGAAACGGCTTTGTGTTCTGTTATTTAATCTCAGAGAGTTACATCTTTCCCCTCAAGAATCCTTTCGCTAAGACTGTTCTTGTGGAATTTAGAACGTGATATTTAGAAGCCCATAGTGGGCTATGGTGAAAAAGGAAATAATTTACGTTAAAAACTGGAAAGAAACGTTCTGAGAAAATACTTTGTGTTCTGTTAATTCATCGCACAGAGTTACAGCTTTCCCCTCAAGAAGCCTTTCGCTAAGACTGTTCTTGTGGTATTTAGAACGTGATATTAGAATCCCATAGAGTGCTATGTTGAATAAGGAAATATTCTCCGTTAAAAACTGGAAAGAAGCATTCTGAGAAACTCCTTTGTGTTCTGTTTATTCATCTCACAGAGTTACAGCTTTTACCTCAATAAGCGTTTCGCTAAGACTGTTCTTGTGGAATTTGCAAAGTGATATTTAGAAGCCCATAGAGGGCTATGGTGAAATGGGAAGTATCCTAAGATAAAAACTGAAAAGAAGCTTTCTGACATACTGCTTTGTGTTCTAATAATTCATGTCACAGAGTTACAGCTTTCCCCAGAAGATGCCTTTCGCTAAGACTGTTCTTGTGGAATTTGCAAAGTCATATTTGGAAACCCATAGAGTTCTATCATGGAAAAAGAAATATCCTCCGTTAAAAGTGAAAAGAGGCATACTGAGAAACTGCGTTGTGTTCGGATAATTCATTTCACAGAGTTACAGCTTTCCCCTCAAGAAGCCTTTGCTAAGAGTGTTCTTGTGGAATTTGCAAGGTGATATTTGGTAGCCCAAAGGGGGCTTTGATGAAAAAGGAAATATCTTCCGTTAAAAACTGGAAAGCAGCTTTTTGAGAAACTGCTTTGTGTCCTCTTAATTCATCTCAGAGTTACAGCTTTCCCCTCAGGAAGCCTTTCGCTAAGACTGTTTTTGTGGAATTTGCAAAGTGATATTTGGACGACCAAAGAGGGCTATAGTGAAAAAGGAAATATCTTCAGTTAAAAACTGGAAAGAAGCTTTCTGAGAAACTGCTTTTTGTTCTGTTAATTCATGTCACAGTGTTACACCTTTCCCCTCAAGAATCCTTTCGCTAAGGCTCTTCTTGTGGAATTTGCCAAGTGATATTTGGAAGCCCATAGAGGGCTATGCTGAAAATGGAAATCTCTTTTATTAAAAACTGGAAAGAAGCTTTCTGAGAAACTGCTTTGTGCTCTGTTAATTGATCTCACAGAGTTACAGCTTTCCCCTCAAGAAGACTTTCGCTAAGACTGTTCTTGTGGAATTTAGAAAGTGATATTTAGAAGCCCATAGATGACTATGGTGAAATAGGAAATATCTTCCGTTAAAAACTTGAAAGAAGCTTTCTGAGAAACTGCTTTGTGTTCTCTTAATTCATCTCACAGAGTTACAGCTTTCCCCCCAAAAAGCCTTTCTCTAAGACTGTTCTTGTCCAATTTGTAAAGTGATATTTAGAAGCCCATAGTGGGCTGCGGTGAAAAAGGAAATATCTTCCATTAAAAACTGGAAAAAAGCTTTCTGAGAAACGGCTTTGTGTTCTGTTATTTAATCTCAGAGAGTTACATCTTTCCCCTCGAGAATCCTTTCGCTAAGACTGTTCTTGTGGAATTTAGAACGTGATATTTAGAAGCCCATAGAGGGCTATGGTGAAAAAGGAAATAATTTACGTTAAAAACTGGAAAGAAGCTTTCTGAGAAACGGCTTTGTGTTCTCGTAATTCATCTCACACAGTTACAGCTTTCACCTCAAGAAGCCTTTCACTAAGACTGTTCTTGTGGAATTTGCAAAGTGATATTTGGAAGCCCATAGAGGGCTATAGTGAAAAAGGAAGGATCCTAACATAAAAACTGAAAAGAAGCTTTCTGAGAAACTGCTTTGTGTTCTGTTAATTCATCTCACAGAGTTACAGCTTTCACCTCAAGAAGCCTTTCGCTAAGACTGTTCTTGTGAAATTTGCAAAGGGATATTTGGAAACCCCTGGAAGGTTATGATGAAAATGTAATATCTTCCTTTAAAAACTGAAAAGAAGCTTTCTGAGAAACTGCTTTGTGTTCTGTTAGTTCATCTCACAGAGTTACAGCTTTCCCCTTAAGAAGCCTTTCGATAAGACTGGTCTTTTCGTATTTGCAAAGCAATATTTACAAGCCCTTAGAGGGCTGTGGTGAAAAAGGAATTATCCTAAGATAAAAACGGGAAAGAAGGTTTCTGAGAAACTGCTTTGTGTTCTGTTAATTCACTTCACAGAGTTACAGCTTTCCCCTCGAGAAGCCTTTCGCTGAGACAGTTCCTGTGGAATTTGGAAAGTGATATTTGGAAGCCCCTTGAGGGCTATCGTGAAAATGAGATATCTTCCGTTAAAAACTGAAAAGAAGCTTTCTCAGAAACTGCTTTGTGTTCTGTTAAATCATCTCACAGAGTTACAGCTTTCCCCTCAAGAAGCCGTTCACTAGTACTGTTCTTGTGAAATTTGCAAAGTGATATTTGGAAGCCCAAAGAGGGCTACGGTGAAAAAGGAAATATCTTTCGTTAAAAACTGCAAAGAAGCTTTCTGAGAAACTGGTTTGTTTTCTGTTAATTCATCTCACAGAGTTACAGCTTTCCCCTCCAGAAGACTTTCGCGAAGACTGTTTTTTTTTTTTTTTTTTTTTTTTTTGTCAGCGCTCAAAATCTTTTTAATAAGAGGGTAGGATCCAAGGTTAGTTTTTGTAGCCTCGGCTGGCCCGTCGGCCTCTGGCACGCTCGAACTTCCGGCCCTTGGAGCGGACGTAGGGTTTGGTGTGGCTGTGCGGGGTTCCTGGGGCCTTGCCGAAATGCCGGTACACCTCTCGGCCCTTGCGAGGACCGGAGAGCAGGACAGTGCCGCAGCCCTTGGGGGAGTCGAAGGTCAGCTGGTCGAAAGTGAGGATCTTGCCCCCGGCCCTGAGGATGCGGCTGCGGGCCCGGCTGGTTACGCGCAGTGCACATACCTTCAGTTTGGGCACCTCCTGAACCCGCACGTCGTCCGTTATGGTCCCCACAACCACAGCCGTTTTGTTTTCCCGGCCAGGAAGCTTCATCTTCCGGGTCATCCGGGAAAGGGACAGAGGCGGCCGGTTGGAGCGACTCATAAACAACCTCTTCAGCACAACCTGGTTGAATGTGGAATTGGTTCTTCTGGCCAGAAACCTATACAACTTGACCAACAGCCTCAGGTAGATATCCTGGCTCTTGGGCTCCTTTGCCGAACCTTTTGGGCCTTGTTGTGGCGGATGTCAACTCCCATGATGGCGCCTCCTGCCCGGCCAGGTCTGGAAAATCGCTAAGACTGTTTTTGTGGAATTTGCAAAGTGGTATTTGGAAGCCCATAGAGGGTTATGGTGAAAACGGAAAAACGTTCCGTTTAAAACTGTAAAGAAGCTTTCTGAGAAACTGCTTTGTGTTCTGTCAATTCATCCACAGAGTTACAGCATTCCCCTCAAGAAGCCTTTCGCTAAGACTTTTCTTGTGCAATTTGCAAAGAGATATTTGGAAGCCCCTAGAGGGCTATGGTGAAAAAGGAAATATCTTCAGTTAAAAAATGGAAAGAAGCTTCCTGAAAAACTGCTTTCTGTTTTGTTAATTCATCTCAGAGAGTTACAGTTTTCCCTTCAAGAACTTTTTCGCTAAGACTGTTCTTGTGGAATTTGCAAAGTGATATTTGGAAGCCCATAGAGGGCTATGGTGAAAAAGAAAATATCTTCCGTTAAAAACTGGAAAGAAGCTTTCTGAGAAAATGCATTGTGTTCTGTTAATTCATCTCACAGAGTTACAGCTTTCCTCTCAAGAAACCTTCCTCTAAGACTGTTCTCTCGGAATTTGCAAGGTGTTATTTGAAAGCACATAGAGGGCCATGTTGAAAAAGGAAATATCCCAAGATAAAAACTGAAAAGAAACTTTCTGAGAAACTGCTTTGTCTTCTGTTAATTCACCTCACAGAGTTACAGCTTTCCCCACAAGAAGCGTTTCGCTAAGACTGTTCTTGTGGAATTTGCAAAGTGATATATGGAAGCCTATAGAGGGCTATGGAGGAAAAGAAAATATCCTAAGTTAAAAACTGAAAAGAAGCTTTCTGATAAACTGCTTTTTATCCTGTTAATTCATCTCACAGAGTTACAGCTTTCCCCTCAAGAAGCCTTTCGCTAAGACTGCTCTTGTGGAATTTGCAAAGTGTAATTTGGAAGCCCCTCGAGGGCTATGGTGAAAAATGAAATACCTTCAGTTAAAAACTGGAAAGAAGCTTTCTGAGAAACCGCTTTGTGTTGTGTTAATTCATCTCACAGACTTACATCCTCCCCTGAGGAAGCCTTTCGCGAAGATTGTTCTTGTGGAATTTGGAAAGTGATATTTGGAAGCCCATAGAGGTCTATTGTGAAAAAGGAAATATCTTTAGTTAAAAACTGCAAAGTAGATTTCTGAGAAACTGCTTTGTGTTCAGTTAATTCATCTCACAGAGTTACAGATTTTCCTTCAAGAAGCCTTTCGCTAAGACTGTTCTTGTGGAATTTGCAAAGTGATATTTGGAAGCCCATAGAGGTCTATGGTGAAAAAGGAAATATTTTCTGTTAAAAACTGGAAAGAAGCTTTCTGAGAAACTGCTTTGTGTTCTGTTAATTCATCTCACAGAGTTACAGATTTCTCCCCAAGAAGCCTTTCGGTAAGACTGTTTTGTGGAATTTGCAAAGTGATATTTGGAAGACCATAGAGGGTTACGGGGAAAAAGGAAATATCTTCCGTTAAAAACTCGGAAAAAGCTTTCTGATTACAGCTTTCCCCTCAAGAAGCCTTTCTCTAATACTGTTCTTGTGGAAACTGCAAAGGGATATTTGAAAGCTCATAGACGTCTATGGTGAAAAATGAAACATCTTCTGTAAAAACTGGAAAGAAGCTTCCTGAGACACTGCTTTGTGTTCTGTTAATTCATCTCTCACAGTTACGGCTTTCCCCTCAAGAAGCCTTTCGCTAAGACTGTTCTTGTGGAATTTGCAAGGTGATATTTGGAAGCCCGTAGAGTGCTATGGTGAAAAAGTAAATATCTTCCGTTAAAAACTGGAAAGAAGCTTTCTGAGAAACTGCTTTGTGTTCTGTTAATTCATTTCACAGACTTACAGCTTCAAGCTCAAGAAGCCTTTCGCTAACACTGTTCTTGTGGAATTTGCAAAGTAATATTTGGAAGTCCACAGAGGGCTTTGGTAAAAAAGGAAATATCTTCCGTTTAAAACTGGAAAGAAGCTTTCTGATAAACTGCTTTGTTTTCTGTTAGTTCATCTCACAGAATTACAGGTTTACCCTCAATAAGACTTTCGCTAAGACAGTTCTTGTGGAATTTGAAAAGTGATACATGGAAGCCCATAGAGGTCTATGGTGAAAAAGGAAATATCTTCCCTTAAAAACTGGAAAGAAGCTTTCCGATTACAGCTTTCCCCTCAAGAAGCCTTTCGCTAAGACTCTTCTTTGGAGTTTGCAAAGTGATATTTGGAAGCCCATAGAGGATTCTGGTGAAAAAGGAAATATCCTAAGATAAAAACTGAAAAGAAGCTTTCTGAGAAACTACTTTGTGTTCTGTTAATTCATCTCACAGACTTACAGCTTTCCCCACAGGAAGTCTTTCGCTAAGCTTGTTCTTGTGGAATTTGCAAAGTGATACTTAGAAGCCCTTAGAGGGCTATGGTGAAAAACGAAATATCTTCAGTTAAAAACTTGAAAGAAGCTTTGTGAGAAACTGCTTTGTGTTCTGTTAATTCATCTCACAGAGTTACAGCTTTCCCCTCAAGAAGCCTTTGGCTAGGAGTGTTCTTGTGGAATTTGCAAGGTGATATTTGGTAGCCCAAAGAGAGCTTCGATGAAAAAGGAAATATCTTCCGTTAAAAACTGGAAAGCAGCTTTTTGAGAAACTGCTTTGTGTTCTGTTAATTCATCTCACAGAATTACAGCTTTCCCCTCAGGAAGCCTTTCGCTAAGACTGTTCTTGTGGAATTTGCAAAGTGATATTTGGACGACCAAAGAGGGCTATAGTGAAAAAGGAAATATCTTCAGTTAAAAACTGGAAAGAAGCTTTCTGAGAAACTGCTTTGTGTTCTCTTAATTCATCTCACAGAGTTACAGCTTTCCCCCCAAAAAGCCTTTCTCTAAGACTGTTCTTGTCCAATTTGTAAAGTGATATTTAGAAGCCCATAGTGGGCTGCGGTGAAAAAGGAAATATCTTCCATTAAAAACTGGAAAAAAGCTTTCTGAGAAACGGCTTTGTGTTCTGTTATTTAATCTCAGAGAGTTACATCTTTCCCCTCAAGAATCCTTTCGCTAAGACTGTTCTTGTGGAATTTAGAACGTGATATTTAGAAGCCCATAGTGGGCTATGGTGAAAAAGGAAATAATTTACGTTAAAAACTGGAAAGAAACGTTCTGAGAAAATACTTTGTGTTCTGTTAATTCATCGCACAGAGTTACAGCTTTCCCCTCAAGAAGCCTTTCGCTAAGACTGTTCTTGTGGTATTTAGAACGTGATATTAGAATCCCATAGAGTGCTATGTTGAATAAGGAAATATTCTCCGTTAAAAACTGGAAAGAAGCATTCTGAGAAACTCCTTTGTGTTCTGTTTATTCATCTCACAGAGTTACAGCTTTTACCTCAATAAGCGTTTCGCTAAGACTGTTCTTGTGGAATTTGCAAAGTGATATTTAGAAGCCCATAGAGGGCTATGGTGAAATGGGAAGTATCCTAAGATAAAAACTGAAAAGAAGCTTTCTGACATACTGCTTTGTGTTCTAATAATTCATGTCACAGAGTTACAGCTTTCCCCAGAAGATGCCTTTCGCTAAGACTGTTCTTGTGGAATTTGCAAAGTCATATTTGGAAACCCATAGAGTTCTATCATGGAAAAAGAAATATCCTCCGTTAAAAGTGAAAAGAGGCATACTGAGAAACTGCGTTGTGTTCGGATAATTCATTTCACAGAGTTACAGCTTTCCCCTCAAGAAGCCTTTGGCTAAGAGTGTTCTTGTGGAATTTGCAAGGTGATATTTGGTAGCCCAAAGAGGGCTTTGATGAAAAAGGAAATATCTTCCGTTAAAAACTGGAAAGCAGCTTTTTGAGAAACTGCTTTGTGTCCTCTTAATTCATCTCAGAGTTACAGCTTTCCCCTCAGGAAGCCTTTCGCTAAGACTGTTTTTGTGGAATTTGCAAAGTGATATTTGGACGACCAAAGAGGGCTATAGTGAAAAAGGAAATATCTTCAGTTAAAAACTGGAAAGAAGCTTTCTGAGAAACTGCTTTTTGTTCTGTTAATTCATGTCACAGTGTTACACCTTTCCCCTCAAGAATCCTTTCGCTAAGGCTCTTCTTGTGGAATTTGCCAAGTGATATTTGGAAGCCCATAGAGGGCTATGCTGAAAATGGAAATCTCTTTTATTAAAAACTGGAAAGAAGCTTTCTGAGAAACTGCTTTGTGCTCTGTTAATTGATCTCACAGAGTTACAGCTTTCCCCTCAAGAAGACTTTCGCTAAGACTGTTCTTGTGGAATTTAGAAAGTGATATTTAGAAGCCCATAGATGACTATGGTGAAATAGGAAATATCTTCCGTTAAAAACTTGAAAGAAGCTTTCTGAGAAACTGCTTTGTGTTCTCTTAATTCATCTCACAGAGTTACAGCTTTCCCCCCAAAAAGCCTTTCTCTAAGACTGTTCTTGTCCAATTTGTAAAGTGATATTTAGAAGCCCATAGTGGGCTGCGGTGAAAAAGGAAATATCTTCCATTAAAAACTGGAAAAAAGCTTTCTGAGAAACGGCTTTGTGTTCTGTTATTTAATCTCAGAGAGTTACATCTTTCCCCTCGAGAATCCTTTCGCTAAGACTGTTCTTGTGGAATTTAGAACGTGATATTTAGAAGCCCATAGAGGGCTATGGTGAAAAAGGAAATAATTTACGTTAAAAACTGGAAAGAAGCTTTCTGAGAAACGGCTTTGTGTTCTCGTAATTCATCTCACACAGTTACAGCTTTCACCTCAAGAAGCCTTTCACTAAGACTGTTCTTGTGGAATTTGCAAAGTGATATTTGGAAGCCCATAGAGGGCTATAGTGAAAAAGGAAGGATCCTAACATAAAAACTGAAAAGAAGCTTTCTGAGAAACTGCTTTGTGTTCTGTTAATTCATCTCACAGAGTTACAGCTTTCACCTCAAGAAGCCTTTCGCTAAGACTGTTCTTGTGAAATTTGCAAAGGGATATTTGGAAACCCCTGGAAGGTTATGATGAAAATGTAATATCTTCCTTTAAAAACTGAAAAGAAGCTTTCTGAGAAACTGCTTTGTGTTCTGTTAGTTCATCTCACAGAGTTACAGCTTTCCCCTTAAGAAGCCTTTCGATAAGACTGGTCTTTTCGTATTTGCAAAGCAATATTTACAAGCCCTTAGAGGGCTGTGGTGAAAAAGGAATTATCCTAAGATAAAAACGGGAAAGAAGGTTTCTGAGAAACTGCTTTGTGTTCTGTTAATTCACTTCACAGAGTTACAGCTTTCCCCTCGAGAAGCCTTTCGCTGAGACAGTTCCTGTGGAATTTGGAAAGTGATATTTGGAAGCCCCTTGAGGGCTATCGTGAAAATGAGATATCTTCCGTTAAAAACTGAAAAGAAGCTTTCTCAGAAACTGCTTTGTGTTCTGTTAAATCATCTCACAGAGTTACAGCTTTCCCCTCAAGAAGCCGTTCACTAGTACTGTTCTTGTGAAATTTGCAAAGTGATATTTGGAAGCCCAAAGAGGGCTACGGTGAAAAAGGAAATATCTTTCGTTAAAAACTGCAAAGAAGCTTTCTGAGAAACTGGTTTGTTTTCTGTTAATTCATCTCACAGAGTTACAGCTTTCCCCTCCAGAAGACTTTCGCGAAGACTGTTTTGTTTTTTTTTTTTTTTTTTTTTTTTTTTTTTTGTCAGCGCTCAAAATCTTTTTAATAAGAGGGTAGGATCCAAGGTTAGTTTTTGTAGCCTCGGCTGGCCCGTCGGCCTCTGGCACGCTCGAACTTCCGGCCCTTGGAGCGGACGTAGGGTTTGGTGTGGCTGTGCGGGGTTCCTGGGGCCTTGCCGAAATGCCGGTACACCTCTCGGCCCTTGCGAGGACCGGAGAGCAGGACAGTGCCGCAGCCCTTGGGGGAGTCGAAGGTCAGCTGGTCGAAAGTGAGGATCTTGCCCCCGGCCCTGAGGATGCGGCTGCGGGCCCGGCTGGTTACGCGCAGTGCACATACCTTCAGTTTGGGCACCTCCTGAACCCGCACGTCGTCCGTTATGGTCCCCACAACCACAGCCGTTTTGTTTTCCCGGCCAGGAAGCTTCATCTTCCGGGTCATCCGGGAAAGGGACAGAGGCGGCCGGTTGGAGCGACTCATAAACAACCTCTTCAGCACAACCTGGTTGAATGTGGAATTGGTTCTTCTGGCCAGAAACCTATACAACTTGACCAACAGCCTCAGGTAGATATCCTGGCTCTTGGGCTCCTTTGCCGAACCTTTTGGGCCTTGTTGTGGCGGATGTCAACTCCCATGATGGCGCCTCCTGCCCGGCCAGGTCTGGAAAATCGCTAAGACTGTTTTTGTGGAATTTGCAAAGTGGTATTTGGAAGCCCATAGAGGGTTATGGTGAAAACGGAAAAACGTTCCGTTTAAAACTGTAAAGAAGCTTTCTGAGAAACTGCTTTGTGTTCTGTCAATTCATCCACAGAGTTACAGCATTCCCCTCAAGAAGCCTTTCGCTAAGACTTTTCTTGTGCAATTTGCAAAGAGATATTTGGAAGCCCCTAGAGGGCTATGGTGAAAAAGGAAATATCTTCAGTTAAAAAATGGAAAGAAGCTTCCTGAAAAACTGCTTTCTGTTTTGTTAATTCATCTCAGAGAGTTACAGTTTTCCCTTCAAGAACTTTTTCGCTAAGACTGTTCTTGTGGAATTTGCAAAGTGATATTTGGAAGCCCATAGAGGGCTATGGTGAAAAAGAAAATATCTTCCGTTAAAAACTGGAAAGAAGCTTTCTGAGAAAATGCATTGTGTTCTGTTAATTCATCTCACAGAGTTACAGCTTTCCTCTCAAGAAACCTTCCTCTAAGACTGTTCTCTCGGAATTTGCAAGGTGTTATTTGAAAGCACATAGAGGGCCATGTTGAAAAAGGAAATATCCCAAGATAAAAACTGAAAAGAAACTTTCTGAGAAACTGCTTTGTCTTCTGTTAATTCACCTCACAGAGTTACAGCTTTCCCCACAAGAAGCGTTTCGCTAAGACTGTTCTTGTGGAATTTGCAAAGTGATATATGGAAGCCTATAGAGGGCTATGGAGGAAAAGAAAATATCCTAAGTTAAAAACTGAAAAGAAGCTTTCTGATAAACTGCTTTTTATCCTGTTAATTCATCTCACAGAGTTACAGCTTTCCCCTCAAGAAGCCTTTCGCTAAGACTGCTCTTGTGGAATTTGCAAAGTGTAATTTGGAAGCCCCTCGAGGGCTATGGTGAAAAATGAAATATCTTCAGTTAAAAACTGGAAAGAAGCTTTCTGAGAAACCGCTTTGTGTTGTGTTAATTCATCTCACAGACTTACATCCTCCCCTGAGGAAGCCTTTCGCGAAGATTGTTCTTGTGGAATTTGGAAAGTGATATTTGGAAGCCCATAGAGGTCTATTGTGAAAAAGGAAATATCTTTAGTTAAAAACTGCAAAGTACATTTCTGAGAAACTGCTTTGTGTTCAGTTAATTCATCTCACAGAGTTACAGATTTTCCTTCAAGAAGCCTTTCGCTAAGACTGTTCTTGTGGAATTTGCAAAGTGATATTTGGAAGCCCATAGAGGTCTATGGTGAAAAAGGAAATATTTTCTGTTAAAAACTGGAAAGAAGCTTTGTGAGAAACTGCTTTGTGTTCTGTTAATTCATCTCACAGAGTTACAGCTTTCCCCTCAAGAAGCCTTTGGCTAAGAGTGTTCTTGTGGAATTTGCAAGGTGATATTTGGTAGCCCAAAGAGAGCTTCGATGAAAAAGGAAATATCTTCCGTTAAAAACTGGAAAGCAGCTTTTTGAGAAACTGCTTTGTGTTCTGTTAATTCATCTCACAGAATTACAGCTTTCCCCTCAGGAAGCCTTTCGCTAAGACTGTTCTTGTGGAATTTGCAAAGTGATATTTGGACGACCAAAGAGGGCTATAGTGAAAAAGGAAATATCTTCAGTTAAAAACTGGAAAGAAGCTTTCTGAGAAACTGCTTTGTGTTCTCTTAATTCATCTCACAGAGTTACAGCTTTCCCCCCAAAAAGCCTTTCTCTAAGACTGTTCTTGTCCAATTTGTAAAGTGATATTTAGAAGCCCATAGTGGGCTGCGGTGAAAAAGGAAATATCTTCCATTAAAAACTGGAAAAAAGCTTTCTGAGAAACGGCTTTGTGTTCTGTTATTTAATCTCAGAGAGTTACATCTTTCCCCTCAAGAATCCTTTCGCTAAGACTGTTCTTGTGGAATTTAGAACGTGATATTTAGAAGCCCATAGTGGGCTATGGTGAAAAAGGAAATAATTTACGTTAAAAACTGGAAAGAAACGTTCTGAGAAAATACTTTGTGTTCTGTTAATTCATCGCACAGAGTTACAGCTTTCCCCTCAAGAAGCCTTTCGCTAAGACTGTTCTTGTGGTATTTAGAACGTGATATTAGAATCCCATAGAGTGCTATGTTGAATAAGGAAATATTCTCCGTTAAAAACTGGAAAGAAGCATTCTGAGAAACTCCTTTGTGTTCTGTTTATTCATCTCACAGAGTTACAGCTTTTACCTCAATAAGCGTTTCGCTAAGACTGTTCTTGTGGAATTTGCAAAGTGATATTTAGAAGCCCATAGAGGGCTATGGTGAAATGGGAAGTATCCTAAGATAAAAACTGAAAAGAAGCTTTCTGACATACTGCTTTGTGTTCTAATAATTCATGTCACAGAGTTACAGCTTTCCCCAGAAGATGCCTTTCGCTAAGACTGTTCTTGTGGAATTTGCAAAGTCATATTTGGAAACCCATAGAGTTCTATCATGGAAAAAGAAATATCCTCCGTTAAAAGTGAAAAGAGGCATACTGAGAAACTGCGTTGTGTTCGGATAATTCATTTCACAGAGTTACAGCTTTCCCCTCAAGAAGCCTTTGGCTAAGAGTGTTCTTGTGGAATTTGCAAGGTGATATTTGGTAGCCCAAAGAGGGCTTTGATGAAAAAGGAAATATCTTCCGTTAAAAACTGGAAAGCAGCTTTTTGAGAAACTGCTTTGTGTCCTCTTAATTCATCTCAGAGTTACAGCTTTCCCCTCAGGAAGCCTTTCGCTAAGACTGTTTTTGTGGAATTTGCAAAGTGATATTTGGACGACCAAAGAGGGCTATAGTGAAAAAGGAAATATCTTCAGTTAAAAACTGGAAAGAAGCTTTCTGAGAAACTGCTTTTTGTTCTGTTAATTCATTTCACAGTGTTACACCTTTCCCCTCAAGAATCCTTTCGCTAAGGCTCTTCTTGTGGAATTTGCCAAGTGATATTTGGAAGCCCATAGAGGGCTATGCTGAAAATGGAAATCTCTTTTATTAAAAACTGGAAAGAAGCTTTCTGAGAAACTGCTTTGTGCTCTGTTAATTGATCTCACAGAGTTACAGCTTTCCCCTCAAGAAGACTTTCGCTAAGACTGTTCTTGTGGAAATTAGAAAGTGATATTTAGAAGCCCATAGATGACTATGGTGAAATAGGAAATATCTTCCGTTAAAAACTTGAAAGAAGCTTTCTGAGAAACTGCTTTGTGTTCTCTTAATTCATCTCACAGAGTTACAGCTTTCCCCCCAAAAAGCCTTTCTCTAAGACTGTTCTTGTCCAATTTGTAAAGTGATATTTAGAAGCCCATAGTGGGCTGCGGTGAAAAAGGAAATATCTTCCATTAAAAACTGGAAAAAAGCTTTCTGAGAAACGGCTTTGTGTTCTGTTATTTAATCTCAGAGAGTTACATCTTTCCCCTCGAGAATCCTTTCGCTAAGACTGTTCTTGTGGAATTTAGAACGTGATATTTAGAAGCCCATAGAGGGCTATGGTGAAAAAGGAAATAATTTACGTTAAAAACTGGAAAGAAGCTTTCTGAGAAACGGCTTTGTGTTCTCGTAATTCATCTCACACAGTTACAGCTTTCACCTCAAGAAGCCTTTCACTAAGACTGTTCTTGTGGAATTTGCAAAGTGATATTTGGAAGCCCATAGAGGGCTATAGTGAAAAAGGAAGGATCCTAACATAAAAACTGAAAAGAAGCTTTCTGAGAAACTGCTTTGTGTTCTGTTAATTCATCTCACAGAGTTACAGCTTTCACCTCAAGAAGCCTTTCGCTAAGACTGTTCTTGTGAAATTTGCAAAGGGATATTTGGAAACCCCTGGAAGGTTATGATGAAAATGTAATATCTTCCTTTAAAAACTGAAAAGAAGCTTTCTGAGAAACTGCTTTGTGTTCTGTTAGTTCATCTCACAGAGTTACAGCTTTCCCCTTAAGAAGCCTTTCGATAAGACTGGTCTTTTCGTATTTGCAAAGCAATATTTACAAGCCCTTAGAGGGCTGTGGTGAAAAAGGAATTATCCTAAGATAAAAACGGGAAAGAAGGTTTCTGAGAAACTGCTTTGTGTTCTGTTAATTCACTTCACAGAGTTACAGCTTTCCCCTCGAGAAGCCTTTCGCTGAGACAGTTCCTGTGGAATTTGGAAAGTGATATTTGGAAGCCCCTTGAGGGCTATCGTGAAAATGAGATATCTTCCGTTAAAAACTGAAAAGAAGCTTTCTCAGAAACTGCTTTGTGTTCTGTTAAATCATCTCACAGAGTTACAGCTTTCCCCTCAAGAAGCCGTTCACTAGTACTGTTCTTGTGAAATTTGCAAAGTGATATTTGGAAGCCCAAAGAGGGCTACGGTGAAAAAGGAAATATCTTTCGTTAAAAACTGCAAAGAAGCTTTCTGAGAAACTGGTTTGTTTTCTGTTAATTCATCTCACAGAGTTACAGCTTTCCCCTCCAGAAGACTTTCGCGAAGACTGTTTTTTTTTTTTTTTTTTTTTTTTTTTTTTTTTTTTGTCAGCGCTCAAAATCTTTTTAATAAGAGGGTAGGATCCAAGGTTAGTTTTTGTAGCCTCGGCTGGCCCGTCGGCCTCTGGCACGCTCGAACTTCCGGCCCTTGGAGCGGACGTAGGGTTTGGTGTGGCTGTGCGGGGTTCCTGGGGCCTTGCCGAAATGCCGGTACACCTCTCGGCCCTTGCGAGGACCGGAGAGCAGGACAGTGCCGCAGCCCTTGGGGGAGTCGAAGGTCAGCTGGTCGAAAGTGAGGATCTTGCCCCCGGCCCTGAGGATGCGGCTGCGGGCCCGGCTGGTTACGCGCAGTGCACATACCTTCAGTTTGGGCACCTCCTGAACCCGCACGTCGTCCGTTATGGTCCCCACAACCACAGCCGTTTTGTTTTCCCGGCCAGGAAGCTTCATCTTCCGGGTCATCCGGGAAAGGGACAGAGGCGGCCGGTTGGAGCGACTCATAAACAACCTCTTCAGCACAACCTGGTTGAATGTGGAATTGGTTCTTCTGGCCAGAAACCTATACAACTTGACCAACAGCCTCAGGTAGATATCCTGGCTCTTGGGCTCCTTTGCCGAACCTTTTGGGCCTTGTTGTGGCGGATGTCAACTCCCATGATGGCGCCTCCTGCCCGGCCAGGTCTGGAAAATCGCTAAGACTGTTTTTGTGGAATTTGCAAAGTGGTATTTGGAAGCCCATAGAGGGTTATGGTGAAAACGGAAAAACGTTCCGTTTAAAACTGTAAAGAAGCTTTCTGAGAAACTGCTTTGTGTTCTGTCAATTCATCCACAGAGTTACAGCATTCCCCTCAAGAAGCCTTTCGCTAAGACTTTTCTTGTGCAATTTGCAAAGAGATATTTGGAAGCCCCTAGAGGGCTATGGTGAAAAAGGAAATATCTTCAGTTAAAAAATGGAAAGAAGCTTCCTGAAAAACTGCTTTCTGTTTTGTTAATTCATCTCAGAGAGTTACAGTTTTCCCTTCAAGAACTTTTTCGCTAAGACTGTTCTTGTGGAATTTGCAAAGTGATATTTGGAAGCCCATAGAGGGCTATGGTGAAAAAGAAAATATCTTCCGTTAAAAACTGGAAAGAAGCTTTCTGAGAAAATGCATTGTGTTCTGTTAATTCATCTCACAGAGTTACAGCTTTCCTCTCAAGAAACCTTCCTCTAAGACTGTTCTCTCGGAATTTGCAAGGTGTTATTTGAAAGCACATAGAGGGCCATGTTGAAAAAGGAAATATCCCAAGATAAAAACTGAAAAGAAACTTTCTGAGAAACTGCTTTGTCTTCTGTTAATTCACCTCACAGAGTTACAGCTTTCCCCACAAGAAGCGTTTCGCTAAGACTGTTCTTGTGGAATTTGCAAAGTGATATATGGAAGCCTATAGAGGGCTATGGAGGAAAAGAAAATATCCTAAGTTAAAAACTGAAAAGAAGCTTTCTGATAAACTGCTTTTTATCCTGTTAATTCATCTCACAGAGTTACAGCTTTCCCCTCAAGAAGCCTTTCGCTAAGACTGCTCTTGTGGAATTTGCAAAGTGTAATTTGGAAGCCCCTCGAGGGCTATGGTGAAAAATGAAATATCTTCAGTTAAAAACTGGAAAGAAGCTTTCTGAGAAACCGCTTTGTGTTGTGTTAATTCATCTCACAGACTTACATCCTCCCCTGAGGAAGCCTTTCGCGAAGATTGTTCTTGTGGAATTTGGAAAGTGATATTTGGAAGCCCATAGAGGTCTATTGTGAAAAAGGAAATATCTTTAGTTAAAAACTGCAAAGTACATTTCTGAGAAACTGCTTTGTGTTCAGTTAATTCATCTCACAGAGTTACAGATTTTCCTTCAAGAAGCCTTTCGCTAAGACTGTTCTTGTGGAATTTGCAAAGTGATATTTGGAAGCCCATAGAGGTCTATGGTGAAAAAGGAAATATTTTCTGTTAAAAACTGGAAAGAAGCTTTGTGAGAAACTGCTTTGTGTTCTGTTAATTCATCTCACAGAGTTACAGCTTTCCCCTCAAGAAGCCTTTGGCTAAGAGTGTTCTTGTGGAATTTGCAAGGTGATATTTGGTAGCCCAAAGAGAGCTTCGATGAAAAAGGAAATATCTTCCGTTAAAAACTGGAAAGCAGCTTTTTGAGAAACTGCTTTGTGTTCTGTTAATTCATCTCACAGAATTACAGCTTTCCCCTCAGGAAGCCTTTCGCTAAGACTGTTCTTGTGGAATTTGCAAAGTGATATTTGGACGACCAAAGAGGGCTATAGTGAAAAAGGAAATATCTTCAGTTAAAAACTGGAAAGAAGCTTTCTGAGAAACTGCTTTGTGTTCTCTTAATTCATCTCACAGAGTTACAGCTTTCCCCCCAAAAAGCCTTTCTCTAAGACTGTTCTTGTCCAATTTGTAAAGTGATATTTAGAAGCCCATAGTGGGCTGCGGTGAAAAAGGAAATATCTTCCATTAAAAACTGGAAAAAAGCTTTCTGAGAAACGGCTTTGTGTTCTGTTATTTAATCTCAGAGAGTTACATCTTTCCCCTCAAGAATCCTTTCGCTAAGACTGTTCTTGTGGAATTTAGAACGTGATATTTAGAAGCCCATAGTGGGCTATGGTGAAAAAGGAAATAATTTACGTTAAAAACTGGAAAGAAACGTTCTGAGAAAATACTTTGTGTTCTGTTAATTCATCGCACAGAGTTACAGCTTTCCCCTCAAGAAGCCTTTCGCTAAGACTGTTCTTGTGGTATTTAGAACGTGATATTAGAATCCCATAGAGTGCTATGTTGAATAAGGAAATATTCTCCGTTAAAAACTGGAAAGAAGCATTCTGAGAAACTCCTTTGTGTTCTGTTTATTCATCTCACAGAGTTACAGCTTTTACCTCAATAAGCGTTTCGCTAAGACTGTTCTTGTGGAATTTGCAAAGTGATATTTAGAAGCCCATAGAGGGCTATGGTGAAATGGGAAGTATCCTAAGATAAAAACTGAAAAGAAGCTTTCTGACATACTGCTTTGTGTTCTAATAATTCATGTCACAGAGTTACAGCTTTCCCCAGAAGATGCCTTTCGCTAAGACTGTTCTTGTGGAATTTGCAAAGTCATATTTGGAAACCCATAGAGTTCTATCATGGAAAAAGAAATATCCTCCGTTAAAAGTGAAAAGAGGCATACTGAGAAACTGCGTTGTGTTCGGATAATTCATTTCACAGAGTTACAGCTTTCCCCTCAAGAAGCCTTTGGCTAAGAGTGTTCCTGTGGAAATTGCAAGGTGATATTTGGTAGCCCAAAGGGGGCTTTGATGAAAAAGGAAATATCTTCCGTTAAAAACTGGAAAGCAGCTTTTTGAGAAACTGCTTTGTGTCCTCTTAATTCATCTCAGAGTTACAGCTTTCCCCTCAGGAAGCCTTTCGCTAAGACTGTTTTTGTGGAATTTGCAAAGTGATATTTGGACGACCAAAGAGGGCTATAGTGAAAAAGGAAATATCTTCAGTTAAAAACTGGAAAGAAGCTTTCTGAGAAACTGCTTTTTGTTCTGTTAATTCATGTCACAGTGTTACACCTTTCCCCTCAAGAATCCTTTCGCTAAGGCTCTTCTTGTGGAATTTGCCAAGTGATATTTGGAAGCCCATAGAGGGCTATGCTGAAAATGGAAATCTCTTTTATTAAAAACTGGAAAGAAGCTTTCTGAGAAACTGCTTTGTGCTCTGTTAATTGATCTCACAGAGTTACAGCTTTCCCCTCAAGAAGACTTTCGCTAAGACTGTTCTTGTGGAATTTAGAAAGTGATATTTAGAAGCCCATAGATGACTATGGTGAAATAGGAAATATCTTCCGTTAAAAACTTGAAAGAAGCTTTCTGAGAAACTGCTTTGTGTTCTCTTAATTCATCTCACAGAGTTACAGCTTTCCCCCCAAAAAGCCTTTCTCTAAGACTGTTCTTGTCCAATTTGTAAAGTGATATTTAGAAGCCCATAGTGGGCTGCGGTGAAAAAGGAAATATCTTCCATTAAAAACTGGAAAAAAGCTTTCTGAGAAACGGCTTTGTGTTCTGTTATTTAATCTCAGAGAGTTACATCTTTCCCCTCGAGAATCCTTTCGCTAAGACTGTTCTTGTGGAATTTAGAACGTGATATTTAGAAGCCCATAGAGGGCTATGGTGAAAAAGGAAATAATTTACGTTAAAAACTGGAAAGAAGCTTTCTGAGAAACGGCTTTGTGTTCTCGTAATTCATCTCACACAGTTACAGCTTTCACCTCAAGAAGCCTTTCACTAAGACTGTTCTTGTGGAATTTGCAAAGTGATATTTGGAAGCCCATAGAGGGCTATAGTGAAAAAGGAAGGATCCTAACATAAAAACTGAAAAGAAGCTTTCTGAGAAACTGCTTTGTGTTCTGTTAATTCATCTCACAGAGTTACAGCTTTCACCTCAAGAAGCCTTTCGCTAAGACTGTTCTTGTGAAATTTGCAAAGGGATATTTGGAAACCCCTGGAAGGTTATGATGAAAATGTAATATCTTCCTTTAAAAACTGAAAAGAAGCTTTCTGAGAAACTGCTTTGTGTTCTGTTAGTTCATCTCACAGAGTTACAGCTTTCCCCTTAAGAAGCCTTTCGATAAGACTGGTCTTTTCGTATTTGCAAAGCAATATTTACAAGCCCTTAGAGGGCTGTGGTGAAAAAGGAATTATCCTAAGATAAAAACGGGAAAGAAGGTTTCTGAGAAACTGCTTTGTGTTCTGTTAATTCACTTCACAGAGTTACAGCTTTCCCCTCGAGAAGCCTTTCGCTGAGACAGTTCCTGTGGAATTTGGAAAGTGATATTTGGAAGCCCCTTGAGGGCTATCGTGAAAATGAGATATCTTCCGTTAAAAACTGAAAAGAAGCTTTCTCAGAAACTGCTTTGTGTTCTGTTAAATCATCTCACAGAGTTACAGCTTTCCCCTCAAGAAGCCGTTCACTAGTACTGTTCTTGTGAAATTTGCAAAGTGATATTTGGAAGCCCAAAGAGGGCTACGGTGAAAAAGGAAATATCTTTCGTTAAAAACTGCAAAGAAGCTTTCTGAGAAACTGGTTTGTTTTCTGTTAATTCATCTCACAGAGTTACAGCTTTCCCCTCCAGAAGACTTTCGCGAAGACTGTTTTTTTTTTTTTTTTTTTTTTTTTTTTTTTTTTTTTTTTTTTTGTCAGCGCTCAAAATCTTTTTAATAAGAGGGTAGGATCCAAGGTTAGTTTTTGTAGCCTCGGCTGGCCCGTCGGCCTCTGGCACGCTCGAACTTCCGGCCCTTGGAGCGGACGTAGGGTTTGGTGTGGCTGTGCGGGGTTCCTGGGGCCTTGCCGAAATGCCGGTACACCTCTCGGCCCTTGCGAGGACCGGAGAGCAGGACAGTGCCGCAGCCCTTGGGGGAGTCGAAGGTCAGCTGGTCGAAAGTGAGGATCTTGCCCCCGGCCCTGAGGATGCGGCTGCGGGCCCGGCTGGTTACGCGCAGTGCACATACCTTCAGTTTGGGCACCTCCTGAACCCGCACGTCGTCCGTTATGGTCCCCACAACCACAGCCGTTTTGTTTTCCCGGCCAGGAAGCTTCATCTTCCGGGTCATCCGGGAAAGGGACAGAGGCGGCCAGTTGGAGCGACTCATAAACAACCTCTTCAGCACAACCTGGTTGAATGTGGAATTGGTTCTTCTGGCCAGAAACCTATACAACTTGACCAACAGCCTCAGGTAGATATCCTGGCTCTTGGGCTCCTTTGCCGAACCTTTTGGGCCTTGTTGTGGCGGATGTCAACTCCCATGATGGCGCCTCCTGCCCGGCCAGGTCTGGAAAATCGCTAAGACTGTTTTTGTGGAATTTGCAAAGTGGTATTTGGAAGCCCATAGAGGGTTATGGTGAAAACGGAAAAACGTTCCGTTTAAAACTGTAAAGAAGCTTTCTGAGAAACTGCTTTGTGTTCTGTCAATTCATCCACAGAGTTACAGCATTCCCCTCAAGAAGCCTTTCGCTAAGACTTTTCTTGTGCAATTTGCAAAGAGATATTTGGAAGCCCCTAGAGGGCTATGGTGAAAAAGGAAATATCTTCAGTTAAAAAATGGAAAGAAGCTTCCTGAAAAACTGCTTTCTGTTTTGTTAATTCATCTCAGAGAGTTACAGTTTTCCCTTCAAGAACTTTTTCGCTAAGACTGTTCTTGTGGAATTTGCAAAGTGATATTTGGAAGCCCATAGAGGGCTATGGTGAAAAAGAAAATATCTTCCGTTAAAAACTGGAAAGAAGCTTTCTGAGAAAATGCATTGTGTTCTGTTAATTCATCTCACAGAGTTACAGCTTTCCTCTCAAGAAACCTTCCTCTAAGACTGTTCTCTCGGAATTTGCAAGGTGTTATTTGAAAGCACATAGAGGGCCATGTTGAAAAAGGAAATATCCCAAGATAAAAACTGAAAAGAAACTTTCTGAGAAACTGCTTTGTCTTCTGTTAATTCACCTCACAGAGTTACAGCTTTCCCCACAAGAAGCGTTTCGCTAAGACTGTTCTTGTGGAATTTGCAAAGTGATATATGGAAGCCTATAGAGGGCTATGGAGGAAAAGAAAATATCCTAAGTTAAAAACTGAAAAGAAGCTTTCTGATAAACTGCTTTTTATCCTGTTAATTCATCTCACAGAGTTACAGCTTTCCCCTCAAGAAGCCTTTCGCTAAGACTGCTCTTGTGGAATTTGCAAAGTGTAATTTGGAAGCCCCTCGAGGGCTATGGTGAAAAATGAAATATCTTCAGTTAAAAACTGGAAAGAAGCTTTCTGAGAAACCGCTTTGTGTTGTGTTAATTCATCTCACAGACTTACATCCTCCCCTGAGGAAGCCTTTCGCGAAGATTGTTCTTGTGGAATTTGGAAAGTGATATTTGGAAGCCCATAGAGGTCTATTGTGAAAAAGGAAATATCTTTAGTTAAAAACTGCAAAGTAGATTTCTGAGAAACTGCTTTGTGTTCAGTTAATTCATCTCACAGAGTTACAGATTTTCCTTCAAGAAGCCTTTCGCTAAGACTGTTCTTGTGGAATTTGCAAAGTGATATTTGGAAGCCCATAGAGGTCTATGGTGAAAAAGGAAATATTTTCTGTTAAAAACTGGAAAGAAGCTTTCTGAGAAACTGCTTTGTGTTCTGTTAATTCATCTCACAGAGTTACAGATTTCTCCCCAAGAAGCCTTTCGGTAAGACTGTTTTGTGGAATTTGCAAAGTGATATTTGGAAGACCATAGAGGGTTACGGGGAAAAAGGAAATATCTTCCGTTAAAAACTCGGAAAAAGCTTTCTGATTACAGCTTTCCCCTCAAGAAGCCTTTCTCTAATACTGTTCTTGTGGAAACTGCAAAGGGATATTTGAAAGCTCATAGACGTCTATGGTGAAAAATGAAACATCTTCTGTAAAAACTGGAAAGAAGCTTCCTGAGACACTGCTTTGTGTTCTGTTAATTCATCTCTCACAGTTACGGCTTTCCCCTCAAGAAGCCTTTCGCTAAGACTGTTCTTGTGGAATTTGCAAGGTGATATTTGGAAGCCCGTAGAGTGCTATGGTGAAAAAGTAAATATCTTCCGTTAAAAACTGGAAAGAAGCTTTCTGAGAAACTGCTTTGTGTTCTGTTAATTCATTTCACAGACTTACAGCTTCAAGCTCAAGAAGCCTTTCGCTAAGACTGTTCTTGTGGAATTTGCAAAGTAATATTTGGAAGTCCACAGAGGGCTTTGGTAAAAAAGGAAATATCTTCCGTTTAAAACTGGAAAGAAGCTTTCTGAGAAACTGCTTTGTTTTCTGTTAGTTCATCTCACAGAATTACAGGTTTACCCTCAATAAGACTTTCGCTAAGACAGTTCTTGTGGAATTTGAAAAGTGATACATGGAAGCCCATAGAGGTCTATGGTGAAAAAGGAAATATCTTCCCTTAAAAACTGGAAAGAAGCTTTCCGATTACAGCTTTCCCCTCAAGAAGCCTTTCGCTAAGACTCTTCTTTGGAGTTTGCAAAGTGATATTTGGAAGCCCATAGAGGATTCTGGTGAAAAAGGAAATATCCTAAGATAAAAACTGAAAAGAAGCTTTCTGAGAAACTACTTTGTGTTCTGTTAATTCATCTCACAGACTTACAGCTTTCCCCACAGGAAGTCTTTCGCTAAGCTTGTTCTTGTGGAATTTGCAAAGTGATACTTAGAAGCCCTTAGAGGGCTATGGTGAAAAACGAAATATCTTCAGTTAAAAACTTGAAAGAAGCTTTGTGAGAAACTGCTTTGTGTTCTGTTAATTCATCTCACAGAGTTACAGCTTTCCCCTCAAGAAGCCTTTGGCTAAGAGTGTTCTTGTGGAATTTGCAAGGTGATATTTGGTAGCCCAAAGAGAGCTTCGATGAAAAAGGAAATATCTTCCGTTAAAAACTGGAAAGCAGCTTTTTGAGAAACTGCTTTGTGTTCTGTTAATTCATCTCACAGAATTACAGCTTTCCCCTCAGGAAGCCTTTCGCTAAGACTGTTCTTGTGGAATTTGCAAAGTGATATTTGGACGACCAAAGAGGGCTATAGTGAAAAAGGAAATATCTTCAGTTAAAAACTGGAAAGAAGCTTTCTGAGAAACTGCTTTGTGTTCTCTTAATTCATCTCACAGAGTTACAGCTTTCCCCCCAAAAAGCCTTTCTCTAAGACTGTTCTTGTCCAATTTGTAAAGTGATATTTAGAAGCCCATAGTGGGCTGCGGTGAAAAAGGAAATATCTTCCATTAAAAACTGGAAAAAAGCTTTCTGAGAAACGGCTTTGTGTTCTGTTATTTAATCTCAGAGAGTTACATCTTTCCCCTCAAGAATCCTTTCGCTAAGACTGTTCTTGTGGAATTTAGAACGTGATATTTAGAAGCCCATAGTGGGCTATGGTGAAAAAGGAAATAATTTACGTTAAAAACTGGAAAGAAACGTTCTGAGAAAATACTTTGTGTTCTGTTAATTCATCGCACAGAGTTACAGCTTTCCCCTCAAGAAGCCTTTCGCTAAGACTGTTCTTGTGGTATTTAGAACGTGATATTAGAATCCCATAGAGTGCTATGTTGAATAAGGAAATATTCTCCGTTAAAAACTGGAAAGAAGCATTCTGAGAAACTCCTTTGTGTTCTGTTTATTCATCTCACAGAGTTACAGCTTTTACCTCAATAAGCGTTTCGCTAAGACTGTTCTTGTGGAATTTGCAAAGTGATATTTAGAAGCCCATAGAGGGCTATGGTGAAATGGGAAGTATCCTAAGATAAAAACTGAAAAGAAGCTTTCTGACATACTGCTTTGTGTTCTAATAATTCATGTCACAGAGTTACAGCTTTCCCCAGAAGATGCCTTTCGCTAAGACTGTTCTTGTGGAATTTGCAAAGTCATATTTGGAAACCCATAGAGTTCTATCATGGAAAAAGAAATATCCTCCGTTAAAAGTGAAAAGAGGCATACTGAGAAACTGCGTTGTGTTCGGATAATTCATTTCACAGAGTTACAGCTTTCCCCTCAAGAAGCCTTTGCTAAGAGTGTTCTTGTGGAATTTGCAAGGTGATATTTGGTAGCCCAAAGGGGGCTTTGATGAAAAAGGAAATATCTTCCGTTAAAAACTGGAAAGCAGCTTTTTGAGAAACTGCTTTGTGTCCTCTTAATTCATCTCAGAGTTACAGCTTTCCCCTCAGGAAGCCTTTCGCTAAGACTGTTTTTGTGGAATTTGCAAAGTGATATTTGGACGACCAAAGAGGGCTATAGTGAAAAAGGAAATATCTTCAGTTAAAAACTGGAAAGAAGCTTTCTGAGAAACTGCTTTTTGTTCTGTTAATTCATGTCACAGTGTTACACCTTTCCCCTCAAGAATCCTTTCGCTAAGGCTCTTCTTGTGGAATTTGCCAAGTGATATTTGGAAGCCCATAGAGGGCTATGCTGAAAATGGAAATCTCTTTTATTAAAAACTGGAAAGAAGCTTTCTGAGAAACTGCTTTGTGCTCTGTTAATTGATCTCACAGAGTTACAGCTTTCCCCTCAAGAAGACTTTCGCTAAGACTGTTCTTGTGGAATTTAGAAAGTGATATTTAGAAGCCCATAGATGACTATGGTGAAATAGGAAATATCTTCCGTTAAAAACTTGAAAGAAGCTTTCTGAGAAACTGCTTTGTGTTCTCTTAATTCATCTCACAGAGTTACAGCTTTCCCCCCAAAAAGCCTTTCTCTAAGACTGTTCTTGTCCAATTTGTAAAGTGATATTTAGAAGCCCATAGTGGGCTGCGGTGAAAAAGGAAATATCTTCCATTAAAAACTGGAAAAAAGCTTTCTGAGAAACGGCTTTGTGTTCTGTTATTTAATCTCAGAGAGTTACATCTTTCCCCTCGAGAATCCTTTCGCTAAGACTGTTCTTGTGGAATTTAGAACGTGATATTTAGAAGCCCATAGAGGGCTATGGTGAAAAAGGAAATAATTTACGTTAAAAACTGGAAAGAAGCTTTCTGAGAAACGGCTTTGTGTTCTCGTAATTCATCTCACACAGTTACAGCTTTCACCTCAAGAAGCCTTTCACTAAGACTGTTCTTGTGGAATTTGCAAAGTGATATTTGGAAGCCCATAGAGGGCTATAGTGAAAAAGGAAGGATCCTAACATAAAAACTGAAAAGAAGCTTTCTGAGAAACTGCTTTGTGTTCTGTTAATTCATCTCACAGAGTTACAGCTTTCACCTCAAGAAGCCTTTCGCTAAGACTGTTCTTGTGAAATTTGCAAAGGGATATTTGGAAACCCCTGGAAGGTTATGATGAAAATGTAATATCTTCCTTTAAAAACTGAAAAGAAGCTTTCTGAGAAACTGCTTTGTGTTCTGTTAGTTCATCTCACAGAGTTACAGCTTTCCCCTTAAGAAGCCTTTCGATAAGACTGGTCTTTTCGTATTTGCAAAGCAATATTTACAAGCCCTTAGAGGGCTGTGGTGAAAAAGGAATTATCCTAAGATAAAAACGGGAAAGAAGGTTTCTGAGAAACTGCTTTGTGTTCTGTTAATTCACTTCACAGAGTTACAGCTTTCCCCTCGAGAAGCCTTTCGCTGAGACAGTTCCTGTGGAATTTGGAAAGTGATATTTGGAAGCCCCTTGAGGGCTATCGTGAAAATGAGATATCTTCCGTTAAAAACTGAAAAGAAGCTTTCTCAGAAACTGCTTTGTGTTCTGTTAAATCATCTCACAGAGTTACAGCTTTCCCCTCAAGAAGCCGTTCACTAGTACTGTTCTTGTGAAATTTGCAAAGTGATATTTGGAAGCCCAAAGAGGGCTACGGTGAAAAAGGAAATATCTTTCGTTAAAAACTGCAAAGAAGCTTTCTGAGAAACTGGTTTGTTTTCTGTTAATTCATCTCACAGAGTTACAGCTTTCCCCTCCAGAAGACTTTCGCGAAGACTGTTTTTTTTTTTTTTTTTTTTTTTTTTTGTCAGCGCTCAAAATCTTTTTAATAAGAGGGTAGGATCCAAGGTTAGTTTTTGTAGCCTCGGCTGGCCCGTCGGCCTCTGGCACGCTCGAACTTCCGGCCCTTGGAGCGGACGTAGGGTTTGGTGTGGCTGTGCGGGGTTCCTGGGGCCTTGCCGAAATGCCGGTACACCTCTCGGCCCTTGCGAGGACCGGAGAGCAGGACAGTGCCGCAGCCCTTGGGGGAGTCGAAGGTCAGCTGGTCGAAAGTGAGGATCTTGCCCCCGGCCCTGAGGATGCGGCTGCGGGCCCGGCTGGTTACGCGCAGTGCACATACCTTCAGTTTGGGCACCTCCTGAACCCGCACGTCGTCCGTTATGGTCCCCACAACCACAGCCGTTTTGTTTTCCCGGCCAGGAAGCTTCATCTTCCGGGTCATCCGGGAAAGGGACAGAGGCGGCCGGTTGGAGCGACTCATAAACAACCTCTTCAGCACAACCTGGTTGAATGTGGAATTGGTTCTTCTGGCCAGAAACCTATACAACTTGACCAACAGCCTCAGGTAGATATCCTGGCTCTTGGGCTCCTTTGCCGAACCTTTTGGGCCTTGTTGTGGCGGATGTCAACTCCCATGATGGCGCCTCCTGCCCGGCCAGGTCTGGAAAATCGCTAAGACTGTTTTTGTGGAATTTGCAAAGTGGTATTTGGAAGCCCATAGAGGGTTATGGTGAAAACGGAAAAACGTTCCGTTTAAAACTGTAAAGAAGCTTTCTGAGAAACTGCTTTGTGTTCTGTCAATTCATCCACAGAGTTACAGCATTCCCCTCAAGAAGCCTTTCGCTAAGACTTTTCTTGTGCAATTTGCAAAGAGATATTTGGAAGCCCCTAGAGGGCTATGGTGAAAAAGGAAATATCTTCAGTTAAAAAATGGAAAGAAGCTTCCTGAAAAACTGCTTTCTGTTTTGTTAATTCATCTCAGAGAGTTACAGTTTTCCCTTCAAGAACTTTTTCGCTAAGACTGTTCTTGTGGAATTTGCAAAGTGATATTTGGAAGCCCATAGAGGGCTATGGTGAAAAAGAAAATATCTTCCGTTAAAAACTGGAAAGAAGCTTTCTGAGAAAATGCATTGTGTTCTGTTAATTCATCTCACAGAGTTACAGCTTTCCTCTCAAGAAACCTTCCTCTAAGACTGTTCTCTCGGAATTTGCAAGGTGTTATTTGAAAGCACATAGAGGGCCATGTTGAAAAAGGAAATATCCCAAGATAAAAACTGAAAAGAAACTTTCTGAGAAACTGCTTTGTCTTCTGTTAATTCACCTCACAGAGTTACAGCTTTCCCCACAAGAAGCGTTTCGCTAAGACTGTTCTTGTGGAATTTGCAAAGTGATATATGGAAGCCTATAGAGGGCTATGGAGGAAAAGAAAATATCCTAAGTTAAAAACTGAAAAGAAGCTTTCTGATAAACTGCTTTTTATCCTGTTAATTCATCTCACAGAGTTACAGCTTTCCCCTCAAGAAGCCTTTCGCTAAGACTGCTCTTGTGGAATTTGCAAAGTGTAATTTGGAAGCCCCTCGAGGGCTATGGTGAAAAATGAAATACCTTCAGTTAAAAACTGGAAAGAAGCTTTCTGAGAAACCGCTTTGTGTTGTGTTAATTCATCTCACAGACTTACATCCTCCCCTGAGGAAGCCTTTCGCGAAGATTGTTCTTGTGGAATTTGGAAAGTGATATTTGGAAGCCCATAGAGGTCTATTGTGAAAAAGGAAATATCTTTAGTTAAAAACTGCAAAGTAGATTTCTGAGAAACTGCTTTGTGTTCAGTTAATTCATCTCACAGAGTTACAGATTTTCCTTCAAGAAGCCTTTCGCTAAGACTGTTCTTGTGGAATTTGCAAAGTGATATTTGGAAGCCCATAGAGGTCTATGGTGAAAAAGGAAATATTTTCTGTTAAAAACTGGAAAGAAGCTTTCTGAGAAACTGCTTTGTGTTCTGTTAATTCATCTCACAGAGTTACAGATTTCTCCCCAAGAAGCCTTTCGGTAAGACTGTTTTGTGGAATTTGCAAAGTGATATTTGGAAGACCATAGAGGGTTACGGGGAAAAAGGAAATATCTTCCGTTAAAAACTCGGAAAAAGCTTTCTGATTACAGCTTTCCCCTCAAGAAGCCTTTCTCTAATACTGTTCTTGTGGAAACTGCAAAGGGATATTTGAAAGCTCATAGACGTCTATGGTGAAAAATGAAACATCTTCTGTAAAAACTGGAAAGAAGCTTCCTGAGACACTGCTTTGTGTTCTGTTAATTCATCTCTCACAGTTACGGCTTTCCCCTCAAGAAGCCTTTCGCTAAGACTGTTCTTGTGGAATTTGCAAGGTGATATTTGGAAGCCCGTAGAGTGCTATGGTGAAAAAGTAAATATCTTCCGTTAAAAACTGGAAAGAAGCTTTCTGAGAAACTGCTTTGTGTTCTGTTAATTCATTTCACAGACTTACAGCTTCAAGCTCAAGAAGCCTTTCGCTAACACTGTTCTTGTGGAATTTGCAAAGTAATATTTGGAAGTCCACAGAGGGCTTTGGTAAAAAAGGAAATATCTTCCGTTTAAAACTGGAAAGAAGCTTTCTGAGAAACTGCTTTGTTTTCTGTTAGTTCATCTCACAGAATTACAGGTTTACCCTCAATAAGACTTTCGCTAAGACAGTTCTTGTGGAATTTGAAAAGTGATACATGGAAGCCCATAGAGGTCTATGGTGAAAAAGGAAATATCTTCCCTTAAAAACTGGAAAGAAGCTTTCCGATTACAGCTTTCCCCTCAAGAAGCCTTTCGCTAAGACTCTTCTTTGGAGTTTGCAAAGTGATATTTGGAAGCCCATAGAGGATTCTGGTGAAAAAGGAAATATCCTAAGATAAAAACTGAAAAGAAGCTTTCTGAGAAACTACTTTGTGTTCTGTTAATTCATCTCACAGACTTACAGCTTTCCCCACAGGAAGTCTTTCGCTAAGCTTGTTCTTGTGGAATTTGCAAAGTGATACTTAGAAGCCCTTAGAGGGCTATGGTGAAAAACGAAATATCTTCAGTTAAAAACTTGAAAGAAGCTTTGTGAGAAACTGCTTTGTGTTCTGTTAATTCATCTCACAGAGTTACAGCTTTCCCCTCAAGAAGCCTTTGGCTAGGAGTGTTCTTGTGGAATTTGCAAGGTGATATTTGGTAGCCCAAAGAGAGCTTCGATGAAAAAGGAAATATCTTCCGTTAAAAACTGGAAAGCAGCTTTTTGAGAAACTGCTTTGTGTTCTGTTAATTCATCTCACAGAATTACAGCTTTCCCCTCAGGAAGCCTTTCGCTAAGACTGTTCTTGTGGAATTTGCAAAGTGATATTTGGACGACCAAAGAGGGCTATAGTGAAAAAGGAAATATCTTCAGTTAAAAACTGGAAAGAAGCTTTCTGAGAAACTGCTTTGTGTTCTCTTAATTCATCTCACAGAGTTACAGCTTTCCCCCCAAAAAGCCTTTCTCTAAGACTGTTCTTGTCCAATTTGTAAAGTGATATTTAGAAGCCCATAGTGGGCTGCGGTGAAAAAGGAAATATCTTCCATTAAAAACTGGAAAAAAGCTTTCTGAGAAACGGCTTTGTGTTCTGTTATTTAATCTCAGAGAGTTACATCTTTCCCCTCAAGAATCCTTTCGCTAAGACTGTTCTTGTGGAATTTAGAACGTGATATTTAGAAGCCCATAGTGGGCTATGGTGAAAAAGGAAATAATTTACGTTAAAAACTGGAAAGAAACGTTCTGAGAAAATACTTTGTGTTCTGTTAATTCATCGCACAGAGTTACAGCTTTCCCCTCAAGAAGCCTTTCGCTAAGACTGTTCTTGTGGTATTTAGAACGTGATATTAGAATCCCATAGAGTGCTATGTTGAATAAGGAAATATTCTCCGTTAAAAACTGGAAAGAAGCATTCTGAGAAACTCCTTTGTGTTCTGTTTATTCATCTCACAGAGTTACAGCTTTTACCTCAATAAGCGTTTCGCTAAGACTGTTCTTGTGGAATTTGCAAAGTGATATTTAGAAGCCCATAGAGGGCTATGGTGAAATGGGAAGTATCCTAAGATAAAAACTGAAAAGAAGCTTTCTGACATACTGCTTTGTGTTCTAATAATTCATGTCACAGAGTTACAGCTTTCCCCAGAAGATGCCTTTCGCTAAGACTGTTCTTGTGGAATTTGCAAAGTCATATTTGGAAACCCATAGAGTTCTATCATGGAAAAAGAAATATCCTCCGTTAAAAGTGAAAAGAGGCATACTGAGAAACTGCGTTGTGTTCGGATAATTCATTTCACAGAGTTACAGCTTTCCCCTCAAGAAGCCTTTGGCTAAGAGTGTTCTTGTGGAATTTGCAAGGTGATATTTGGTAGCCCAAAGAGGGCTTTGATGAAAAAGGAAATATCTTCCGTTAAAAACTGGAAAGCAGCTTTTTGAGAAACTGCTTTGTGTCCTCTTAATTCATCTCAGAGTTACAGCTTTCCCCTCAGGAAGCCTTTCGCTAAGACTGTTTTTGTGGAATTTGCAAAGTGATATTTGGACGACCAAAGAGGGCTATAGTGAAAAAGGAAATATCTTCAGTTAAAAACTGGAAAGAAGCTTTCTGAGAAACTGCTTTTTGTTCTGTTAATTCATGTCACAGTGTTACACCTTTCCCCTCAAGAATCCTTTCGCTAAGGCTCTTCTTGTGGAATTTGCCAAGTGATATTTGGAAGCCCATAGAGGGCTATGCTGAAAATGGAAATCTCTTTTATTAAAAACTGGAAAGAAGCTTTCTGAGAAACTGCTTTGTGCTCTGTTAATTGATCTCACAGAGTTACAGCTTTCCCCTCAAGAAGACTTTCGCTAAGACTGTTCTTGTGGAATTTAGAAAGTGATATTTAGAAGCCCATAGATGACTATGGTGAAATAGGAAATATCTTCCGTTAAAAACTTGAAAGAAGCTTTCTGAGAAACTGCTTTGTGTTCTCTTAATTCATCTCACAGAGTTACAGCTTTCCCCCCAAAAAGCCTTTCTCTAAGACTGTTCTTGTCCAATTTGTAAAGTGATATTTAGAAGCCCATAGTGGGCTGCGGTGAAAAAGGAAATATCTTCCATTAAAAACTGGAAAAAAGCTTTCTGAGAAACGGCTTTGTGTTCTGTTATTTAATCTCAGAGAGTTACATCTTTCCCCTCGAGAATCCTTTCGCTAAGACTGTTCTTGTGGAATTTAGAACGTGATATTTAGAAGCCCATAGAGGGCTATGGTGAAAAAGGAAATAATTTACGTTAAAAACTGGAAAGAAGCTTTCTGAGAAACGGCTTTGTGTTCTCGTAATTCATCTCACACAGTTACAGCTTTCACCTCAAGAAGCCTTTCACTAAGACTGTTCTTGTGGAATTTGCAAAGTGATATTTGGAAGCCCATAGAGGGCTATAGTGAAAAAGGAAGGATCCTAACATAAAAACTGAAAAGAAGCTTTCTGAGAAACTGCTTTGTGTTCTGTTAATTCATCTCACAGAGTTACAGCTTTCACCTCAAGAAGCCTTTCGCTAAGACTGTTCTTGTGAAATTTGCAAAGGGATATTTGGAAACCCCTGGAAGGTTATGATGAAAATGTAATATCTTCCTTTAAAAACTGAAAAGAAGCTTTCTGAGAAACTGCTTTGTGTTCTGTTAGTTCATCTCACAGAGTTACAGCTTTCCCCTTAAGAAGCCTTTCGATAAGACTGGTCTTTTCGTATTTGCAAAGCAATATTTACAAGCCCTTAGAGGGCTGTGGTGAAAAAGGAATTATCCTAAGATAAAAACGGGAAAGAAGGTTTCTGAGAAACTGCTTTGTGTTCTGTTAATTCACTTCACAGAGTTACAGCTTTCCCCTCGAGAAGCCTTTCGCTGAGACAGTTCCTGTGGAATTTGGAAAGTGATATTTGGAAGCCCCTTGAGGGCTATCGTGAAAATGAGATATCTTCCGTTAAAAACTGAAAAGAAGCTTTCTCAGAAACTGCTTTGTGTTCTGTTAAATCATCTCACAGAGTTACAGCTTTCCCCTCAAGAAGCCGTTCACTAGTACTGTTCTTGTGAAATTTGCAAAGTGATATTTGGAAGCCCAAAGAGGGCTACGGTGAAAAAGGAAATATCTTTCGTTAAAAACTGCAAAGAAGCTTTCTGAGAAACTGGTTTGTTTTCTGTTAATTCATCTCACAGAGTTACAGCTTTCCCCTCCAGAAGACTTTCGCGAAGACTGTTTTTTTTTTTTTTTTTTTTTTTTTTTTTTTTTTTGTCAGCGCTCAAAATCTTTTTAATAAGAGGGTAGGATCCAAGGTTAGTTTTTGTAGCCTCGGCTGGCCCGTCGGCCTCTGGCACGCTCGAACTTCCGGCCCTTGGAGCGGACGTAGGGTTTGGTGTGGCTGTGCGGGGTTCCTGGGGCCTTGCCGAAATGCCGGTACACCTCTCGGCCCTTGCGAGGACCGGAGAGCAGGACAGTGCCGCAGCCCTTGGGGGAGTCGAAGGTCAGCTGGTCGAAAGTGAGGATCTTGCCCCCGGCCCTGAGGATGCGGCTGCGGGCCCGGCTGGTTACGCGCAGTGCACATACCTTCAGTTTGGGCACCTCCTGAACCCGCACGTCGTCCGTTATGGTCCCCACAACCACAGCCGTTTTGTTTTCCCGGCCAGGAAGCTTCATCTTCCGGGTCATCCGGGAAAGGGACAGAGGCGGCCGGTTGGAGCGACTCATAAACAACCTCTTCAGCACAACCTGGTTGAATGTGGAATTGGTTCTTCTGGCCAGAAACCTATACAACTTGACCAACAGCCTCAGGTAGATATCCTGGCTCTTGGGCTCCTTTGCCGAACCTTTTGGGCCTTGTTGTGGCGGATGTCAACTCCCATGATGGCGCCTCCTGCCCGGCCAGGTCTGGAAAATCGCTAAGACTGTTTTTGTGGAATTTGCAAAGTGGTATTTGGAAGCCCATAGAGGGTTATGGTGAAAACGGAAAAACGTTCCGTTTAAAACTGTAAAGAAGCTTTCTGAGAAACTGCTTTGTGTTCTGTCAATTCATCCACAGAGTTACAGCATTCCCCTCAAGAAGCCTTTCGCTAAGACTTTTCTTGTGCAATTTGCAAAGAGATATTTGGAAGCCCCTAGAGGGCTATGGTGAAAAAGGAAATATCTTCAGTTAAAAAATGGAAAGAAGCTTCCTGAAAAACTGCTTTCTGTTTTGTTAATTCATCTCAGAGAGTTACAGTTTTCCCTTCAAGAACTTTTTCGCTAAGACTGTTCTTGTGGAATTTGCAAAGTGATATTTGGAAGCCCATAGAGGGCTATGGTGAAAAAGAAAATATCTTCCGTTAAAAACTGGAAAGAAGCTTTCTGAGAAAATGCATTGTGTTCTGTTAATTCATCTCACAGAGTTACAGCTTTCCTCTCAAGAAACCTTCCTCTAAGACTGTTCTCTCGGAATTTGCAAGGTGTTATTTGAAAGCACATAGAGGGCCATGTTGAAAAAGGAAATATCCCAAGATAAAAACTGAAAAGAAACTTTCTGAGAAACTGCTTTGTCTTCTGTTAATTCACCTCACAGAGTTACAGCTTTCCCCACAAGAAGCGTTTCGCTAAGACTGTTCTTGTGGAATTTGCAAAGTGATATATGGAAGCCTATAGAGGGCTATGGAGGAAAAGAAAATATCCTAAGTTAAAAACTGAAAAGAAGCTTTCTGATAAACTGCTTTTTATCCTGTTAATTCATCTCACAGAGTTACAGCTTTCCCCTCAAGAAGCCTTTCGCTAAGACTGCTCTTGTGGAATTTGCAAAGTGTAATTTGGAAGCCCCTCGAGGGCTATGGTGAAAAATGAAATATCTTCAGTTAAAAACTGGAAAGAAGCTTTCTGAGAAACCGCTTTGTGTTGTGTTAATTCATCTCACAGACTTACATCCTCCCCTGAGGAAGCCTTTCGCGAAGATTGTTCTTGTGGAATTTGGAAAGTGATATTTGGAAGCCCATAGAGGTCTATTGTGAAAAAGGAAATATCTTTAGTTAAAAACTGCAAAGTACATTTCTGAGAAACTGCTTTGTGTTCAGTTAATTCATCTCACAGAGTTACAGATTTTCCTTCAAGAAGCCTTTCGCTAAGACTGTTCTTGTGGAATTTGCAAAGTGATATTTGGAAGCCCATAGAGGTCTATGGTGAAAAAGGAAATATTTTCTGTTAAAAACTGGAAAGAAGCTTTGTGAGAAACTGCTTTGTGTTCTGTTAATTCATCTCACAGAGTTACAGCTTTCCCCTCAAGAAGCCTTTGGCTAAGAGTGTTCTTGTGGAATTTGCAAGGTGATATTTGGTAGCCCAAAGAGAGCTTCGATGAAAAAGGAAATATCTTCCGTTAAAAACTGGAAAGCAGCTTTTTGAGAAACTGCTTTGTGTTCTGTTAATTCATCTCACAGAATTACAGCTTTCCCCTCAGGAAGCCTTTCGCTAAGACTGTTCTTGTGGAATTTGCAAAGTGATATTTGGACGACCAAAGAGGGCTATAGTGAAAAAGGAAATATCTTCAGTTAAAAACTGGAAAGAAGCTTTCTGAGAAACTGCTTTGTGTTCTCTTAATTCATCTCACAGAGTTACAGCTTTCCCCCCAAAAAGCCTTTCTCTAAGACTGTTCTTGTCCAATTTGTAAAGTGATATTTAGAAGCCCATAGTGGGCTGCGGTGAAAAAGGAAATATCTTCCATTAAAAACTGGAAAAAAGCTTTCTGAGAAACGGCTTTGTGTTCTGTTATTTAATCTCAGAGAGTTACATCTTTCCCCTCAAGAATCCTTTCGCTAAGACTGTTCTTGTGGAATTTAGAACGTGATATTTAGAAGCCCATAGTGGGCTATGGTGAAAAAGGAAATAATTTACGTTAAAAACTGGAAAGAAACGTTCTGAGAAAATACTTTGTGTTCTGTTAATTCATCGCACAGAGTTACAGCTTTCCCCTCAAGAAGCCTTTCGCTAAGACTGTTCTTGTGGTATTTAGAACGTGATATTAGAATCCCATAGAGTGCTATGTTGAATAAGGAAATATTCTCCGTTAAAAACTGGAAAGAAGCATTCTGAGAAACTCCTTTGTGTTCTGTTTATTCATCTCACAGAGTTACAGCTTTTACCTCAATAAGCGTTTCGCTAAGACTGTTCTTGTGGAATTTGCAAAGTGATATTTAGAAGCCCATAGAGGGCTATGGTGAAATGGGAAGTATCCTAAGATAAAAACTGAAAAGAAGCTTTCTGACATACTGCTTTGTGTTCTAATAATTCATGTCACAGAGTTACAGCTTTCCCCAGAAGATGCCTTTCGCTAAGACTGTTCTTGTGGAATTTGCAAAGTCATATTTGGAAACCCATAGAGTTCTATCATGGAAAAAGAAATATCCTCCGTTAAAAGTGAAAAGAGGCATACTGAGAAACTGCGTTGTGTTCGGATAATTCATTTCACAGAGTTACAGCTTTCCCCTCAAGAAGCCTTTGGCTAAGAGTGTTCTTGTGGAATTTGCAAGGTGATATTTGGTAGCCCAAAGAGGGCTTTGATGAAAAAGGAAATATCTTCCGTTAAAAACTGGAAAGCAGCTTTTTGAGAAACTGCTTTGTGTCCTCTTAATTCATCTCAGAGTTACAGCTTTCCCCTCAGGAAGCCTTTCGCTAAGACTGTTTTTGTGGAATTTGCAAAGTGATATTTGGACGACCAAAGAGGGCTATAGTGAAAAAGGAAATATCTTCAGTTAAAAACTGGAAAGAAGCTTTCTGAGAAACTGCTTTTTGTTCTGTTAATTCATTTCACAGTGTTACACCTTTCCCCTCAAGAATCCTTTCGCTAAGGCTCTTCTTGTGGAATTTGCCAAGTGATATTTGGAAGCCCATAGAGGGCTATGCTGAAAATGGAAATCTCTTTTATTAAAAACTGGAAAGAAGCTTTCTGAGAAACTGCTTTGTGCTCTGTTAATTGATCTCACAGAGTTACAGCTTTCCCCTCAAGAAGACTTTCGCTAAGACTGTTCTTGTGGAAATTAGAAAGTGATATTTAGAAGCCCATAGATGACTATGGTGAAATAGGAAATATCTTCCGTTAAAAACTTGAAAGAAGCTTTCTGAGAAACTGCTTTGTGTTCTCTTAATTCATCTCACAGAGTTACAGCTTTCCCCCCAAAAAGCCTTTCTCTAAGACTGTTCTTGTCCAATTTGTAAAGTGATATTTAGAAGCCCATAGTGGGCTGCGGTGAAAAAGGAAATATCTTCCATTAAAAACTGGAAAAAAGCTTTCTGAGAAACGGCTTTGTGTTCTGTTATTTAATCTCAGAGAGTTACATCTTTCCCCTCGAGAATCCTTTCGCTAAGACTGTTCTTGTGGAATTTAGAACGTGATATTTAGAAGCCCATAGAGGGCTATGGTGAAAAAGGAAATAATTTACGTTAAAAACTGGAAAGAAGCTTTCTGAGAAACGGCTTTGTGTTCTCGTAATTCATCTCACACAGTTACAGCTTTCACCTCAAGAAGCCTTTCACTAAGACTGTTCTTGTGGAATTTGCAAAGTGATATTTGGAAGCCCATAGAGGGCTATAGTGAAAAAGGAAGGATCCTAACATAAAAACTGAAAAGAAGCTTTCTGAGAAACTGCTTTGTGTTCTGTTAATTCATCTCACAGAGTTACAGCTTTCACCTCAAGAAGCCTTTCGCTAAGACTGTTCTTGTGAAATTTGCAAAGGGATATTTGGAAACCCCTGGAAGGTTATGATGAAAATGTAATATCTTCCTTTAAAAACTGAAAAGAAGCTTTCTGAGAAACTGCTTTGTGTTCTGTTAGTTCATCTCACAGAGTTACAGCTTTCCCCTTAAGAAGCCTTTCGATAAGACTGGTCTTTTCGTATTTGCAAAGCAATATTTACAAGCCCTTAGAGGGCTGTGGTGAAAAAGGAATTATCCTAAGATAAAAACGGGAAAGAAGGTTTCTGAGAAACTGCTTTGTGTTCTGTTAATTCACTTCACAGAGTTACAGCTTTCCCCTCGAGAAGCCTTTCGCTGAGACAGTTCCTGTGGAATTTGGAAAGTGATATTTGGAAGCCCCTTGAGGGCTATCGTGAAAATGAGATATCTTCCGTTAAAAACTGAAAAGAAGCTTTCTCAGAAACTGCTTTGTGTTCTGTTAAATCATCTCACAGAGTTACAGCTTTCCCCTCAAGAAGCCGTTCACTAGTACTGTTCTTGTGAAATTTGCAAAGTGATATTTGGAAGCCCAAAGAGGGCTACGGTGAAAAAGGAAATATCTTTCGTTAAAAACTGCAAAGAAGCTTTCTGAGAAACTGGTTTGTTTTCTGTTAATTCATCTCACAGAGTTACAGCTTTCCCCTCCAGAAGACTTTCGCGAAGACTGTTTTTTTTTTTTTTTTTTTTTTTTTTTTTTTTTTTTTTGTCAGCGCTCAAAATCTTTTTAATAAGAGGGTAGGATCCAAGGTTAGTTTTTGTAGCCTCGGCTGGCCCGTCGGCCTCTGGCACGCTCGAACTTCCGGCCCTTGGAGCGGACGTAGGGTTTGGTGTGGCTGTGCGGGGTTCCTGGGGCCTTGCCGAAATGCCGGTACACCTCTCGGCCCTTGCGAGGACCGGAGAGCAGGACAGTGCCGCAGCCCTTGGGGGAGTCGAAGGTCAGCTGGTCGAAAGTGAGGATCTTGCCCCCGGCCCTGAGGATGCGGCTGCGGGCCCGGCTGGTTACGCGCAGTGCACATACCTTCAGTTTGGGCACCTCCTGAACCCGCACGTCGTCCGTTATGGTCCCCACAACCACAGCCGTTTTGTTTTCCCGGCCAGGAAGCTTCATCTTCCGGGTCATCCGGGAAAGGGACAGAGGCGGCCGGTTGGAGCGACTCATAAACAACCTCTTCAGCACAACCTGGTTGAATGTGGAATTGGTTCTTCTGGCCAGAAACCTATACAACTTGACCAACAGCCTCAGGTAGATATCCTGGCTCTTGGGCTCCTTTGCCGAACCTTTTGGGCCTTGTTGTGGCGGATGTCAACTCCCATGATGGCGCCTCCTGCCCGGCCAGGTCTGGAAAATCGCTAAGACTGTTTTTGTGGAATTTGCAAAGTGGTATTTGGAAGCCCATAGAGGGTTATGGTGAAAACGGAAAAACGTTCCGTTTAAAACTGTAAAGAAGCTTTCTGAGAAACTGCTTTGTGTTCTGTCAATTCATCCACAGAGTTACAGCATTCCCCTCAAGAAGCCTTTCGCTAAGACTTTTCTTGTGCAATTTGCAAAGAGATATTTGGAAGCCCCTAGAGGGCTATGGTGAAAAAGGAAATATCTTCAGTTAAAAAATGGAAAGAAGCTTCCTGAAAAACTGCTTTCTGTTTTGTTAATTCATCTCAGAGAGTTACAGTTTTCCCTTCAAGAACTTTTTCGCTAAGACTGTTCTTGTGGAATTTGCAAAGTGATATTTGGAAGCCCATAGAGGGCTATGGTGAAAAAGAAAATATCTTCCGTTAAAAACTGGAAAGAAGCTTTCTGAGAAAATGCATTGTGTTCTGTTAATTCATCTCACAGAGTTACAGCTTTCCTCTCAAGAAACCTTCCTCTAAGACTGTTCTCTCGGAATTTGCAAGGTGTTATTTGAAAGCACATAGAGGGCCATGTTGAAAAAGGAAATATCCCAAGATAAAAACTGAAAAGAAACTTTCTGAGAAACTGCTTTGTCTTCTGTTAATTCACCTCACAGAGTTACAGCTTTCCCCACAAGAAGCGTTTCGCTAAGACTGTTCTTGTGGAATTTGCAAAGTGATATATGGAAGCCTATAGAGGGCTATGGAGGAAAAGAAAATATCCTAAGTTAAAAACTGAAAAGAAGCTTTCTGATAAACTGCTTTTTATCCTGTTAATTCATCTCACAGAGTTACAGCTTTCCCCTCAAGAAGCCTTTCGCTAAGACTGCTCTTGTGGAATTTGCAAAGTGTAATTTGGAAGCCCCTCGAGGGCTATGGTGAAAAATGAAATATCTTCAGTTAAAAACTGGAAAGAAGCTTTCTGAGAAACCGCTTTGTGTTGTGTTAATTCATCTCACAGACTTACATCCTCCCCTGAGGAAGCCTTTCGCGAAGATTGTTCTTGTGGAATTTGGAAAGTGATATTTGGAAGCCCATAGAGGTCTATTGTGAAAAAGGAAATATCTTTAGTTAAAAACTGCAAAGTACATTTCTGAGAAACTGCTTTGTGTTCAGTTAATTCATCTCACAGAGTTACAGATTTTCCTTCAAGAAGCCTTTCGCTAAGACTGTTCTTGTGGAATTTGCAAAGTGATATTTGGAAGCCCATAGAGGTCTATGGTGAAAAAGGAAATATTTTCTGTTAAAAACTGGAAAGAAGCTTTGTGAGAAACTGCTTTGTGTTCTGTTAATTCATCTCACAGAGTTACAGCTTTCCCCTCAAGAAGCCTTTGGCTAAGAGTGTTCTTGTGGAATTTGCAAGGTGATATTTGGTAGCCCAAAGAGAGCTTCGATGAAAAAGGAAATATCTTCCGTTAAAAACTGGAAAGCAGCTTTTTGAGAAACTGCTTTGTGTTCTGTTAATTCATCTCACAGAATTACAGCTTTCCCCTCAGGAAGCCTTTCGCTAAGACTGTTCTTGTGGAATTTGCAAAGTGATATTTGGACGACCAAAGAGGGCTATAGTGAAAAAGGAAATATCTTCAGTTAAAAACTGGAAAGAAGCTTTCTGAGAAACTGCTTTGTGTTCTCTTAATTCATCTCACAGAGTTACAGCTTTCCCCCCAAAAAGCCTTTCTCTAAGACTGTTCTTGTCCAATTTGTAAAGTGATATTTAGAAGCCCATAGTGGGCTGCGGTGAAAAAGGAAATATCTTCCATTAAAAACTGGAAAAAAGCTTTCTGAGAAACGGCTTTGTGTTCTGTTATTTAATCTCAGAGAGTTACATCTTTCCCCTCAAGAATCCTTTCGCTAAGACTGTTCTTGTGGAATTTAGAACGTGATATTTAGAAGCCCATAGTGGGCTATGGTGAAAAAGGAAATAATTTACGTTAAAAACTGGAAAGAAACGTTCTGAGAAAATACTTTGTGTTCTGTTAATTCATCGCACAGAGTTACAGCTTTCCCCTCAAGAAGCCTTTCGCTAAGACTGTTCTTGTGGTATTTAGAACGTGATATTAGAATCCCATAGAGTGCTATGTTGAATAAGGAAATATTCTCCGTTAAAAACTGGAAAGAAGCATTCTGAGAAACTCCTTTGTGTTCTGTTTATTCATCTCACAGAGTTACAGCTTTTACCTCAATAAGCGTTTCGCTAAGACTGTTCTTGTGGAATTTGCAAAGTGATATTTAGAAGCCCATAGAGGGCTATGGTGAAATGGGAAGTATCCTAAGATAAAAACTGAAAAGAAGCTTTCTGACATACTGCTTTGTGTTCTAATAATTCATGTCACAGAGTTACAGCTTTCCCCAGAAGATGCCTTTCGCTAAGACTGTTCTTGTGGAATTTGCAAAGTCATATTTGGAAACCCATAGAGTTCTATCATGGAAAAAGAAATATCCTCCGTTAAAAGTGAAAAGAGGCATACTGAGAAACTGCGTTGTGTTCGGATAATTCATTTCACAGAGTTACAGCTTTCCCCTCAAGAAGCCTTTGGCTAAGAGTGTTCTTGTGGAATTTGCAAGGTGATATTTGGTAGCCCAAAGAGGGCTTTGATGAAAAAGGAAATATCTTCCGTTAAAAACTGGAAAGCAGCTTTTTGAGAAACTGCTTTGTGTCCTCTTAATTCATCTCAGAGTTACAGCTTTCCCCTCAGGAAGCCTTTCGCTAAGACTGTTTTTGTGGAATTTGCAAAGTGATATTTGGACGACCAAAGAGGGCTATAGTGAAAAAGGAAATATCTTCAGTTAAAAACTGGAAAGAAGCTTTCTGAGAAACTGCTTTTTGTTCTGTTAATTCATTTCACAGTGTTACACCTTTCCCCTCAAGAATCCTTTCGCTAAGGCTCTTCTTGTGGAATTTGCCAAGTGATATTTGGAAGCCCATAGAGGGCTATGCTGAAAATGGAAATCTCTTTTATTAAAAACTGGAAAGAAGCTTTCTGAGAAACTGCTTTGTGCTCTGTTAATTGATCTCACAGAGTTACAGCTTTCCCCTCAAGAAGACTTTCGCTAAGACTGTTCTTGTGGAAATTAGAAAGTGATATTTAGAAGCCCATAGATGACTATGGTGAAATAGGAAATATCTTCCGTTAAAAACTTGAAAGAAGCTTTCTGAGAAACTGCTTTGTGTTCTCTTAATTCATCTCACAGAGTTACAGCTTTCCCCCCAAAAAGCCTTTCTCTAAGACTGTTCTTGTCCAATTTGTAAAGTGATATTTAGAAGCCCATAGTGGGCTGCGGTGAAAAAGGAAATATCTTCCATTAAAAACTGGAAAAAAGCTTTCTGAGAAACGGCTTTGTGTTCTGTTATTTAATCTCAGAGAGTTACATCTTTCCCCTCGAGAATCCTTTCGCTAAGACTGTTCTTGTGGAATTTAGAACGTGATATTTAGAAGCCCATAGAGGGCTATGGTGAAAAAGGAAATAATTTACGTTAAAAACTGGAAAGAAGCTTTCTGAGAAACGGCTTTGTGTTCTCGTAATTCATCTCACACAGTTACAGCTTTCACCTCAAGAAGCCTTTCACTAAGACTGTTCTTGTGGAATTTGCAAAGTGATATTTGGAAGCCCATAGAGGGCTATAGTGAAAAAGGAAGGATCCTAACATAAAAACTGAAAAGAAGCTTTCTGAGAAACTGCTTTGTGTTCTGTTAATTCATCTCACAGAGTTACAGCTTTCACCTCAAGAAGCCTTTCGCTAAGACTGTTCTTGTGAAATTTGCAAAGGGATATTTGGAAACCCCTGGAAGGTTATGATGAAAATGTAATATCTTCCTTTAAAAACTGAAAAGAAGCTTTCTGAGAAACTGCTTTGTGTTCTGTTAGTTCATCTCACAGAGTTACAGCTTTCCCCTTAAGAAGCCTTTCGATAAGACTGGTCTTTTCGTATTTGCAAAGCAATATTTACAAGCCCTTAGAGGGCTGTGGTGAAAAAGGAATTATCCTAAGATAAAAACGGGAAAGAAGGTTTCTGAGAAACTGCTTTGTGTTCTGTTAATTCACTTCACAGAGTTACAGCTTTCCCCTCGAGAAGCCTTTCGCTGAGACAGTTCCTGTGGAATTTGGAAAGTGATATTTGGAAGCCCCTTGAGGGCTATCGTGAAAATGAGATATCTTCCGTTAAAAACTGAAAAGAAGCTTTCTCAGAAACTGCTTTGTGTTCTGTTAAATCATCTCACAGAGTTACAGCTTTCCCCTCAAGAAGCCGTTCACTAGTACTGTTCTTGTGAAATTTGCAAAGTGATATTTGGAAGCCCAAAGAGGGCTACGGTGAAAAAGGAAATATCTTTCGTTAAAAACTGCAAAGAAGCTTTCTGAGAAACTGGTTTGTTTTCTGTTAATTCATCTCACAGAGTTACAGCTTTCCCCTCCAGAAGACTTTCGCGAAGACTGTTTTGTTTTTTTTTTTTTTTTTTTTTTTTTTTTTTTTGTCAGCGCTCAAAATCTTTTTAATAAGAGGGTAGGATCCAAGGTTAGTTTTTGTAGCCTCGGCTGGCCCGTCGGCCTCTGGCACGCTCGAACTTCCGGCCCTTGGAGCGGACGTAGGGTTTGGTGTGGCTGTGCGGGGTTCCTGGGGCCTTGCCGAAATGCCGGTACACCTCTCGGCCCTTGCGAGGACCGGAGAGCAGGACAGTGCCGCAGCCCTTGGGGGAGTCGAAGGTCAGCTGGTCGAAAGTGAGGATCTTGCCCCCGGCCCTGAGGATGCGGCTGCGGGCCCGGCTGGTTACGCGCAGTGCACATACCTTCAGTTTGGGCACCTCCTGAACCCGCACGTCGTCCGTTATGGTCCCCACAACCACAGCCGTTTTGTTTTCCCGGCCAGGAAGCTTCATCTTCCGGGTCATCCGGGAAAGGGACAGAGGCGGCCGGTTGGAGCGACTCATAAACAACCTCTTCAGCACAACCTGGTTGAATGTGGAATTGGTTCTTCTGGCCAGAAACCTATACAACTTGACCAACAGCCTCAGGTAGATATCCTGGCTCTTGGGCTCCTTTGCCGAACCTTTTGGGCCTTGTTGTGGCGGATGTCAACTCCCATGATGGCGCCTCCTGCCCGGCCAGGTCTGGAAAATCGCTAAGACTGTTTTTGTGGAATTTGCAAAGTGGTATTTGGAAGCCCATAGAGGGTTATGGTGAAAACGGAAAAACGTTCCGTTTAAAACTGTAAAGAAGCTTTCTGAGAAACTGCTTTGTGTTCTGTCAATTCATCCACAGAGTTACAGCATTCCCCTCAAGAAGCCTTTCGCTAAGACTTTTCTTGTGCAATTTGCAAAGAGATATTTGGAAGCCCCTAGAGGGCTATGGTGAAAAAGGAAATATCTTCAGTTAAAAAATGGAAAGAAGCTTCCTGAAAAACTGCTTTCTGTTTTGTTAATTCATCTCAGAGAGTTACAGTTTTCCCTTCAAGAACTTTTTCGCTAAGACTGTTCTTGTGGAATTTGCAAAGTGATATTTGGAAGCCCATAGAGGGCTATGGTGAAAAAGAAAATATCTTCCGTTAAAAACTGGAAAGAAGCTTTCTGAGAAAATGCATTGTGTTCTGTTAATTCATCTCACAGAGTTACAGCTTTCCTCTCAAGAAACCTTCCTCTAAGACTGTTCTCTCGGAATTTGCAAGGTGTTATTTGAAAGCACATAGAGGGCCATGTTGAAAAAGGAAATATCCCAAGATAAGAACTGAAAAGAAACTTTCTGAGAAACTGCTTTGTCTTCTGTTAATTCACCTCACAGAGTTACAGCTTTCCCCACAAGAAGCGTTTCGCTAAGACTGTTCTTGTGGAATTTGCAAAGTGATATATGGAAGCCTATAGAGGGCTATGGAGGAAAAGAAAATATCCTAAGTTAAAAACTGAAAAGAAGCTTTCTGATAAACTGCTTTTTATCCTGTTAATTCATCTCACAGAGTTACAGCTTTCCCCTCAAGAAGCCTTTCGCTAAGACTGCTCTTGTGGAATTTGCAAAGTGTAATTTGGAAGCCCCTCGAGGGCTATGGTGAAAAATGAAATATCTTCAGTTAAAAACTGGAAAGAAGCTTTCTGAGAAACCGCTTTGTGTTGTGTTAATTCATCTCACAGACTTACATCCTCCCCTGAGGAAGCCTTTCGCGAAGATTGTTCTTGTGGAATTTGGAAAGTGATATTTGGAAGCCCATAGAGGTCTATTGTGAAAAAGGAAATATCTTTAGTTAAAAACTGCAAAGTACATTTCTGAGAAACTGCTTTGTGTTCAGTTAATTCATCTCACAGAGTTACAGATTTTCCTTCAAGAAGCCTTTCGCTAAGACTGTTCTTGTGGAATTTGCAAAGTGATATTTGGAAGCCCATAGAGGTCTATGGTGAAAAAGGAAATATTTTCTGTTAAAAACTGGAAAGAAGCTTTCTGAGAAACTGCTTTGTGTTCTGTTAATTCATCTCACAGTGTTACAGCTTTCCCCTCAAGAAGCCTTTGGCTAAGAGTGTTCTTGTGGAATTTGCAAGGTGATATTTGGTAGCCCAAAGAGAGCTTCGATGAAAAAGGAAATATCTTCCGTTAAAAACTGGAAAGCAGCTTTTTGAGAAACTGCTTTGTGTTCTGTTAATTCATCTCACAGAATTACAGCTTTCCCCTCAGGAAGCCTTTCGCTAAGACTGTTCTTGTGGAATTTGCAAAGTGATATTTGGACGACCAAAGAGGGCTATAGTGAAAAAGGAAATATCTTCAGTTAAAAACTGGAAAGAAGCTTTCTGAGAAACTGCTTTGTGTTCTCTTAATTCATCTCACAGAGTTACAGCTTTCCCCCCAAAAAGCCTTTCTCTAAGACTGTTCTTGTCCAATTTGTAAAGTGATATTTAGAAGCCCATAGTGGGCTGCGGTGAAAAAGGAAATATCTTCCATTAAAAACTGGAAAAAAGCTTTCTGAGAAACGGCTTTGTGTTCTGTTATTTAATCTCAGAGAGTTACATCTTTCCCCTCAAGAATCCTTTCGCTAAGACTGTTCTTGTGGAATTTAGAACGTGATATTTAGAAGCCCATAGTGGGCTATGGTGAAAAAGGAAATAATTTACGTTAAAAACTGGAAAGAAACGTTCTGAGAAAATACTTTGTGTTCTGTTAATTCATCGCACAGAGTTACAGCTTTCCCCTCAAGAAGCCTTTCGCTAAGACTGTTCTTGTGGTATTTAGAACGTGATATTAGAATCCCATAGAGTGCTATGTTGAATAAGGAAATATTCTCCGTTAAAAACTGGAAAGAAGCATTCTGAGAAACTCCTTTGTGTTCTGTTTATTCATCTCACAGAGTTACAGCTTTTACCTCAATAAGCGTTTCGCTAAGACTGTTCTTGTGGAATTTGCAAAGTGATATTTAGAAGCCCATAGAGGGCTATGGTGAAATGGGAAGTATCCTAAGATAAAAACTGAAAAGAAGCTTTCTGACATACTGCTTTGTGTTCTAATAATTCATGTCACAGAGTTACAGCTTTCCCCAGAAGATGCCTTTCGCTAAGACTGTTCTTGTGGAATTTGCAAAGTCATATTTGGAAACCCATAGAGTTCTATCATGGAAAAAGAAATATCCTCCGTTAAAAGTGAAAAGAGGCATACTGAGAAACTGCGTTGTGTTCGGATAATTCATTTCACAGAGTTACAGCTTTCCCCTCAAGAAGCCTTTGGCTAAGAGTGTTCTTGTGGAATTTGCAAGGTGATATTTGGTAGCCCAAAGAGGGCTTTGATGAAAAAGGAAATATCTTCCGTTAAAAACTGGAAAGCAGCTTTTTGAGAAACTGCTTTGTGTCCTCTTAATTCATCTCAGAGTTACAGCTTTCCCCTCAGGAAGCCTTTCGCTAAGACTGTTTTTGTGGAATTTGCAAAGTGATATTTGGACGACCAAAGAGGGCTATAGTGAAAAAGGAAATATCTTCAGTTAAAAACTGGAAAGAAGCTTTCTGAGAAACTGCTTTTTGTTCTGTTAATTCATTTCACAGTGTTACACCTTTCCCCTCAAGAATCCTTTCGCTAAGGCTCTTCTTGTGGAATTTGCCAAGTGATATTTGGAAGCCCATAGAGGGCTATGCTGAAAATGGAAATCTCTTTTATTAAAAACTGGAAAGAAGCTTTCTGAGAAACTGCTTTGTGCTCTGTTAATTGATCTCACAGAGTTACAGCTTTCCCCTCAAGAAGACTTTCGCTAAGACTGTTCTTGTGGAATTTAGAAAGTGATATTTAGAAGCCCATAGATGACTATGGTGAAATAGGAAATATCTTCCGTTAAAAACTTGAAAGAAGCTTTCTGAGAAACTGCTTTGTGTTCTCTTAATTCATCTCACAGAGTTACAGCTTTCCCCCCAAAAAGCCTTTCTCTAAGACTGTTCTTGTCCAATTTGTAAAGTGATATTTAGAAGCCCATAGTGGGCTGCGGTGAAAAAGGAAATATCTTCCATTAAAAACTGGAAAAAAGCTTTCTGAGAAACGGCTTTGTGTTCTGTTATTTAATCTCAGAGAGTTACATCTTTCCCCTCGAGAATCCTTTCGCTAAGACTGTTCTTGTGGAATTTAGAACGTGATATTTAGAAGCCCATAGAGGGCTATGGTGAAAAAGGAAATAATTTACGTTAAAAACTGGAAAGAAGCTTTCTGAGAAACGGCTTTGTGTTCTCGTAATTCATCTCACACAGTTACAGCTTTCACCTCAAGAAGCCTTTCACTAAGACTGTTCTTGTGGAATTTGCAAAGTGATATTTGGAAGCCCATAGAGGGCTATAGTGAAAAAGGAAGGATCCTAACATAAAAACTGAAAAGAAGCTTTCTGAGAAACTGCTTTGTGTTCTGTTAATTCATCTCACAGAGTTACAGCTTTCACCTCAAGAAGCCTTTCGCTAAGACTGTTCTTGTGAAATTTGCAAAGGGATATTTGGAAACCCCTGGAAGGTTATGATGAAAATGTAATATCTTCCTTTAAAAACTGAAAAGAAGCTTTCTGAGAAACTGCTTTGTGTTCTGTTAGTTCATCTCACAGAGTTACAGCTTTCCCCTTAAGAAGCCTTTCGATAAGACTGGTCTTTTCGTATTTGCAAAGCAATATTTACAAGCCCTTAGAGGGCTGTGGTGAAAAAGGAATTATCCTAAGATAAAAACGGGAAAGAAGGTTTCTGAGAAACTGCTTTGTGTTCTGTTAATTCACTTCACAGAGTTACAGCTTTCCCCTCGAGAAGCCTTTCGCTGAGACAGTTCCTGTGGAATTTGGAAAGTGATATTTGGAAGCCCCTTGAGGGCTATCGTGAAAATGAGATATCTTCCGTTAAAAACTGAAAAGAAGCTTTCTCAGAAACTGCTTTGTGTTCTGTTAAATCATCTCACAGAGTTACAGCTTTCCCCTCAAGAAGCCGTTCACTAGTACTGTTCTTGTGAAATTTGCAAAGTGATATTTGGAAGCCCAAAGAGGGCTACGGTGAAAAAGGAAATATCTTTCGTTAAAAACTGCAAAGAAGCTTTCTGAGAAACTGGTTTGTTTTCTGTTAATTCATCTCACAGAGTTACAGCTTTCCCCTCCAGAAGACTTTCGCGAAGACTGTTTTTTTTTTTTTTTTTTTTTTTGTCAGCGCTCAAAATCTTTTTAATAAGAGGGTAGGATCCAAGGTTAGTTTTTGTAGCCTCGGCTGGCCCGTCGGCCTCTGGCACGCTCGAACTTCCGGCCCTTGGAGCGGACGTAGGGTTTGGTGTGGCTGTGCGGGGTTCCTGGGGCCTTGCCGAAATGCCGGTACACCTCTCGGCCCTTGCGAGGACCGGAGAGCAGGACAGTGCCGCAGCCCTTGGGGGAGTCGAAGGTCAGCTGGTCGAAAGTGAGGATCTTGCCCCCGGCCCTGAGGATGCGGCTGCGGGCCCGGCTGGTTACGCGCAGTGCACATACCTTCAGTTTGGGCACCTCCTGAACCCGCACGTCGTCCGTTATGGTCCCCACAACCACAGCCGTTTTGTTTTCCCGGCCAGGAAGCTTCATCTTCCGGGTCATCCGGGAAAGGGACAGAGGCGGCCGGTTGGAGCGACTCATAAACAACCTCTTCAGCACAACCTGGTTGAATGTGGAATTGGTTCTTCTGGCCAGAAACCTATACAACTTGACCAACAGCCTCAGGTAGATATCCTGGCTCTTGGGCTCCTTTGCCGAACCTTTTGGGCCTTGTTGTGGCGGATGTCAACTCCCATGATGGCGCCTCCTGCCCGGCCAGGTCTGGAAAATCGCTAAGACTGTTTTTGTGGAATTTGCAAAGTGGTATTTGGAAGCCCATAGAGGGTTATGGTGAAAACGGAAAAACGTTCCGTTTAAAACTGTAAAGAAGCTTTCTGAGAAACTGCTTTGTGTTCTGTCAATTCATCCACAGAGTTACAGCATTCCCCTCAAGAAGCCTTTCGCTAAGACTTTTCTTGTGCAATTTGCAAAGAGATATTTGGAAGCCCCTAGAGGGCTATGGTGAAAAAGGAAATATCTTCAGTTAAAAAATGGAAAGAAGCTTCCTGAAAAACTGCTTTCTGTTTTGTTAATTCATCTCAGAGAGTTACAGTTTTCCCTTCAAGAACTTTTTCGCTAAGACTGTTCTTGTGGAATTTGCAAAGTGATATTTGGAAGCCCATAGAGGGCTATGGTGAAAAAGAAAATATCTTCCGTTAAAAACTGGAAAGAAGCTTTCTGAGAAAATGCATTGTGTTCTGTTAATTCATCTCACAGAGTTACAGCTTTCCTCTCAAGAAACCTTCCTCTAAGACTGTTCTCTCGGAATTTGCAAGGTGTTATTTGAAAGCACATAGAGGGCCATGTTGAAAAAGGAAATATCCCAAGATAAGAACTGAAAAGAAACTTTCTGAGAAACTGCTTTGTCTTCTGTTAATTCACCTCACAGAGTTACAGCTTTCCCCACAAGAAGCGTTTCGCTAAGACTGTTCTTGTGGAATTTGCAAAGTGATATATGGAAGCCTATAGAGGGCTATGGAGGAAAAGAAAATATCCTAAGTTAAAAACTGAAAAGAAGCTTTCTGATAAACTGCTTTTTATCCTGTTAATTCATCTCACAGAGTTACAGCTTTCCCCTCAAGAAGCCTTTCGCTAAGACTGCTCTTGTGGAATTTGCAAAGTGTAATTTGGAAGCCCCTCGAGGGCTATGGTGAAAAATGAAATCTCTTCAGTTAAAAACTGGAAAGAAGCTTTCTGAGAAACCGCTTTGTGTTGTGTTAATTCATCTCACAGACTTACATCCTCCCCTGAGGAAGCCTTTCGCGAAGATTGTTCTTGTGGAATTTGGAAAGTGATATTTGGAAGCCCATAGAGGTCTATTGTGAAAAAGGAAATATCTTTAGTTAAAAACTGCAAAGTACATTTCTGAGAAACTGCTTTGTGTTCAGTTAATTCATCTCACAGAGTTACAGATTTTCCTTCAAGAAGCCTTTCGCTAAGACTGTTCTTGTGGAATTTGCAAAGTGATATTTGGAAGCCCATAGAGGTCTATGGTGAAAAAGGAAATATTTTCTGTTAAAAACTGGAAAGAAGCTTTCTGAGAAACTGCTTTGTGTTCTGTTAATTCATCTCACAGAGTTACAGATTTCTCCCCAAGAAGCCTTTCGGTAAGACTGTTTTGTGGAATTTGCAAAGTGATATTTGGAAGACCATAGAGGGTTACGGGGAAAAAGGAAATATCTTCCGTTAAAAACTCGGAAAAAGCTTTCTGATTACAGCTTTCCCCTCAAGAAGCCTTTCTCTAATACTGTTCTTGTGGAAACTGCAAAGGGATATTTGAAAGCTCATAGACGTCTATGGTGAAAAATGAAACATCTTCTGTAAAAACTGGAAAGAAGCTTCCTGAGACACTGCTTTGTGTTCTGTTAATTCATCTCTCACAGTTACGGCTTTCCCCTCAAGAAGCCTTTCGCTAAGACTGTTCTTGTGGAATTTGCAAGGTGATATTTGGAAGCCCGTAGAGTGCTATGGTGAAAAAGTAAATATCTTCCGTTAAAAACTGGAAAGAAGCTTTCTGAGAAACTGCTTTGTGTTCTGTTAATTCATTTCACAGACTTACAGCTTCAAGCTCAAGAAGCCTTTCGCTAACACTGTTCTTGTGGAATTTGCAAAGTAATATTTGGAAGTCCACAGAGGGCTTTGGTAAAAAAGGAAATATCTTCCGTTTAAAACTGGAAAGAAGCTTTCTGATAAACTGCTTTGTTTTCTGTTAGTTCATCTCACAGAATTACAGGTTTACCCTCAATAAGACTTTCGCTAAGACAGTTCTTGTGGAATTTGAAAAGTGATACATGGAAGCCCATAGAGGTCTATGGTGAAAAAGGAAATATCTTCCCTTAAAAACTGGAAAGAAGCTTTCCGATTACAGCTTTCCCCTCAAGAAGCCTTTCGCTAAGACTCTTCTTTGGAGTTTGCAAAGTGATATTTGGAAGCCCATAGAGGATTCTGGTGAAAAAGGAAATATCCTAAGATAAAAACTGAAAAGAAGCTTTCTGAGAAACTACTTTGTGTTCTGTTAATTCATCTCACAGACTTACAGCTTTCCCCACAGGAAGTCTTTCGCTAAGCTTGTTCTTGTGGAATTTGCAAAGTGATACTTAGAAGCCCTTAGAGGGCTATGGTGAAAAACGAAATATCTTCAGTTAAAAACTTGAAAGAAGCTTTGTGAGAAACTGCTTTGTGTTCTGTTAATTCATCTCACAGAGTTACAGCTTTCCCCTCAAGAAGCCATTGGCTAGGAGTGTTCTTGTGGAATTTGCAAGGTGATATTTGGTAGCCCAAAGAGAGCTTCGATGAAAAAGGAAATATCTTCCGTTAAAAACTGGAAAGCAGCTTTTTGAGAAACTGCTTTGTGTTCTGTTAATTCATCTCACAGAATTACAGCTTTCCCCTCAGGAAGCCTTTCGCTAAGACTGTTCTTGTGGAATTTGCAAAGTGATATTTGGACGACCAAAGAGGGCTATAGTGAAAAAGGAAATATCTTCAGTTAAAAACTGGAAAGAAGCTTTCTGAGAAACTGCTTTGTGTTCTCTTAATTCATCTCACAGAGTTACAGCTTTCCCCCCAAAAAGCCTTTCTCTAAGACTGTTCTTGTCCAATTTGTAAAGTGATATTTAGAAGCCCATAGTGGGCTGCGGTGAAAAAGGAAATATCTTCCATTAAAAACTGGAAAAAAGCTTTCTGAGAAACGGCTTTGTGTTCTGTTATTTAATCTCAGAGAGTTACATCTTTCCCCTCAAGAATCCTTTCGCTAAGACTGTTCTTGTGGAATTTAGAACGTGATATTTAGAAGCCCATAGTGGGCTATGGTGAAAAAGGAAATAATTTACGTTAAAAACTGGAAAGAAACGTTCTGAGAAAATACTTTGTGTTCTGTTAATTCATCGCACAGAGTTACAGCTTTCCCCTCAAGAAGCCTTTCGCTAAGACTGTTCTTGTGGTATTTAGAACGTGATATTAGAATCCCATAGAGTGCTATGTTGAATAAGGAAATATTCTCCGTTAAAAACTGGAAAGAAGCATTCTGAGAAACTCCTTTGTGTTCTGTTTATTCATCTCACAGAGTTACAGCTTTTACCTCAATAAGCGTTTCGCTAAGACTGTTCTTGTGGAATTTGCAAAGTGATATTTAGAAGCCCATAGAGGGCTATGGTGAAATGGGAAGTATCCTAAGATAAAAACTGAAAAGAAGCTTTCTGACATACTGCTTTGTGTTCTAATAATTCATGTCACAGAGTTACAGCTTTCCCCAGAAGATGCCTTTCGCTAAGACTGTTCTTGTGGAATTTGCAAAGTCATATTTGGAAACCCATAGAGTTCTATCATGGAAAAAGAAATATCCTCCGTTAAAAGTGAAAAGAGGCATACTGAGAAACTGCGTTGTGTTCGGATAATTCATTTCACAGAGTTACAGCTTTCCCCTCAAGAAGCCTTTGGCTAAGAGTGTTCTTGTGGAATTTGCAAGGTGATATTTGGTAGCCCAAAGGGGGCTTTGATGAAAAAGGAAATATCTTCCGTTAAAAACTGGAAAGCAGCTTTTTGAGAAACTGCTTTGTGTCCTCTTAATTCATCTCAGAGTTACAGCTTTCCCCTCAGGAAGCCTTTCGCTAAGACTGTTTTTGTGGAATTTGCAAAGTGATATTTGGACGACCAAAGAGGGCTATAGTGAAAAAGGAAATATCTTCAGTTAAAAACTGGAAAGAAGCTTTCTGAGAAACTGCTTTTTGTTCTGTTAATTCATTTCACAGTGTTACACCTTTCCCCTCAAGAATCCTTTCGCTAAGGCTCTTCTTGTGGAATTTGCCAAGTGATATTTGGAAGCCCATAGAGGGCTATGCTGAAAATGGAAATCTCTTTTATTAAAAACTGGAAAGAAGCTTTCTGAGAAACTGCTTTGTGCTCTGTTAATTGATCTCACAGAGTTACAGCTTTCCCCTCAAGAAGACTTTCGCTAAGACTGTTCTTGTGGAATTTAGAAAGTGATATTTAGAAGCCCATAGATGACTATGGTGAAATAGGAAATATCTTCCGTTAAAAACTTGAAAGAAGCTTTCTGAGAAACTGCTTTGTGTTCTCTTAATTCATCTCACAGAGTTACAGCTTTCCCCCCAAAAAGCCTTTCTCTAAGACTGTTCTTGTCCAATTTGTAAAGTGATATTTAGAAGCCCATAGTGGGCTGCGGTGAAAAAGGAAATATCTTCCATTAAAAACTGGAAAAAAGCTTTCTGAGAAACGGCTTTGTGTTCTGTTATTTAATCTCAGAGAGTTACATCTTTCCCCTCGAGAATCCTTTCGCTAAGACTGTTCTTGTGGAATTTAGAACGTGATATTTAGAAGCCCATAGAGGGCTATGGTGAAAAAGGAAATAATTTACGTTAAAAACTGGAAAGAAGCTTTCTGAGAAACGGCTTTGTGTTCTCGTAATTCATCTCACACAGTTACAGCTTTCACCTCAAGAAGCCTTTCACTAAGACTGTTCTTGTGGAATTTGCAAAGTGATATTTGGAAGCCCATAGAGGGCTATAGTGAAAAAGGAAGGATCCTAACATAAAAACTGAAAAGAAGCTTTCTGAGAAACTGCTTTGTGTTCTGTTAATTCATCTCACAGAGTTACAGCTTTCACCTCAAGAAGCCTTTCGCTAAGACTGTTCTTGTGAAATTTGCAAAGGGATATTTGGAAACCCCTGGAAGGTTATGATGAAAATGTAATATCTTCCTTTAAAAACTGAAAAGAAGCTTTCTGAGAAACTGCTTTGTGTTCTGTTAGTTCATCTCACAGAGTTACAGCTTTCCCCTTAAGAAGCCTTTCGATAAGACTGGTCTTTTCGTATTTGCAAAGCAATATTTACAAGCCCTTAGAGGGCTGTGGTGAAAAAGGAATTATCCTAAGATAAAAACGGGAAAGAAGGTTTCTGAGAAACTGCTTTGTGTTCTGTTAATTCACTTCACAGAGTTACAGCTTTCCCCTCGAGAAGCCTTTCGCTGAGACAGTTCCTGTGGAATTTGGAAAGTGATATTTGGAAGCCCCTTGAGGGCTATCGTGAAAATGAGATATCTTCCGTTAAAAACTGAAAAGAAGCTTTCTCAGAAACTGCTTTGTGTTCTGTTAAATCATCTCACAGAGTTACAGCTTTCCCCTCAAGAAGCCGTTCACTAGTACTGTTCTTGTGAAATTTGCAAAGTGATATTTGGAAGCCCAAAGAGGGCTACGGTGAAAAAGGAAATATCTTTCGTTAAAAACTGCAAAGAAGCTTTCTGAGAAACTGGTTTGTTTTCTGTTAATTCATCTCACAGAGTTACAGCTTTCCCCTCCAGAAGACTTTCGCGAAGACTGTTTTTTTTTTTTTTTTTTTTTTTTTTTTTTTGTCAGCGCTCAAAATCTTTTTAATAAGAGGGTAGGATCCAAGGTTAGTTTTTGTAGCCTCGGCTGGCCCGTCGGCCTCTGGCACGCTCGAACTTCCGGCCCTTGGAGCGGACGCAGGGTTTGGTGTGGCTGTGCGGGGTTCCTGGGGCCTTGCCGAAATGCCGGTACACCTCTCGGCCCTTGCGAGGACCGGAGAGCAGGACAGTGCCGCAGCCCTTGGGGGAGTCGAAGGTCAGCTGGTCGAAAGTGAGGATCTTGCCCCCGGCCCTGAGGATGCGGCTGCGGGCCCGGCTGGTTACGCGCAGTGCACATACCTTCAGTTTGGGCACCTCCTGAACCCGCACGTCGTCCGTTATGGTCCCCACAACCACAGCCGTTTTGTTTTCCCGGCCAGGAAGCTTCATCTTCCGGGTCATCCGGGAAAGGGACAGAGGCGGCCGGTTGGAGCGACTCATAAACAACCTCTTCAGCACAACCTGGTTGAATGTGGAATTGGTTCTTCTGGCCAGAAACCTATACAACTTGACCAACAGCCTCAGGTAGATATCCTGGCTCTTGGGCTCCTTTGCCGAACCTTTTGGGCCTTGTTGTGGCGGATGTCAACTCCCATGATGGCGCCTCCTGCCCGGCCAGGTCTGGAAAATCGCTAAGACTGTTCTTGTGGAATTTGCAAAGTGATATTTGGAAGCCCTTAGATGGCTACAGGGAAAAAGGAAATATCTTCCGTTAAAAACAGGATAGAAGCTGCTGAGAAACTGCTTTGTGTTCTGTTATTACATCTCACAGAATTACAGCTTTCTCCTCAAGAAGCCTTTCGCTAAGACTTTTCTTGTGGAATTTGCAATGTGATATTTGGAAGCCCATAGAGAGCTATGGTGAAAAAGGAAATATCTGTAGTTAAAAACTGAAAAGAAGCTTTCTGAGAAACTGCTTTGTGTTGTGTTAATTCATCTCATAGGGTTACAGCTTTGCCCTCAAGACGCCATTCGCTAAGACTGTTCTTGTGGTATTTGCAAAGTGATATTTGGAAGCCCATAGAGGGCTACAGTGAAAAAGGAAGGATCCTAACATAAAAACTGAAAAGAAGCTTTCTGAGAAACTGCTTTGTGTTCTGTTAATTCATCTCACAGAGTTACAGCTTTCACCTCAAGAAGCCTTTCGCTAAGACTGTTCTTGTGAAATTTGCAAAGGGATATTTGGAAACCCCTGGAAGGTTATGATGAAAATGTAATATCTTCCTTTAAAAACTGAAAAGAAGCTTTCTGAGAAACTGCTTTGTGTTCTGTTAGTTCATCTCACAGAGTTACAGCTTTCCCCTTAAGAAGCCTTTCGATAAGACTGGTCTTTTCGTATTTGCAAAGCAATATTTACAAGCCCTTAGAGGGCTGTGGTGAAAAAGGAATTATCCTAAGATAAAAACGGGAAAGAAGGTTTCTGAGAAACTGCTTTGTGTTCTGTTAATTCACTTCACAGAGTTACAGCTTTCCCCTCGAGAAGCCTTTCGCTGAGACAGTTCCTGTGGAATTTGGAAAGTGATATTTGGAAGCCCCTTGAGGGCTATCGTGAAAATGAGATATCTTCCGTTAAAAACTGAAAAGAAGCTTTCTCAGAAACTGCTTTGTGTTCTGTTAAATCATCTCACAGAGTTACAGCTTTCCCCTCAAGAAGCCGTTCACTAGTACTGTTCTTGTGAAATTTGCAAAGTGATATTTGGAAGCCCAAAGAGGGCTACGGTGAAAAAGGAAATATCTTTCGTTAAAAACTGCAAAGAAGCTTTCTGAGAAACTGGTTTGTTTTCTGTTAATTCATCTCACAGAGTTACAGCTTTCCCCTCCAGAAGACTTTCGCGAAGACTGTTTTTTTTTTTTTTTTTTTTTTTTTTTTTTTTTTTTTTTTTTTGTCAGCGCTCAAAATCTTTTTAATAAGAGGGTAGGATCCAAGGTTAGTTTTTGTAGCCTCGGCTGGCCCGTCGGCCTCTGGCACGCTCGAACTTCCGGCCCTTGGAGCGGACGTAGGGTTTGGTGTGGCTGTGCGGGGTTCCTGGGGCCTTGCCGAAATGCCGGTACACCTCTCGGCCCTTGCGAGGACCGGAGAGCAGGACAGTGCCGCAGCCCTTGGGGGAGTCGAAGGTCAGCTGGTCGAAAGTGAGGATCTTGCCCCCGGCCCTGAGGATGCGGCTGCGGGCCCGGCTGGTTACGCGCAGTGCACATACCTTCAGTTTGGGCACCTCCTGAACCCGCACGTCGTCCGTTATGGTCCCCACAACCACAGCCGTTTTGTTTTCCCGGCCAGGAAGCTTCATCTTCCGGGTCATCCGGGAAAGGGACAGAGGCGGCCGGTTGGAGCGACTCATAAACAACCTCTTCAGCACAACCTGGTTGAATGTGGAATTGGTTCTTCTGGCCAGAAACCTATACAACTTGACCAACAGCCTCAGGTAGATATCCTGGCTCTTGGGCTCCTTTGCCGAACCTTTTGGGCCTTGTTGTGGCGGATGTCAACTCCCATGATGGCGCCTCCTGCCCGGCCAGGTCTGGAAAATCGCTAAGACTGTTTTTGTGGAATTTGCAAAGTGGTATTTGGAAGCCCATAGAGGGTTATGGTGAAAACGGAAAAACGTTCCGTTTAAAACTGTAAAGAAGCTTTCTGAGAAACTGCTTTGTGTTCTGTCAATTCATCCACAGAGTTACAGCATTCCCCTCAAGAAGCCTTTCGCTAAGACTTTTCTTGTGCAATTTGCAAAGAGATATTTGGAAGCCCCTAGAGGGCTATGGTGAAAAAGGAAATATCTTCAGTTAAAAAATGGAAAGAAGCTTCCTGAAAAACTGCTTTCTGTTTTGTTAATTCATCTCAGAGAGTTACAGTTTTCCCTTCAAGAACTTTTTCGCTAAGACTGTTCTTGTGGAATTTGCAAAGTGATATTTGGAAGCCCATAGAGGGCTATGGTGAAAAAGAAAATATCTTCCGTTAAAAACTGGAAAGAAGCTTTCTGAGAAAATGCATTGTGTTCTGTTAATTCATCTCACAGAGTTACAGCTTTCCTCTCAAGAAACCTTCCTCTAAGACTGTTCTCTCGGAATTTGCAAGGTGTTATTTGAAAGCACATAGAGGGCCATGTTGAAAAAGGAAATATCCCAAGATAAAAACTGAAAAGAAACTTTCTGAGAAACTGCTTTGTCTTCTGTTAATTCACCTCACAGAGTTACAGCTTTCCCCACAAGAAGCGTTTCGCTAAGACTGTTCTTGTGGAATTTGCAAAGTGATATATGGAAGCCTATAGAGGGCTATGGAGGAAAAGAAAATATCCTAAGTTAAAAACTGAAAAGAAGCTTTCTGATAAACTGCTTTTTATCCTGTTAATTCATCTCACAGAGTTACAGCTTTCCCCTCAAGAAGCCTTTCGCTAAGACTGCTCTTGTGGAATTTGCAAAGTGTAATTTGGAAGCCCCTCGAGGGCTATGGTGAAAAATGAAATATCTTCAGTTAAAAACTGGAAAGAAGCTTTCTGAGAAACCGCTTTGTGTTGTGTTAATTCATCTCACAGACTTACATCCTCCCCTGAGGAAGCCTTTCGCGAAGATTGTTCTTGTGGAATTTGGAAAGTGATATTTGGAAGCCCATAGAGGTCTATTGTGAAAAAGGAAATATCTTTAGTTAAAAACTGCAAAGTAGATTTCTGAGAAACTGCTTTGTGTTCAGTTAATTCATCTCACAGAGTTACAGATTTTCCTTCAAGAAGCCTTTCGCTAAGACTGTTCTTGTGGAATTTGCAAAGTGATATTTGGAAGCCCATAGAGGTCTATGGTGAAAAAGGAAATATTTTCTGTTAAAAACTGGAAAGAAGCTTTCTGAGAAACTGCTTTGTGTTCTGTTAATTCATCTCACAGAGTTACAGATTTCTCCCCAAGAAGCCTTTCGGTAAGACTGTTTTGTGGAATTTGCAAAGTGATATTTGGAAGACCATAGAGGGTTACGGGGAAAAAGGAAATATCTTCCTTTAAAAACTCGGAAAAAGCTTTCTGATTACAGCTTTCCCCTCAAGAAGCCTTTCTCTAATACTGTTCTTGTGGAAACTGCAAAGGGATATTTGAAAGCTCATAGACGTCTATGGTGAAAAATGAAACATCTTCTGTAAAAACTGGAAAGAAGCTTCCTGAGACACTGCTTTGTGTTCTGTTAATTCATCTCTCACAGTTACGGCTTTCCCCTCAAGAAGCCTTTCGCTAAGACTGTTCTTGTGGAATTTGCAAGGTGATATTTGGAAGCCCGTAGAGTGCTATGGTGAAAAAGTAAATATCTTCCGTTAAAAACTGGAAAGAAGCTTTCTGAGAAACTGCTTTGTGTTCTGTTAATTCATTTCACAGACTTACAGCTTCAAGCTCAAGAAGCCTTTCGCTAACACTGTTCTTGTGGAATTTGCAAAGTAATATTTGGAAGTCCACAGAGGGCTTTGGTAAAAAAGGAAATATCTTCCGTTTAAAACTGGAAAGAAGCTTTCTGAGAAACTGCTTTGTTTTCTGTTAGTTCATCTCACAGAATTACAGGTTTACCCTCAATAAGACTTTCGCTAAGACAGTTCTTGTGGAATTTGAAAAGTGATACATGGAAGCCCATAGAGGTCTATGGTGAAAAAGGAAATATCTTCCCTTAAAAACTGGAAAGAAGCTTTCCGATTACAGCTTTCCCCTCAAGAAGCCTTTCGCTAAGACTCTTCTTTGGAGTTTGCAAAGTGATATTTGGAAGCCCATAGAGGATTCTGGTGAAAAAGGAAATATCCTAAGATAAAAACTGAAAAGAAGCTTTCTGAGAAACTACTTTGTGTTCTGTTAATTCATCTCACAGACTTACAGCTTTCCCCACAGGAAGTCTTTCGCTAAGCTTGTTCTTGTGGAATTTGCAAAGTGATACTTAGAAGCCCTTAGAGGGCTATGGTGAAAAACGAAATATCTTCAGTTAAAAACTTGAAAGAAGCTTTGTGAGAAACTGCTTTGTGTTCTGTTAATTCATCTCACAGAGTTACAGCTTTCCCCTCAAGAAGCCTTTGGCTAAGAGTGTTCTTGTGGAATTTGCAAGGTGATATTTGGTAGCCCAAAGAGAGCTTCGATGAAAAAGGAAATATCTTCCGTTAAAAACTGGAAAGCAGCTTTTTGAGAAACTGCTTTGTGTTCTGTTAATTCATCTCACAGAATTACAGCTTTCCCCTCAGGAAGCCTTTCGCTAAGACTGTTCTTGTGGAATTTGCAAAGTGATATTTGGACGACCAAAGAGGGCTATAGTGAAAAAGGAAATATCTTCAGTTAAAAACTGGAAAGAAGCTTTCTGAGAAACTGCTTTGTGTTCTCTTAATTCATCTCACAGAGTTACAGCTTTCCCCCCAAAAAGCCTTTCTCTAAGACTGTTCTTGTCCAATTTGTAAAGTGATATTTAGAAGCCCATAGTGGGCTGCGGTGAAAAAGGAAATATCTTCCATTAAAAACTGGAAAAAAGCTTTCTGAGAAACGGCTTTGTGTTCTGTTATTTAATCTCAGAGAGTTACATCTTTCCCCTCAAGAATCCTTTCGCTAAGACTGTTCTTGTGGAATTTAGAACGTGATATTTAGAAGCCCATAGTGGGCTATGGTGAAAAAGGAAATAATTTACGTTAAAAACTGGAAAGAAACGTTCTGAGAAAATACTTTGTGTTCTGTTAATTCATCGCACAGAGTTACAGCTTTCCCCTCAAGAAGCCTTTCGCTAAGACTGTTCTTGTGGTATTTAGAACGTGATATTAGAATCCCATAGAGTGCTATGTTGAATAAGGAAATATTCTCCGTTAAAAACTGGAAAGAAGCATTCTGAGAAACTCCTTTGTGTTCTGTTTATTCATCTCACAGAGTTACAGCTTTTACCTCAATAAGCGTTTCGCTAAGACTGTTCTTGTGGAATTTGCAAAGTGATATTTAGAAGCCCATAGAGGGCTATGGTGAAATGGGAAGTATCCTAAGATAAAAACTGAAAAGAAGCTTTCTGACATACTGCTTTGTGTTCTAATAATTCATGTCACAGAGTTACAGCTTTCCCCAGAAGATGCCTTTCGCTAAGACTGTTCTTGTGGAATTTGCAAAGTCATATTTGGAAACCCATAGAGTTCTATCATGGAAAAAGAAATATCCTCCGTTAAAAGTGAAAAGAGGCATACTGAGAAACTGCGTTGTGTTCGGATAATTCATTTCACAGAGTTACAGCTTTCCCCTCAAGAAGCCTTTGGCTAAGAGTGTTCTTGTGGAATTTGCAAGGTGATATTTGGTAGCCCAAAGGGGGCTTTGATGAAAAAGGAAATATCTTCCGTTAAAAACTGGAAAGCAGCTTTTTGAGAAACTGCTTTGTGTCCTCTTAATTCATCTCAGAGTTACAGCTTTCCCCTCAGGAAGCCTTTCGCTAAGACTGTTTTTGTGGAATTTGCAAAGTGATATTTGGACGACCAAAGAGGGCTATAGTGAAAAAGGAAATATCTTCAGTTAAAAACTGGAAAGAAGCTTTCTGAGAAACTGCTTTTTGTTCTGTTAATTCATGTCACAGTGTTACACCTTTCCCCTCAAGAATCCTTTCGCTAAGGCTCTTCTTGTGGAATTTGCCAAGTGATATTTGGAAGCCCATAGAGGGCTATGCTGAAAATGGAAATCTCTTTTATTAAAAACTGGAAAGAAGCTTTCTGAGAAACTGCTTTGTGCTCTGTTAATTGATCTCACAGAGTTACAGCTTTCCCCTCAAGAAGACTTTCGCTAAGACTGTTCTTGTGGAATTTAGAAAGTGATATTTAGAAGCCCATAGATGACTATGGTGAAATAGGAAATATCTTCCGTTAAAAACTTGAAAGAAGCTTTCTGAGAAACTGCTTTGTGTTCTCTTAATTCATCTCACAGAGTTACAGCTTTCCCCCCAAAAAGCCTTTCTCTAAGACTGTTCTTGTCCAATTTGTAAAGTGATATTTAGAAGCCCATAGTGGGCTGCGGTGAAAAAGGAAATATCTTCCATTAAAAACTGGAAAAAAGCTTTCTGAGAAACGGCTTTGTGTTCTGTTATTTAATCTCAGAGAGTTACATCTTTCCCCTCGAGAATCCTTTCGCTAAGACTGTTCTTGTGGAATTTAGAACGTGATATTTAGAAGCCCATAGAGGGCTATGGTGAAAAAGGAAATAATTTACGTTAAAAACTGGAAAGAAGCTTTCTGAGAAACGGCTTTGTGTTCTCGTAATTCATCTCACACAGTTACAGCTTTCACCTCAAGAAGCCTTTCACTAAGACTGTTCTTGTGGAATTTGCAAAGTGATATTTGGAAGCCCATAGAGGGCTATAGTGAAAAAGGAAGGATCCTAACATAAAAACTGAAAAGAAGCTTTCTGAGAAACTGCTTTGTGTTCTGTTAATTCATCTCACAGAGTTACAGCTTTCACCTCAAGAAGCCTTTCGCTAAGACTGTTCTTGTGAAATTTGCAAAGGGATATTTGGAAACCCCTGGAAGGTTATGATGAAAATGTAATATCTTCCTTTAAAAACTGAAAAGAAGCTTTCTGAGAAACTGCTTTGTGTTCTGTTAGTTCATCTCACAGAGTTACAGCTTTCCCCTTAAGAAGCCTTTCGATAAGACTGGTCTTTTCGTATTTGCAAAGCAATATTTACAAGCCCTTAGAGGGCTGTGGTGAAAAAGGAATTATCCTAAGATAAAAACGGGAAAGAAGGTTTCTGAGAAACTGCTTTGTGTTCTGTTAATTCACTTCACAGAGTTACAGCTTTCCCCTCGAGAAGCCTTTCGCTGAGACAGTTCCTGTGGAATTTGGAAAGTGATATTTGGAAGCCCCTTGAGGGCTATCGTGAAAATGAGATATCTTCCGTTAAAAACTGAAAAGAAGCTTTCTCAGAAACTGCTTTGTGTTCTGTTAAATCATCTCACAGAGTTACAGCTTTCCCCTCAAGAAGCCGTTCACTAGTACTGTTCTTGTGAAATTTCCAAAGTGATATTTGGAAGCCCAAAGAGGGCTACGGTGAAAAAGGAAATATCTTTCGTTAAAAACTGCAAAGAAGTTTTCTGAGAAACTGGTTTGTTTTCTGTTAATTCATCTCACAGAGTTACAGCTTTCCCCTCCAGAAGACTTTCGCGAAGACTGTTTTTTTTTTTTTTTTTTTTTTTTTTGTCAGCGCTCAAAATCTTTTTAATAAGAGGGTAGGATCCAAGGTTAGTTTTTGTAGCCTCGGCTGGCCCGTCGGCCTCTGGCACGCTCGAACTTCCGGCCCTTGGAGCGGACGTAGGGTTTGGTGTGGCTGTGCGGGGTTCCTGGGGCCTTGCCGAAATGCCGGTACACCTCTCGGCCCTTGCGAGGACCGGAGAGCAGGACAGTGCCGCAGCCCTTGGGGGAGTCGAAGGTCAGCTGGTCGAAAGTGAGGATCTTGCCCCCGGCCCTGAGGATGCGGCTGCGGGCCCGGCTGGTTACGCGCAGTGCACATACCTTCAGTTTGGGCACCTCCTGAACCCGCACGTCGTCCGTTATGGTCCCCACAACCACAGCCGTTTTGTTTTCCCGGCCAGGAAGCTTCATCTTCCGGGTCATCCGGGAAAGGGACAGAGGCGGCCGGTTGGAGCGACTCATAAACAACCTCTTCAGCACAACCTGGTTGAATGTGGAATTGGTTCTTCTGGCCAGAAACCTATACAACTTGACCAACAGCCTCAGGTAGATATCCTGGCTCTTGGGCTCCTTTGCCGAACCTTTTGGGCCTTGTTGTGGCGGATGTCAACTCCCATGATGGCGCCTCCTGCCCGGCCAGGTCTGGAAAATCGCTAAGACTGTTTTTGTGGAATTTGCAAAGTGGTATTTGGAAGCCCATAGAGGGTTATGGTGAAAACGGAAAAACGTTCCGTTTAAAACTGTAAAGAAGCTTTCTGAGAAACTGCTTTGTGTTCTGTCAATTCATCCACAGAGTTACAGCATTCCCCTCAAGAAGCCTTTCGCTAAGACTTTTCTTGTGCAATTTGCAAAGAGATATTTGGAAGCCCCTAGAGGGCTATGGTGAAAAAGGAAATATCTTCAGTTAAAAAATGGAAAGAAGCTTCCTGAAAAACTGCTTTCTGTTTTGTTAATTCATCTCAGAGAGTTACAGTTTTCCCTTCAAGAACTTTTTCGCTAAGACTGTTCTTGTGGAATTTGCAAAGTGATATTTGGAAGCCCATAGAGGGCTATGGTGAAAAAGAAAATATCTTCCGTTAAAAACTGGAAAGAAGCTTTCTGAGAAAATGCATTGTGTTCTGTTAATTCATCTCACAGAGTTACAGCTTTCCTCTCAAGAAACCTTCCTCTAAGACTGTTCTCTCGGAATTTGCAAGGTGTTATTTGAAAGCACATAGAGGGCCATGTTGAAAAAGGAAATATCCCAAGATAAAAACTGAAAAGAAACTTTCTGAGAAACTGCTTTGTCTTCTGTTAATTCACCTCACAGAGTTACAGCTTTCCCCACAAGAAGCGTTTCGCTAAGACTGTTCTTGTGGAATTTGCAAAGTGATATATGGAAGCCTATAGAGGGCTATGGAGGAAAAGAAAATATCCTAAGTTAAAAACTGAAAAGAAGCTTTCTGATAAACTGCTTTTTATCCTGTTAATTCATCTCACAGAGTTACAGCTTTCCCCTCAAGAAGCCTTTCGCTAAGACTGCTCTTGTGGAATTTGCAAAGTGTAATTTGGAAGCCCCTCGAGGGCTATGGTGAAAAATGAAATATCTTCAGTTAAAAACTGGAAAGAAGCTTTCTGAGAAACCGCTTTGTGTTGTGTTAATTCATCTCACAGACTTACATCCTCCCCTGAGGAAGCCTTTCGCGAAGATTGTTCTTGTGGAATTTGGAAAGTGATATTTGGAAGCCCATAGAGGTCTATTGTGAAAAAGGAAATATCTTTAGTTAAAAACTGCAAAGTAGATTTCTGAGAAACTGCTTTGTGTTCAGTTAATTCATCTCACAGAGTTACAGATTTTCCTTCAAGAAGCCTTTCGCTAAGACTGTTCTTGTGGAATTTGCAAAGTGATATTTGGAAGCCCATAGAGGTCTATGGTGAAAAAGGAAATATTTTCTGTTAAAAACTGGAAAGAAGCTTTCTGAGAAACTGCTTTGTGTTCTGTTAATTCATCTCACAGAGTTACAGATTTCTCCCCAAGAAGCCTTTCGGTAAGACTGTTTTGTGGAATTTGCAAAGTGATATTTGGAAGACCATAGAGGGTTACGGGGAAAAAGGAAATATCTTCCGTTAAAAACTCGGAAAAAGCTTTCTGATTACAGCTTTCCCCTCAAGAAGCCTTTCTCTAATACTGTTCTTGTGGAAACTGCAAAGGGATATTTGAAAGCTCATAGACGTCTATGGTGAAAAATGAAACATCTTCTGTAAAAACTGGAAAGAAGCTTCCTGAGACACTGCTTTGTGTTCTGTTAATTCATCTCTCACAGTTACGGCTTTCCCCTCAAGAAGCCTTTCGCTAAGACTGTTCTTGTGGAATTTGCAAGGTGATATTTGGAAGCCCGTAGAGTGCTATGGTGAAAAAGTAAATATCTTCCGTTAAAAACTGGAAAGAAGCTTTCTGAGAAACTGCTTTGTGTTCTGTTAATTCATTTCACAGACTTACAGCTTCAAGCTCAAGAAGCCTTTCGCTAACACTGTTCTTGTGGAATTTGCAAAGTAATATTTGGAAGTCCACAGAGGGCTTTGGTAAAAAAGGAAATATCTTCCGTTTAAAACTGGAAAGAAGCTTTCTGAGAAACTGCTTTGTTTTCTGTTAGTTCATCTCACAGAATTACAGGTTTACCCTCAATAAGACTTTCGCTAAGACAGTTCTTGTGGAATTTGAAAAGTGATACATGGAAGCCCATAGAGGTCTATGGTGAAAAAGGAAATATCTTCCCTTAAAAACTGGAAAGAAGCTTTCCGATTACAGCTTTCCCCTCAAGAAGCCTTTCGCTAAGACTCTTCTTTGGAGTTTGCAAAGTGATATTTGGAAGCCCATAGAGGATTCTGGTGAAAAAGGAAATATCCTAAGATAAAAACTGAAAAGAAGCTTCCTGAGAAACTACTTTGTGTTCTGTTAATTCATCTCACAGACTTACAGCTTTCCCCACAGGAAGTCTTTCGCTAAGCTTGTTCTTGTGGAATTTGCAAAGTGATACTTAGAAGCCCTTAGAGGGCTATGGTGAAAAACGAAATATCTTCAGTTAAAAACTTGAAAGAAGCTTTGTGAGAAACTGCTTTGTGTTCTGTTAATTCATCTCACAGAGTTACAGCTTTCCCCTCAAGAAGCCTTTGGCTAGGAGTGTTCTTGTGGAATTTGCAAGGTGATATTTGGTAGCCCAAAGAGAGCTTCGATGAAAAAGGAAATATCTTCCGTTAAAAACTGGAAAGCAGCTTTTTGAGAAACTGCTTTGTGTTCTGTTAATTCATCTCACAGAATTACAGCTTTCCCCTCAGGAAGCCTTTCGCTAAGACTGTTCTTGTGGAATTTGCAAAGTGATATTTGGACGACCAAAGAGGGCTATAGTGAAAAAGGAAATATCTTCAGTTAAAAACTGGAAAGAAGCTTTCTGAGAAACTGCTTTGTGTTCTCTTAATTCATCTCACAGAGTTACAGCTTTCCCCCCAAAAAGCCTTTCTCTAAGACTGTTCTTGTCCAATTTGTAAAGTGATATTTAGAAGCCCATAGTGGGCTGCGGTGAAAAAGGAAATATCTTCCATTAAAAACTGGAAAAAAGCTTTCTGAGAAACGGCTTTGTGTTCTGTTATTTAATCTCAGAGAGTTACATCTTTCCCCTCAAGAATCCTTTCGCTAAGACTGTTCTTGTGGAATTTAGAACGTGATATTTAGAAGCCCATAGTGGGCTATGGTGAAAAAGGAAATAATTTACGTTAAAAACTGGAAAGAAACGTTCTGAGAAAATACTTTGTGTTCTGTTAATTCATCGCACAGAGTTACAGCTTTCCCCTCAAGAAGCCTTTCGCTAAGACTGTTCTTGTGGTATTTAGAACGTGATATTAGAATCCCATAGAGTGCTATGTTGAATAAGGAAATATTCTCCGTTAAAAACTGGAAAGAAGCATTCTGAGAAACTCCTTTGTGTTCTGTTTATTCATCTCACAGAGTTACAGCTTTTACCTCAATAAGCGTTTCGCTAAGACTGTTCTTGTGGAATTTGCAAAGTGATATTTAGAAGCCCATAGAGGGCTATGGTGAAATGGGAAGTATCCTAAGATAAAAACTGAAAAGAAGCTTTCTGACATACTGCTTTGTGTTCTAATAATTCATGTCACAGAGTTACAGCTTTCCCCAGAAGATGCCTTTCGCTAAGACTGTTCTTGTGGAATTTGCAAAGTCATATTTGGAAACCCATAGAGTTCTATCATGGAAAAAGAAATATCCTCCGTTAAAAGTGAAAAGAGGCATACTGAGAAACTGCGTTGTGTTCGGATAATTCATTTCACAGAGTTACAGCTTTCCCCTCAAGAAGCCTTTGGCTAAGAGTGTTCTTGTGGAATTTGCAAGGTGATATTTGGTAGCCCAAAGAGGGCTTTGATGAAAAAGGAAATATCTTCCGTTAAAAACTGGAAAGCAGCTTTTTGAGAAACTGCTTTGTGTCCTCTTAATTCATCTCAGAGTTACAGCTTTCCCCTCAGGAAGCCTTTCGCTAAGACTGTTTTTGTGGAATTTGCAAAGTGATATTTGGACGACCAAAGAGGGCTATAGTGAAAAAGGAAATATCTTCAGTTAAAAACTGGAAAGAAGCTTTCTGAGAAACTGCTTTTTGTTCTGTTAATTCATTTCACAGTGTTACACCTTTCCCCTCAAGAATCCTTTCGCTAAGGCTCTTCTTGTGGAATTTGCCAAGTGATATTTGGAAGCCCATAGAGGGCTATGCTGAAAATGGAAATCTCTTTTATTAAAAACTGGAAAGAAGCTTTCTGAGAAACTGCTTTGTGCTCTGTTAATTGATCTCACAGAGTTACAGCTTTCCCCTCAAGAAGACTTTCGCTAAGACTGTTCTTGTGGAATTTAGAAAGTGATATTTAGAAGCCCATAGATGACTATGGTGAAATAGGAAATATCTTCCGTTAAAAACTTGAAAGAAGCTTTCTGAGAAACTGCTTTGTGTTCTCTTAATTCATCTCACAGAGTTACAGCTTTCCCCCCAAAAAGCCTTTCTCTAAGACTGTTCTTGTCCAATTTGTAAAGTGATATTTAGAAGCCCATAGTGGGCTGCGGTGAAAAAGGAAATATCTTCCATTAAAAACTGGAAAAAAGCTTTCTGAGAAACGGCTTTGTGTTCTGTTATTTAATCTCAGAGAGTTACATCTTTCCCCTCGAGAATCCTTTCGCTAAGACTGTTCTTGTGGAATTTAGAACGTGATATTTAGAAGCCCATAGAGGGCTATGGTGAAAAAGGAAATAATTTACGTTAAAAACTGGAAAGAAGCTTTCTGAGAAACGGCTTTGTGTTCTCGTAATTCATCTCACACAGTTACAGCTTTCACCTCAAGAAGCCTTTCACTAAGACTGTTCTTGTGGAATTTGCAAAGTGATATTTGGAAGCCCATAGAGGGCTATAGTGAAAAAGGAAGGATCCTAACATAAAAACTGAAAAGAAGCTTTCTGAGAAACTGCTTTGTGTTCTGTTAATTCATCTCACAGAGTTACAGCTTTCACCTCAAGAAGCCTTTCGCTAAGACTGTTCTTGTGAAATTTGCAAAGGGATATTTGGAAACCCCTGGAAGGTTATGATGAAAATGTAATATCTTCCTTTAAAAACTGAAAAGAAGCTTTCTGAGAAACTGCTTTGTGTTCTGTTAGTTCATCTCACAGAGTTACAGCTTTCCCCTTAAGAAGCCTTTCGATAAGACTGGTCTTTTCGTATTTGCAAAGCAATATTTACAAGCCCTTAGAGGGCTGTGGTGAAAAAGGAATTATCCTAAGATAAAAACGGGAAAGAAGGTTTCTGAGAAACTGCTTTGTGTTCTGTTAATTCACTTCACAGAGTTACAGCTTTCCCCTCGAGAAGCCTTTCGCTGAGACAGTTCCTATGGAATTTGGAAAGTGATATTTGGAAGCCCCTTGAGGGCTATCGTGAAAATGAGATATCTTCCGTTAAAAACTGAAAAGAAGCTTTCTCAGAAACTGCTTTGTGTTCTGTTAAATCATCTCACAGAGTTACAGCTTTCCCCTCAAGAAGCCGTTCACTAGTACTGTTCTTGTGAAATTTGCAAAGTGATATTTGGAAGCCCAAAGAGGGCTACGGTGAAAAAGGAAATATCTTTCGTTAAAAACTGCAAAGAAGCTTTCTGAGAAACTGGTTTGTTTTCTGTTAATTCATCTCACAGAGTTACAGCTTTCCCCTCCAGAAGACTTTCGCGAAGACTGTTTTGTTTTTTTTTTGTTTTGTTTTTTGTTTTTTTTTTTTTTTTGTCAGCGCTCAAAATCTTTTTAATAAGAGGGTAGGATCCAAGGTTAGTTTTTGTAGCCTCGGCTGGCCCGTCGGCCTCTGGCACGCTCGAACTTCCGGCCCTTGGAGCGGACGTAGGGTTTGGTGTGGCTGTGCGGGGTTCCTGGGGCCTTGCCGAAATGCCGGTACACCTCTCGGCCCTTGCGAGGACCGGAGAGCAGGACAGTGCCGCAGCCCTTGGGGGAGTCGAAGGTCAGCTGGTCGAAAGTGAGGATCTTGCCCCCGGCCCTGAGGATGCGGCTGCGGGCCCGGCTGGTTACGCGCAGTGCACATACCTTCAGTTTGGGCACCTCCTGAACCCGCACGTCGTCCGTTATGGTCCCCACAACCACAGCCGTTTTGTTTTCCCGGCCAGGAAGCTTCATCTTCCGGGTCATCCGGGAAAGGGACAGAGGCGGCCGGTTGGAGCGACTCATAAACAACCTCTTCAGCACAACCTGGTTGAATGTGGAATTGGTTCTTCTGGCCAGAAACCTATACAACTTGACCAACAGCCTCAGGTAGATATCCTGGCTCTTGGGCTCCTTTGCCGAACCTTTTGGGCCTTGTTGTGGCGGATGTCAACTCCCATGATGGCGCCTCCTGCCCGGCCAGGTCTGGAAAATCGCTAAGACTGTTTTTGTGGAATTTGCAAAGTGGTATTTGGAAGCCCATAGAGGGTTATGGTGAAAACGGAAAAACGTTCCGTTTAAAACTGTAAAGAAGCTTTCTGAGAAACTGCTTTGTGTTCTGTCAATTCATCCACAGAGTTACAGCATTCCCCTCAAGAAGCCTTTCGCTAAGACTTTTCTTGTGCAATTTGCAAAGAGATATTTGGAAGCCCCTAGAGGGCTATGGTGAAAAAGGAAATATCTTCAGTTAAAAAATGGAAAGAAGCTTCCTGAAAAACTGCTTTCTGTTTTGTTAATTCATCTCAGAGAGTTACAGTTTTCCCTTCAAGAACTTTTTCGCTAAGACTGTTCTTGTGGAATTTGCAAAGTGATATTTGGAAGCCCATAGAGGGCTATGGTGAAAAAGAAAATATCTTCCGTTAAAAACTGGAAAGAAGCTTTCTGAGAAAATGCATTGTGTTCTGTTAATTCATCTCACAGAGTTACAGCTTTCCTCTCAAGAAACCTTCCTCTAAGACTGTTCTCTCGGAATTTGCAAGGTGTTATTTGAAAGCACATAGAGGGCCATGTTGAAAAAGGAAATATCCCAAGATAAAAACTGAAAAGAAACTTTCTGAGAAACTGCTTTGTCTTCTGTTAATTCACCTCACAGAGTTACAGCTTTCCCCACAAGAAGCGTTTCGCTAAGACTGTTCTTGTGGAATTTGCAAAGTGATATATGGAAGCCTATAGAGGGCTATGGAGGAAAAGAAAATATCCTAAGTTAAAAACTGAAAAGAAGCTTTCTGATAAACTGCTTTTTATCCTGTTAATTCATCTCACAGAGTTACAGCTTTCCCCTCAAGAAGCCTTTCGCTAAGACTGCTCTTGTGGAATTTGCAAAGTGTAATTTGGAAGCCCCTCGAGGGCTATGGTGAAAAATGAAATATCTTCAGTTAAAAACTGGAAAGAAGCTTTCTGAGAAACCGCTTTGTGTTGTGTTAATTCATCTCACAGACTTACATCCTCCCCTGAGGAAGCCTTTCGCGAAGATTGTTCTTGTGGAATTTGGAAAGTGATATTTGGAAGCCCATAGAGGTCTATTGTGAAAAAGGAAATATCTTTAGTTAAAAACTGCAAAGTAGATTTCTGAGAAACTGCTTTGTGTTCAGTTAATTCATCTCACAGAGTTACAGATTTTCCTTCAAGAAGCCTTTCGCTAAGACTGTTCTTGTGGAATTTGCAAAGTGATATTTGGAAGCCCATAGAGGTCTATGGTGAAAAAGGAAATATTTTCTGTTAAAAACTGGAAAGAAGCTTTCTGAGAAACTGCTTTGTGTTCTGTTAATTCATCTCACAGAGTTACAGATTTCTCCCCAAGAAGCCTTTCGGTAAGACTGTTTTGTGGAATTTGCAAAGTGATATTTGGAAGACCATAGAGGGTTACGGGGAAAAAGGAAATATCTTCCGTTAAAAACTCGGAAAAAGCTTTCTGATTACAGCTTTCCCCTCAAGAAGCCTTTCTCTAATACTGTTCTTGTGGAAACTGCAAAGGGATATTTGAAAGCTCATAGACGTCTATGGTGAAAAATGAAACATCTTCTGTAAAAACTGGAAAGAAGCTTCCTGAGACACTGCTTTGTGTTCTGTTAATTCATCTCTCACAGTTACGGCTTTCCCCTCAAGAAGCCTTTCGCTAAGACTGTTCTTGTGGAATTTGCAAGGTGATATTTGGAAGCCCGTAGAGTGCTATGGTGAAAAAGTAAATATCTTCCGTTAAAAACTGGAAAGAAGCTTTCTGAGAAACTGCTTTGTGTTCTGTTAATTCATTTCACAGACTTACAGCTTCAAGCTCAAGAAGCCTTTCGCTAACACTGTTCTTGTGGAATTTGCAAAGTAATATTTGGAAGTCCACAGAGGGCTTTGGTAAAAAAGGAAATATCTTCCGTTTAAAACTGGAAAGAAGCTTTCTGAGAAACTGCTTTGTTTTCTGTTAGTTCATCTCACAGAATTACAGGTTTACCCTCAATAAGACTTTCGCTAAGACAGTTCTTGTGGAATTTGAAAAGTGATACATGGAAGCCCATAGAGGTCTATGGTGAAAAAGGAAATATCTTCCCTTAAAAACTGGAAAGAAGCTTTCCGATTACAGCTTTCCCCTCAAGAAGCCTTTCGCTAAGACTCTTCTTTGGAGTTTGCAAAGTGATATTTGGAAGCCCATAGAGGATTCTGGTGAAAAAGGAAATATCCTAAGATAAAAACTGAAAAGAAGCTTCCTGAGAAACTACTTTGTGTTCTGTTAATTCATCTCACAGACTTACAGCTTTCCCCACAGGAAGTCTTTCGCTAAGCTTGTTCTTGTGGAATTTGCAAAGTGATACTTAGAAGCCCTTAGAGGGCTATGGTGAAAAACGAAATATCTTCAGTTAAAAACTTGAAAGAAGCTTTGTGAGAAACTGCTTTGTGTTCTGTTAATTCATCTCACAGAGTTACAGCTTTCCCCTCAAGAAGCCTTTGGCTAGGAGTGTTCTTGTGGAATTTGCAAGGTGATATTTGGTAGCCCAAAGAGAGCTTCGATGAAAAAGGAAATATCTTCCGTTAAAAACTGGAAAGCAGCTTTTTGAGAAACTGCTTTGTGTTCTGTTAATTCATCTCACAGAATTACAGCTTTCCCCTCAGGAAGCCTTTCGCTAAGACTGTTCTTGTGGAATTTGCAAAGTGATATTTGGACGACCAAAGAGGGCTATAGTGAAAAAGGAAATATCTTCAGTTAAAAACTGGAAAGAAGCTTTCTGAGAAACTGCTTTGTGTTCTCTTAATTCATCTCACAGAGTTACAGCTTTCCCCCCAAAAAGCCTTTCTCTAAGACTGTTCTTGTCCAATTTGTAAAGTGATATTTAGAAGCCCATAGTGGGCTGCGGTGAAAAAGGAAATATCTTCCATTAAAAACTGGAAAAAAGCTTTCTGAGAAACGGCTTTGTGTTCTGTTATTTAATCTCAGAGAGTTACATCTTTCCCCTCAAGAATCCTTTCGCTAAGACTGTTCTTGTGGAATTTAGAACGTGATATTTAGAAGCCCATAGTGGGCTATGGTGAAAAAGGAAATAATTTACGTTAAAAACTGGAAAGAAACGTTCTGAGAAAATACTTTGTGTTCTGTTAATTCATCGCACAGAGTTACAGCTTTCCCCTCAAGAAGCCTTTCGCTAAGACTGTTCTTGTGGTATTTAGAACGTGATATTAGAATCCCATAGAGTGCTATGTTGAATAAGGAAATATTCTCCGTTAAAAACTGGAAAGAAGCATTCTGAGAAACTCCTTTGTGTTCTGTTTATTCATCTCACAGAGTTACAGCTTTTACCTCAATAAGCGTTTCGCTAAGACTGTTCTTGTGGAATTTGCAAAGTGATATTTAGAAGCCCATAGAGGGCTATGGTGAAATGGGAAGTATCCTAAGATAAAAACTGAAAAGAAGCTTTCTGACATACTGCTTTGTGTTCTAATAATTCATGTCACAGAGTTACAGCTTTCCCCAGAAGATGCCTTTCGCTAAGACTGTTCTTGTGGAATTTGCAAAGTCATATTTGGAAACCCATAGAGTTCTATCATGGAAAAAGAAATATCCTCCGTTAAAAGTGAAAAGAGGCATACTGAGAAACTGCGTTGTGTTCGGATAATTCATTTCACAGAGTTACAGCTTTCCCCTCAAGAAGCCTTTGGCTAAGAGTGTTCTTGTGGAATTTGCAAGGTGATATTTGGTAGCCCAAAGAGGGCTTTGATGAAAAAGGAAATATCTTCCGTTAAAAACTGGAAAGCAGCTTTTTGAGAAACTGCTTTGTGTCCTCTTAATTCATCTCAGAGTTACAGCTTTCCCCTCAGGAAGCCTTTCGCTAAGACTGTTTTTGTGGAATTTGCAAAGTGATATTTGGACGACCAAAGAGGGCTATAGTGAAAAAGGAAATATCTTCAGTTAAAAACTGGAAAGAAGCTTTCTGAGAAACTGCTTTTTGTTCTGTTAATTCATTTCACAGTGTTACACCTTTCCCCTCAAGAATCCTTTCGCTAAGGCTCTTCTTGTGGAATTTGCCAAGTGATATTTGGAAGCCCATAGAGGGCTATGCTGAAAATGGAAATCTCTTTTATTAAAAACTGGAAAGAAGCTTTCTGAGAAACTGCTTTGTGCTCTGTTAATTGATCTCACAGAGTTACAGCTTTCCCCTCAAGAAGACTTTCGCTAAGACTGTTCTTGTGGAATTTAGAAAGTGATATTTAGAAGCCCATAGATGACTATGGTGAAATAGGAAATATCTTCCGTTAAAAACTTGAAAGAAGCTTTCTGAGAAACTGCTTTGTGTTCTCTTAATTCATCTCACAGAGTTACAGCTTTCCCCCCAAAAAGCCTTTCTCTAAGACTGTTCTTGTCCAATTTGTAAAGTGATATTTAGAAGCCCATAGTGGGCTGCGGTGAAAAAGGAAATATCTTCCATTAAAAACTGGAAAAAAGCTTTCTGAGAAACGGCTTTGTGTTCTGTTATTTAATCTCAGAGAGTTACATCTTTCCCCTCGAGAATCCTTTCGCTAAGACTGTTCTTGTGGAATTTAGAACGTGATATTTAGAAGCCCATAGAGGGCTATGGTGAAAAAGGAAATAATTTACGTTAAAAACTGGAAAGAAGCTTTCTGAGAAACGGCTTTGTGTTCTCGTAATTCATCTCACACAGTTACAGCTTTCACCTCAAGAAGCCTTTCACTAAGACTGTTCTTGTGGAATTTGCAAAGTGATATTTGGAAGCCCATAGAGGGCTATAGTGAAAAAGGAAGGATCCTAACATAAAAACTGAAAAGAAGCTTTCTGAGAAACTGCTTTGTGTTCTGTTAATTCATCTCACAGAGTTACAGCTTTCACCTCAAGAAGCCTTTCGCTAAGACTGTTCTTGTGAAATTTGCAAAGGGATATTTGGAAACCCCTGGAAGGTTATGATGAAAATGTAATATCTTCCTTTAAAAACTGAAAAGAAGCTTTCTGAGAAACTGCTTTGTGTTCTGTTAGTTCATCTCACAGAGTTACAGCTTTCCCCTTAAGAAGCCTTTCGATAAGACTGGTCTTTTCGTATTTGCAAAGCAATATTTACAAGCCCTTAGAGGGCTGTGGTGAAAAAGGAATTATCCTAAGATAAAAACGGGAAAGAAGGTTTCTGAGAAACTGCTTTGTGTTCTGTTAATTCACTTCACAGAGTTACAGCTTTCCCCTCGAGAAGCCTTTCGCTGAGACAGTTCCTGTGGAATTTGGAAAGTGATATTTGGAAGCCCCTTGAGGGCTATCGTGAAAATGAGATATCTTCCGTTAAAAACTGAAAAGAAGCTTTCTCAGAAACTGCTTTGTGTTCTGTTAAATCATCTCACAGAGTTACAGCTTTCCCCTCAAGAAGCCGTTCACTAGTACTGTTCTTGTGAAATTTGCAAAGTGATATTTGGAAGCCCAAAGAGGGCTACGGTGAAAAAGGAAATATCTTTCGTTAAAAACTGCAAAGAAGCTTTCTGAGAAACTGGTTTGTTTTCTGTTAATTCATCTCACAGAGTTACAGCTTTCCCCTCCAGAAGACTTTCGCGAAGACTGTTTTTTTTTTTTTTTTTTTTTTTTTTTGTCAGCGCTCAAAATCTTTTTAATAAGAGGGTAGGATCCAAGGTTAGTTTTTGTAGCCTCGGCTGGCCCGTCGGCCTCTGGCACGCTCGAACTTCCGGCCCTTGGAGCGGACGTAGGGTTTGGTGTGGCTGTGCGGGGTTCCTGGGGCCTTGCCGAAATGCCGGTACACCTCTCGGCCCTTGCGAGGACCGGAGAGCAGGACAGTGCCGCAGCCCTTGGGGGAGTCGAAGGTCAGCTGGTCGAAAGTGAGGATCTTGCCCCCGGCCCTGAGGATGCGGCTGCGGGCCCGGCTGGTTACGCGCAGTGCACATACCTTCAGTTTGGGCACCTCCTGAACCCGCACGTCGTCCGTTATGGTCCCCACAACCACAGCCGTTTTGTTTTCCCGGCCAGGAAGCTTCATCTTCCGGGTCATCCGGGAAAGGGACAGAGGCGGCCGGTTGGAGCGACTCATAAACAACCTCTTCAGCACAACCTGGTTGAATGTGGAATTGGTTCTTCTGGCCAGAAACCTATACAACTTGACCAACAGCCTCAGGTAGATATCCTGGCTCTTGGGCTCCTTTGCCGAACCTTTTGGGCCTTGTTGTGGCGGATGTCAACTCCCATGATGGCGCCTCCTGCCCGGCCAGGTCTGGAAAATCGCTAAGACTGTTTTTGTGGAATTTGCAAAGTGGTATTTGGAAGCCCATAGAGGGTTATGGTGAAAACGGAAAAACGTTCCGTTTAAAACTGTAAAGAAGCTTTCTGAGAAACTGCTTTGTGTTCTGTCAATTCATCCACAGAGTTACAGCATTCCCCTCAAGAAGCCTTTCGCTAAGACTTTTCTTGTGCAATTTGCAAAGAGATATTTGGAAGCCCCTAGAGGGCTATGGTGAAAAAGGAAATGTCTTCAGTTAAAAAATGGAAAGAAGCTTCCTGAAAAACTGCTTTCTGTTTTGTTAATTCATCTCAGAGAGTTACAGTTTTCCCTTCAAGAACTTTTTCGCTAAGACTGTTCTTGTGGAATTTGCAAAGTGATATTTGGAAGCCCATAGAGGGCTATGGTGAAAAAGAAAATATCTTCCGTTAAAAACTGGAAAGAAGCTTTCTGAGAAAATGCATTGTGTTCTGTTAATTCATCTCACAGAGTTACAGCTTTCCTCTCAAGAAACCTTCCTCTAAGACTGTTCTCTCGGAATTTGCAAGGTGTTATTTGAAAGCACATAGAGGGCCATGTTGAAAAAGGAAATATCCCAAGATAAAAACTGAAAAGAAACTTTCTGAGAAACTGCTTTGTCTTCTGTTAATTCACCTCACAGAGTTACAGCTTTCCCCACAAGAAGCGTTTCGCTAAGACTGTTCTTGTGGAATTTGCAAAGTGATATATGGAAGCCTATAGAGGGCTATGGAGGAAAAGAAAATATCCTAAGTTAAAAACTGAAAAGAAGCTTTCTGATAAACTGCTTTTTATCCTGTTAATTCATCTCACAGAGTTACAGCTTTCCCCTCAAGAAGCCTTTCGCTAAGACTGCTCTTGTGGAATTTGCAAAGTGTAATTTGGAAGCCCCTCGAGGGCTATGGTGAAAAATGAAATACCTTCAGTTAAAAACTGGAAAGAAGCTTTCTGAGAAACCGCTTTGTGTTGTGTTAATTCATCTCACAGACTTACATCCTCCCCTGAGGAAGCCTTTCGCGAAGATTGTTCTTGTGGAATTTGGAAAGTGATATTTGGAAGCCCATAGAGGTCTATTGTGAAAAAGGAAATATCTTTAGTTAAAAACTGCAAAGTAGATTTCTGAGAAACTGCTTTGTGTTCAGTTAATTCATCTCACAGAGTTACAGATTTTCCTTCAAGAAGCCTTTCGCTAAGACTGTTCTTGTGGAATTTGCAAAGTGATATTTGGAAGCCCATAGAGGTCTATGGTGAAAAAGGAAATATTTTCTGTTAAAAACTGGAAAGAAGCTTTCTGAGAAACTGCTTTGTGTTCTGTTAATTCATCTCACAGAGTTACAGATTTCTCCCCAAGAAGCCTTTCGGTAAGACTGTTTTGTGGAATTTGCAAAGTGATATTTGGAAGACCATAGAGGGTTACGGGGAAAAAGGAAATATCTTCCGTTAAAAACTCGGAAAAAGCTTTCTGATTACAGCTTTCCCCTCAAGAAGCCTTTCTCTAATACTGTTCTTGTGGAAACTGCAAAGGGATATTTGAAAGCTCATAGACGTCTATGGTGAAAAATGAAACATCTTCTGTAAAAACTGGAAAGAAGCTTCCTGAGACACTGCTTTGTGTTCTGTTAATTCATCTCTCACAGTTACGGCTTTCCCCTCAAGAAGCCTTTCGCTAAGACTGTTCTTGTGGAATTTGCAAGGTGATATTTGGAAGCCCGTAGAGTGCTATGGTGAAAAAGTAAATATCTTCCGTTAAAAACTGGAAAGAAGCTTTCTGAGAAACTGCTTTGTGTTCTGTTAATTCATTTCACAGACTTACAGCTTCAAGCTCAAGAAGCCTTTCGCTAACACTGTTCTTGTGGAATTTGCAAAGTAATATTTGGAAGTCCACAGAGGGCTTTGGTAAAAAAGGAAATTTCTTCCGTTTAAAACTGGAAAGAAGCTTTCTGAGAAACTGCTTTGTTTTCTGTTAGTTCATCTCACAGAATTACAGGTTTACCCTCAATAAGACTTTCGCTAAGACAGTTCTTGTGGAATTTGAAAAGTGATACATGGAAGCCCATAGAGGTCTATGGTGAAAAAGGAAATATCTTCCCTTAAAAACTGGAAAGAAGCTTTCCGATTACAGCTTTCCCCTCAAGAAGCCTTTCGCTAAGACTCTTCTTTGGAGTTTGCAAAGTGATATTTGGAAGCCCATAGAGGATTCTGGTGAAAAAGGAAATATCCTAAGATAAAAACTGAAAAGAAGCTTTCTGAGAAACTACTTTGTGTTCTGTTAATTCATCTCACAGACTTACAGCTTTCCCCACAGGAAGTCTTTCGCTAAGCTTGTTCTTGTGGAATTTGCAAAGTGATACTTAGAAGCCCTTAGAGGGCTATGGTGAAAAACGAAATATCTTCAGTTAAAAACTTGAAAGAAGCTTTGTGAGAAACTGCTTTGTGTTCTGTTAATTCATCTCACAGAGTTACAGCTTTCCCCTCAAGAAGCCTTTGGCTAAGAGTGTTCTTGTGGAATTTGCAAGGTGATATTTGGTAGCCCAAAGAGAGCTTCGATGAAAAAGGAAATATCTTCCGTTAAAAACTGGAAAGCAGCTTTTTGAGAAACTGCTTTGTGTTCTGTTAATTCATCTCACAGAATTACAGCTTTCCCCTCAGGAAGCCTTTCGCTAAGACTGTTCTTGTGGAATTTGCAAAGTGATATTTGGACGACCAAAGAGGGCTATAGTGAAAAAGGAAATATCTTCAGTTAAAAACTGGAAAGAAGCTTTCTGAGAAACTGCTTTGTGTTCTCTTAATTCATCTCACAGAGTTACAGCTTTCCCCCCAAAAAGCCTTTCTCTAAGACTGTTCTTGTCCAATTTGTAAAGTGATATTTAGAAGCCCATAGTGGGCTGCGGTGAAAAAGGAAATATCTTCCATTAAAAACTGGAAAAAAGCTTTCTGAGAAACGGCTTTGTGTTCTGTTATTTAATCTCAGAGAGTTACATCTTTCCCCTCAAGAATCCTTTCGCTAAGACTGTTCTTGTGGAATTTAGAACGTGATATTTAGAAGCCCATAGTGGGCTATGGTGAAAAAGGAAATAATTTACGTTAAAAACTGGAAAGAAACGTTCTGAGAAAATACTTTGTGTTCTGTTAATTCATCGCACAGAGTTACAGCTTTCCCCTCAAGAAGCCTTTCGCTAAGACTGTTCTTGTGGTATTTAGAACGTGATATTAGAATCCCATAGAGTGCTATGTTGAATAAGGAAATATTCTCCGTTAAAAACTGGAAAGAAGCATTCTGAGAAACTCCTTTGTGTTCTGTTTATTCATCTCACAGAGTTACAGCTTTTACCTCAATAAGCGTTTCGCTAAGACTGTTCTTGTGGAATTTGCAAAGTGATATTTAGAAGCCCATAGAGGGCTATGGTGAAATGGGAAGTATCCTAAGATAAAAACTGAAAAGAAGCTTTCTGACATACTGCTTTGTGTTCTAATAATTCATGTCACAGAGTTACAGCTTTCCCCAGAAGATGCCTTTCGCTAAGACTGTTCTTGTGGAATTTGCAAAGTCATATTTGGAAACCCATAGAGTTCTATCATGGAAAAAGAAATATCCTCCGTTAAAAGTGAAAAGAGGCATACTGAGAAACTGCGTTGTGTTCGGATAATTCATTTCACAGAGTTACAGCTTTCCCCTCAAGAAGCCTTTGGCTAAGAGTGTTCTTGTGGAATTTGCAAGGTGATATTTGGTAGCCCAAAGAGGGCTTTGATGAAAAAGGAAATATCTTCCGTTAAAAACTGGAAAGCAGCTTTTTGAGAAACTGCTTTGTGTCCTCTTAATTCATCTCAGAGTTACAGCTTTCCCCTCAGGAAGCCTTTCGCTAAGACTGTTTTTGTGGAATTTGCAAAGTGATATTTGGACGACCAAAGAGGGCTATAGTGAAAAAGGAAATATCTTCAGTTAAAAACTGGAAAGAAGCTTTCTGAGAAACTGCTTTTTGTTCTGTTAATTCATGTCACAGTGTTACACCTTTCCCCTCAAGAATCCTTTCGCTAAGGCTCTTCTTGTGGAATTTGCCAAGTGATATTTGGAAGCCCATAGAGGGCTATGCTGAAAATGGAAATCTCTTTTATTAAAAACTGGAAAGAAGCTTTCTGAGAAACTGCTTTGTGCTCTGTTAATTGATCTCACAGAGTTACAGCTTTCCCCTCAAGAAGACTTTCGCTAAGACTGTTCTTGTGGAATTTAGAAAGTGATATTTAGAAGCCCATAGATGACTATGGTGAAATAGGAAATATCTTCCGTTAAAAACTTGAAAGAAGCTTTCTGAGAAACTGCTTTGTGTTCTCTTAATTCATCTCACAGAGTTACAGCTTTCCCCCCAAAAAGCCTTTCTCTAAGACTGTTCTTGTCCAATTTGTAAAGTGATATTTAGAAGCCCATAGTGGGCTGCGGTGAAAAAGGAAATATCTTCCATTAAAAACTGGAAAAAAGCTTTCTGAGAAACGGCTTTGTGTTCTGTTATTTAATCTCAGAGAGTTACATCTTTCCCCTCAAGAATCCTTTCGCTAAGACTGTTCTTGTGGAATTTAGAACGTGATATTTAGAAGCCCATAGTGGGCTATGGTGAAAAAGGAAATAATTTACGTTAAAAACTGGAAAGAAGCTTTCTGAGAAACGGCTTTGTGTTCTCGTAATTCATCTCACACAGTTACAGCTTTCACCTCAAGAAGCCTTTCACTAAGACTGTTCTTGTGGAATTTGCAAAGTGATATTTGGAAGCCCATAGAGGGCTATAGTGAAAAAGGAAGGATCCTAACATAAAAACTGAAAAGAAGCTTTCTGAGAAACTGCTTTGTGTTCTGTTAATTCATCTCACAGAGTTACAGCTTTCACCTCAAGAAGCCTTTCGCTAAGACTGTTCTTGTGAAATTTGCAAAGGGATATTTGGAAACCCCTGGAAGGTTATGATGAAAATGTAATATCTTCCTTTAAAAACTGAAAAGAAGCTTTCTGAGAAACTGCTTTGTGTTCTGTTAGTTCATCTCACAGAGTTACAGCTTTCCCCTTAAGAAGCCTTTCGATAAGACTGGTCTTTTCGTATTTGCAAAGCAATATTTACAAGCCCTTAGAGGGCTGTGGTGAAAAAGGAATTATCCTAAGATAAAAACGGGAAAGAAGGTTTCTGAGAAACTGCTTTGTGTTCTGTTAATTCACTTCACAGAGTTACAGCTTTCCCCTCGAGAAGCCTTTCGCTGAGACAGTTCCTGTGGAATTTGGAAAGTGATATTTGGAAGCCCCTTGAGGGCTATCGTGAAAATGAGATATCTTCCGTTAAAAACTGAAAAGAAGCTTTCTCAGAAACTGCTTTGTGTTCTGTTAAATCATCTCACAGAGTTACAGCTTTCCCCTCAAGAAGCCGTTCACTAGTACTGTTCTTGTGAAATTTGCAAAGTGATATTTGGAAGCCCAAAGAGGGCTACGGTGAAAAAGGAAATATCTTTCGTTAAAAACTGCAAAGAAGCTTTCTGAGAAACTGGTTTGTTTTCTGTTAATTCATCTCACAGAGTTACAGCTTTCCCCTCCAGAAGACTTTCGCGAAGACTGTTTTTTTTTTTTTTTTTTTTTTTTTTTTTTTTTTTTTTTTTTTTTTTGTCAGCGCTCAAAATCTTTTTAATAAGAGGGTAGGATCCAAGGTTAGTTTTTGTAGCCTCGGCTGGCCCGTCGGCCTCTGGCACGCTCGAACTTCCGGCCCTTGGAGCGGACGTAGGGTTTGGTGTGGCTGTGCGGGGTTCCTGGGGCCTTGCCGAAATGCCGGTACACCTCTCGGCCCTTGCGAGGACCGGAGAGCAGGACAGTGCCGCAGCCCTTGGGGGAGTCGAAGGTCAGCTGGTCGAAAGTGAGGATCTTGCCCCCGGCCCTGAGGATGCGGCTGCGGGCCCGGCTGGTTACGCGCAGTGCACATACCTTCAGTTTGGGCACCTCCTGAACCCGCACGTCGTCCGTTATGGTCCCCACAACCACAGCCGTTTTGTTTTCCCGGCCAGGAAGCTTCATCTTCCGGGTCATCCGGGAAAGGGACAGAGGCGGCCGGTTGGAGCGACTCATAAATAACCTCTTCAGCACAACCTGGTTGAATGTGGAATTGGTTCTTCTGGCCAGAAACCTATACAACTTGACCAACAGCCTCAGGTAGATATCCTGGCTCTTGGGCTCCTTTGCCGAACCTTTTGGGCCTTGTTGTGGCGGATGTCAACTCCCATGATGGCGCCTCCTGCCCGGCCAGGTCTGGAAAATCGCTAAGACTGTTTTTGTGGAATTTGCAAAGTGGTATTTGGAAGCCCATAGAGGGTTATGGTGAAAACGGAAAAACGTTCCGTTTAAAACTGTAAAGAAGCTTTCTGAGAAACTGCTTTGTGTTCTGTCAATTCATCCACAGAGTTACAGCATTCCCCTCAAGAAGCCTTTCGCTAAGACTTTTCTTGTGCAATTTGCAAAGAGATATTTGGAAGCCCCTAGAGGGCTATGGTGAAAAAGGAAATATCTTCAGTTAAAAAATGGAAAGAAGCTTCCTGAAAAACTGCTTTCTGTTTTGTTAATTCATCTCAGAGAGTTACAGTTTTCCCTTCAAGAACTTTTTCGCTAAGACTGTTCTTGTGGAATTTGCAAAGTGATATTTGGAAGCCCATAGAGGGCTATGGTGAAAAAGAAAATATCTTCCGTTAAAAACTGGAAAGAAGCTTTCTGAGAAAATGCATTGTGTTCTGTTAATTCATCTCACAGAGTTACAGCTTTCCTCTCAAGAAACCTTCCTCTAAGACTGTTCTCTCGGAATTTGCAAGGTGTTATTTGAAAGCACATAGAGGGCCATGTTGAAAAAGGAAATATCCCAAGATAAAAACTGAAAAGAAACTTTCTGAGAAACTGCTTTGTCTTCTGTTAATTCACCTCACAGAGTTACAGCTTTCCCCACAAGAAGCGTTTCGCTAAGACTGTTCTTGTGGAATTTGCAAAGTGATATATGGAAGCCTATAGAGGGCTATGGAGGAAAAGAAAATATCCTAAGTTAAAAACTGAAAAGAAGCTTTCTGATAAACTGCTTTTTATCCTGTTAATTCATCTCACAGAGTTACACCTTTCCCCTCAAGAAGCCTTTCGCTAAGACTGCTCTTGTGGAATTTGCAAAGTGTAATTTGGAAGCCCCTCGAGGGCTATGGTGAAAAATGAAATATCTTCAGTTAAAAACTGGAAAGAAGCTTTCTGAGAAACCGCTTTGTGTTGTGTTAATTCATCTCACAGACTTACATCCTCCCCTGAGGAAGCCTTTCGCGAAGATTGTTCTTGTGGAATTTGGAAAGTGATATTTGGAAGCCCATAGAGGTCTATTGTGAAAAAGGAAATATCTTTAGTTAAAAACTGCAAAGTACATTTCTGAGAAACTGCTTTGTGTTCAGTTAATTCATCTCACAGAGTTACAGATTTTCCTTCAAGAAGCCTTTCGCTAAGACTGTTCTTGTGGAATTTGCAAAGTGATATTTGGAAGCCCATAGAGGTCTATGGTGAAAAAGGAAATATTTTCTGTTAAAAACTGGAAAGAAGCTTTCTGAGAAACTGCTTTGTGTTCTGTTAATTCATCTCACAGAGTTACAGCTTTCCCCTCAAGAAGCCTTTGGCTAAGAGTGTTCTTGTGGAATTTGCAAGGTGATATTTGGTAGCCCAAAGAGAGCTTCGATGAAAAAGGAAATATCTTCCGTTAAAAACTGGAAAGCAGCTTTTTGAGAAACTGCTTTGTGTTCTGTTAATTCATCTCACAGAATTACAGCTTTCCCCTCAGGAAGCCTTTCGCTAAGACTGTTCTTGTGGAATTTGCAAAGTGATATTTGGACGACCAAAGAGGGCTATAGTGAAAAAGGAAATATCTTCAGTTAAAAACTGGAAAGAAGCTTTCTGAGAAACTGCTTTGTGTTCTCTTAATTCATCTCACAGAGTTACAGCTTTCCCCCCAAAAAGCCTTTCTCTAAGACTGTTCTTGTCCAATTTGTAAAGTGATATTTAGAAGCCCATAGTGGGCTGCGGTGAAAAAGGAAATATCTTCCATTAAAAACTGGAAAAAAGCTTTCTGAGAAACGGCTTTGTGTTCTGTTATTTAATCTCAGAGAGTTACATCTTTCCCCTCAAGAATCCTTTCGCTAAGACTGTTCTTGTGGAATTTAGAACGTGATATTTAGAAGCCCATAGTGGGCTATGGTGAAAAAGGAAATAATTTACGTTAAAAACTGGAAAGAAACGTTCTGAGAAAATACTTTGTGTTCTGTTAATTCATCGCACAGAGTTACAGCTTTCCCCTCAAGAAGCCTTTCGCTAAGACTGTTCTTGTGGTATTTAGAACGTGATATTAGAATCCCATAGAGTGCTATGTTGAATAAGGAAATATTCTCCGTTAAAAACTGGAAAGAAGCATTCTGAGAAACTCCTTTGTGTTCTGTTTATTCATCTCACAGAGTTACAGCTTTTACCTCAATAAGCGTTTCGCTAAGACTGTTCTTGTGGAATTTGCAAAGTCATATTTGGAAACCCATAGAGTTCTATCATGGAAAAAGAAATATCCTCCGTTAAAAGTGAAAAGAGGCATACTGAGAAACTGCGTTGTGTTCGGATAATTCATTTCACAGAGTTACAGCTTTCCCCTCAAGAAGCCTTTGGCTAAGAGTGTTCTTGTGGAATTTGCAAGGTGATATTTGGTAGCCCAAAGAGGGCTTTGATGAAAAAGGAAATATCTTCCGTTAAAAACTGGAAAGCAGCTTTTTGAGAAACTGCTTTGTGTCCTCTTAATTCATCTCAGAGTTACAGCTTTCCCCTCAGGAAGCCTTTCGCTAAGACTGTTTTTGTGGAATTTGCAAAGTGATATTTGGACGACCAAAGAGGGCTATAGTGAAAAAGGAAATATCTTCAGTTAAAAACTGGAAAGAAGCTTTCTGAGAAACTGCTTTTTGTTCTGTTAATTCATTTCACAGTGTTACACGTTTCCCCTCAAGAATCCTTTCGCTAAGGCTCTTCTTGTGGAATTTGCCAAGTGATATTTGGAAGCCCATAGAGGGCTATGCTGAAAATGGAAATCTCTTTTATTAAAAACTGGAAAGAAGCTTTCTGAGAAACTGCTTTGTGCTCTGTTAATTGATCTCACAGAGTTACAGCTTTCCCCTCAAGAAGACTTTCTCTAAGACTGTTCTTGTGGAATTTAGAAAGTGATATTTAGAAGCCCATAGATGACTATGGTGAAATAGGAAATATCTTCCGTTAAAAACTTGAAAGAAGCTTTCTGAGAAACTGCTTTGTGTTCTCTTAATTCATCTCACAGAGTTACAGCTTTCCCCCCAAAAAGCCTTTCTCTAAGACTGTTCTTGTCCAATTTGTAAAGTGATATTTAGAAGCCCATAGTGGGCTGCGGTGAAAAAGGAAATATCTTCCATTAAAAACTGGAAAAAAGCTTTCTGAGAAACGGCTTTGTGTTCTGTTATTTAATCTCAGAGAGTTACATCTTTCCCCTCGAGAATCCTTTCGCTAAGACTGTTCTTCTGGAATTCAGAACGTGATATTTAGAAGCCCATAGAGGGCTATGGTGAAAAAGGAAATAATTTACGTTAAAAACTGGAAAGAAGCTTTCTGAGAAACGGCTTTGTGTTCTCGTAATTCATCTCACACAGTTACAGCTTTCACCTCAAGAAGCCTTTCACTAAGACTGTTCTTGTGGAATTTGCAAAGTGATATTTGGAAGCCCATAGAGGGCTATAGTGAAAAAGGAAGGATCCTAACATAAAAACTGAAAAGAAGCTTTCTGAGAAACTGCTTTGTGTTCTGTTAATTCATCTCACAGAGTTACAGCTTTCACCTCAAGAAGCCTTTCGCTAAGACTGTTCTTGTGAAATTTGCAAAGGGATATTTGGAAACCCCTGGAAGGTTATGATGAAAATGTAATATCTTCCTTTAAAAACTGAAAAGAAGCTTTCTGAGAAACTGCTTTGTGTTCTGTTAGTTCATCTCACAGAGTTACAGCTTTCCCCTTAAGAAGCCTTTCGATAAGACTGGTCTTTTCGTATTTGCAAAGCAATATTTACAAGCCCTTAGAGGGCTGTGGTGAAAAAGGAATTATCCTAAGATAAAAACGGGAAAGAAGGTTTCTGAGAAACTGCTTTGTGTTCTGTTAATTCACTTCACAGAGTTACAGCTTTCCCCTCGAGAAGCCTTTCGCTGAGACAGTTCCTGTGGAATTTGGAAAGTGATATTTGGAAGCCCCTTGAGGGCTATCGTGAAAATGAGATATCTTCCGTTAAAAACTGAAAAGAAGCTTTCTCAGAAACTGCTTTGTGTTCTGTTAAATCATCTCACAGAGTTACAGCTTTCCCCTCAAGAAGCCGTTCACTAGTACTGTTCTTGTGAAATTTGCAAAGTGATATTTGGAAGCCCAAAGAGGGCTACGGTGAAAAAGGAAATATCTTTCGTTAAAAACTGCAAAGAAGCTTTCTGAGAAACTGGTTTGTTTTCTGTTAATTCATCTCACAGAGTTACAGCTTTCCCCTCCAGAAGACTTTCGCGAAGACTGTTTTTTTTTTTTTTTTTTTTTTTTTTTTTTTTTTTTTTTTTTTGTCAGCGCTCAAAATCTTTTTAATAAGAGGGTAGGATCCAAGGTTAGTTTTTGTAGCCTCGGCTGGCCCGTCGGCCTCTGGCACGCTCGAACTACCGGCCCTTGGAGTGGACGTAGGGTTTGGTGTGGCTGTGCGGGGTTCCTGGGGCCTTGCCGAAATGCCGGTACACCTCTCGGCCCTTGCGAGGACCGGAGAGCAGGACAGTGCCGCAGCCCTTGGGGGAGTCGAAGGTCAGCTGGTCGAAAGTGAGGATCTTGCCCCCGGCCCTGAGGATGCGGCTGCGGGCCCGGCTGG